>NW_024470654.1:3546650-3846650 GCF_017639515.1 Carcharodon carcharias | reverse complement strand
GGTTGGGAGAGGAAGGTGTGTCGGGGTGGGGTGTGAGGGGAAGGTGTGTCGGGGTGGGGTGCGGTGGGAGAGGAAGTTGTGTTAGGGTGGGGTGGGAGAGGAAGGTGTGTCGGGATGGTGTGGGAGGGGCAGATGTTTCGGGGTGTGGTGGGAGGAGAAGGTGTGTCGGGGTGGGGTGGGGTGGGAGGAGATGGTGTGTCGTTTTGCGGTGGGGTGGGAGTGGAAACACCTTCCTCTCCCACCCCACCCCACACCGACACACCTTCCCGTCCCACACTACCCGGGGAAGGTGTGTCGTGGGGTGGGATGGGAGAGGAAGGTGTATCGGGGTGGGGTGGGAGGGGAAGGTGTGTCGGGGTGGGGTGGGGTGCGAGGGGAAGGTGTGTCGGGGTGGGGTGGGAGAGGAAGGTGTGTCGGGGTGGGGTGTTAGAGGAAGGTGTGTCGGGGTGGGGTGGGGTGGGAGAGGAAGGTGTGTCGGGGTTGGGGTGTGGTGGGAGAGGAAGGTGTGTCGGGGTGTGGTGGGGTGGGAGGGGAATGTGTGTCCGGGTGGGGTGGGACAGGAAGGTGTGTCGGGGTGGGGTGGGGTGAGAGAGGAAGGTGTGTCGTGGTGGGGTCGGGTGGGAGAGGAAGGTGTGTCGGGGTGTGTTGGGGTGGGAAGGGAATGTGTGTCGGGGTGGGGTGGGGTGGGAGAGGAAGGTGTGTCGGGATGGGGTGGGAGGGGAAGGTGTGTCGGGGTGGGGTGGGAGAGGAAGGTGTGTCGGGGTGGGGCGGGAGAGGAAGGTGTGTCGTGGTGGAGTGGGGTGGGAGGAGATGGTGTGTCGGGTTGGGGTGGGGTGCGAGGGGAAGGTGTTTCGGGGTGGGGCGGGAGGGCAAGGTGTGTCGGAGTGGGGTGGGGTGGGAGGAGATGGTGTGTCGGTGTGGGGTGGGGTGGGAAGGGAAGGTGTTTCGGGGTGGTGTGGGTTGGGAGAGGAAGGTGTGTCGGGGTTGGGTGGGGTGGGAGAGAAAGGTGTTTCGGGGTGGGGTGGGAGAGGAAGGTGTGTCAGGGTGGGGTGGGGTGGGAGAGGAAGGTGTGTTAGGGTGGGGTGGTAGAGGAAGGTGTGTCGGGATGGGGTGGAGTGGGAGGGGAAGGTGTTACGGGGTGTGTTGGGAGGGGAAGGTGTGTCGGGGTGGGTTGGGAGGGGAAGGTGTTTCGGGTTGGGGTGGGATGGGAGGGTAAGGTGTGTCGGGGTGGGGTGGGAAGGGAAGGTGTGTGCGTTGGGGTGGGAATGGAGGAGTAGGTCTGTCTGGGTGGGGTGGGAGGGGAAGGTGTGTCGGGGTGGGGTGCGGTGGGAAGGAAGTTGTGTCCGGGTGGGTTGGGAGGGGAAGGTGTTTCGGGTGTGGGTGGGGTGGGAGGGTAAGGTGTGTCGGGGTGTGGTGGGAGGGGAAGGTGTGTGGGTTGGGGTGGGAATGGAGGGGTAGGTCTGTCTGGGTGGGGTGGGAGGGGAAGGTGTGTCGGGGTGCGGTGGGGTGGAAGGCTTAGGTGTGTTGGGGTTGGAGGGGTAGTTATGTCAAGGTGGTGTTGGGTAGCATGGGAGGAGAAGTTGTGTTGGGGTGGGGTGGGGTGGGAGAGGAAGGTGTGTCGGGGTGGGGTGGGGTGGGGTGGGAGGGGAAGTTGTGTCGGGGTGGGGTGAGGCGGGATTGGAGGGTGTGTCGGGGTGGGGTGGGCGAGGAAGGTGTGTCGGGGTGGGGTGATACGGCGGAGGAAGATGTGTTAGGGTGGGGTGGGAGAGGAAGGGGTGTCGGGGTGGAGTGGGAGTGGAAGGTGTTACGGGGTGTGCTGGGAGGGGAAGGTGTGTCGGGGTGGGGTGGGGTGGGAGGGAAGTTGTGTCGGGGTGGGTTGGGAGGGGAAGGTGTTTCGGGTTGGGGTGGGGTGCGACAGGAAGGTGTGTTGGGCTGGGGTGTGGTGGGAGTGGAAGGTGTGTCGGGATGGGGTGGGAGTGGAAGGTGTGTCGGGGTGGGGTGGGGTGAGAGGGGAGGGTGTGTCGGGGTGGGGTGGGAGTGGAAGGTTTGTCGGGGTGGGGTGGAGTGGGAGAGGAAGGTGTGTCAGGGTGTGGTGGGAGTGGAAGGTGTGTCGGGGTGGGGTCGGGCGGGAGAGGAAGGTTTGTCGGGGTGTGGTGGGGTGGAAGGGGACGGTGTGTCGGGGTTGGGAAGGTTGGGAGATGAAGGTGTGTCGGGGTGGGGTGGGGAGAGAGGGGTAGTTGTGTCGGGGTGGGGTGGGGTGGGAAAGGAAGGTGTGTCGCGGTGGGGTGGTAGAGGAAGATGTGTCGGGGTGGGTTGGGAGAGGGAGGTGTGTCGGGGTGGGGTGCGGTGGGAGAGGAAGGTGTTAGGGTGGGGTGGGAGAGGAAGGTGTGTCGGGGTGGGGTGGGGTGGGATGGGTAGGTGTGTCGGTTTGGGGTGGGAGGGGAAGGTGTGTCGGGGTGGGGTGGGATGGGAGGAGAAGTTGTGTCGTGGTGGGGTGGGAGAGGAAGGTGTGTCGTGGTAGGGTCGGATGGGAAGGTGTGTCGGGGTTGGGTGGGGTGGGAGAGAAAGGTGTGTCGGGTGAGGTGTGGTGGGAGAAAAAAGTGTGTCGGAGCGGGGTGGGACAGGAAGGTGTGTCGGGGTGGGGTGGGTGAGGAAGGTGTGTCGTGGTGAGGTGGGAGGGGAAGGTGTGTCGGGGAGGGGTGGGGTGGGAGGGGAAGGTGTGTCGTGGTGGGGTTGGAGAGGAAGGTGTGTCGGGGTGGGGTGGGGTGGGAGGGAAAAGAATTGTCGGCGTGGTGTGGGAGAGGAAGGTGTGTCGGGGTGGGTTGCGGTGGGAGGGGAAGGTGTGTCGGCGTGGGATGGGAGAGAAAGGTGTGTCGGGGTGGGGTGGGAGGGGAAGGTGTGTCGGGGTGGAGTGGGGTGGGAGAGCAAGATATGTCGGGGTGGGGTGGGAAAGGCAGGTGTGTCGGTGTGGGGTGGGGTGGGAGTGCAAGGTGTTTCGGGGTGGGTGGGGTGGGAGAGGAAGGTGTGTCGGTGTGGGGTGGGATGGGAGGAGAAGTAGTGTCGTGGTGGGGTGGGGTGGGAGGGGAAGGTGTGTCGGGGTGGGGTGGGAGGGAAAGGTGTGTCGGGGTGGGGTGGGGTGGGAGAGGAAGGTGTGTCGTGGTGGGGTCGGAGGGGAAGTTGTGTTGGGGTTGGGTGGGGTGGGAGAGAAAGGTGTGTCGTGTGGGGTGTGGTGGGAGAGAAAGGTGTGTCGGAGTGGGGTGGGAGAGGAAGGTGTGTCGGGGTGGGGTGGGTGAGGAAGGTGTGTCGTGGTGAGGTGGGAGGGGAAGTTGTGTCGCGGTGGGGTGGGGTGGGAGGGGAAGGTGTGTCATGGTGGGGTGGGAGAGGAAAGTGTGTCGGGGTGTGGTGGGGTGGGAGATGAAGGTGTGTCGGTGTGGGGTGGGGTGGGAGGGAAAAGAATTGTCGGCGTGGGGTGGGAGAGGAAGGTGTGTCGGGGTGGGTTGCGGTGGGTGGGGAAGGTGTGTCGGCGTGGGGTGGGAGAGAAAGGTGTGTCGGGGTGGGGTGGGAGGGGAAGGTGTGTCGGGGTGGAGTGGGGTGGGAGAGCAAGATGTGTCGGGGTGGGGTGTGAGAGGCAGGTGTGTCGGGGTGGGGCGGGGTGGGAGGGGAAGGTGTGTCTTGGTAGGGTCGGATGGGAAGGTGTGTCGGGGTTGGGTGGGGTGGGAGAGAAAGGTGTGTCGGGTGAGGTGTGGTGGGAGAAAAAAGTGTGTCGGAGCGGGGTGGGACAGGAAGGTGTGTCGGGGTGGGGTGGGTGAGGAAGGTGTGTCGTGGTGAGGTGGGAGGGGAAGGTGTGTCGGGGAGGGGTGGGGTGGGAGGGGAAGGTGTGTCGTGGTGGGGTTGGAGAGGAAGGTGTGTCGGGGTGGGGTGGGGTGGGAGGGAAAAGAATTGTCGGCGTGGTGTGGGAGAGGAAGGTGTGTCGGGGTGGGTTGCGGTGGGAGGGGAAGGTGTGTCGGCGTGGGATGGGAGAGAAAGGTGTGTCGGGGTGGGGTGGGAGGGGAAGGTGTGTCGGGGTGGAGTGGGGTGGGAGAGCAAGATATGTCGGGGTGGGGTGGGAAAGGCAGGTGTGTCGGTGTGGGGTGGGGTGGGAGGGGAAGGTGTGTCGGTGTGGGGTGGGATGGGAGGAGAAGTAGTGTCGTGGTGGGGTGGGGTGGGAGGGGAAGGTGTGTCGGGGTGGGGTGGGAGGGAAAGGTGTGTCGGGGTGGGGTGGGGTGGGAGAGGAAGGTGTGTCGTGGTGGGGTCGGAGGGGAAGTTGTGTCGGGGTTGGGTGGGGTGGGAGAGAAAGGTGTGTCGTGTGGGGTGTGGTGGGAGAGAAAGGTGTGTCGGAGTGGGGTGGGAGAGGAAGGTGTGTCGGGGTGGGGTGGGTGAGGAAGGTGTGTCGTGGTGAGGTGGGAGGGGAAGTTGTGTCGCGGTGGGGTGGGGTGGGAGGGGAAGGTGTGTCATGGTGGGGTGGGAGAGGAAGGTGTGTCGGGGTGTGGTGGGGTGGGAGATGAAGGTGTGTCGGTGTGGGGTGGGGTGGGAGGGAAAAGAATTGTCGGCGTGGGGTGGGAGAGGAAGGTGTGTCGGGGTGGGTTGCGGTGGGTGGGGAAGGTGTGTCGGCGTGGGGTGGGAGAGAAAGGTGTGTCGGGGTGGGGTGGGAGGGGAAGGTGTGTCGGGGTGGAGTGGGAGGGGAAGGTGTGTCGGGGTGGGGTGGGGTGGGAGAGGAAGGTGTGTCGTGGTGGGGTCGGAGGGGAAGGTGTGTCGGGGTAGGGTGGGGTGGGAGAGAAAGGTGTGTCGTGTGGGGTGTGATGGGAGAGAAAAGTGTGTCGGAGTGGGGTGGGAGAGGAAGGTGTGTCGGGGTGGGGTGGGTGAGGAAGGTGTGTCGGGGTGTGGTGGGGTGGGAGAGGAAGGTGTGTCGGGGTGGGGTGGGGTGGGAGGGAAAAGAATTGTCGGCGTGGGGTGGGAGAGGAATGTGTGTCGGTGTGGGTTGCAGTGGGTGCGGAAGGTGTGTCGGTGTGGGGTGGGAGAGGAAGGTGTGTCGGGGTGGGGTGGGAGGGGAAGGTGTGTCGGGGTGTGGTGGAACTGCAAGGTGTTTCGGGGTGGGTGGGGTGGGTGGGGTGGGAGGGGAAGGTGTGTCGGTGTGGGGTGGGAGGGGAAGGTGTGTCGGGGTGGTGTGGTGTGAGAGGGTAAGGTGTGTCGGTGTTGGGTGGGAGGGGAAGGTGTGTCGGGGTAGGGTGGAGTGGGAGACAAAGGTGTGTCGGGGTGGGGTGGGAGAGGAAGGTGTGTCGGGATGGGCTGGGGTGGTAGCAGACGGTGGGTCAGGGTGGGGTGGGAGAGGAAGGTGTGTCGGGGTGGGGTGGGGTGGGAGGGGAAGGTGTGTCGGGGTGGGGTCGGGCGGGAGAGGAAGGTGTGTCGGGGTGTGGTGGGGTGGAAGGGGACGGTGTGTCGGGGTTGGGAAGGTTGGGAGAAGAAGGTGTGTCGGGGTGGGGTGGGGAGAGCGGGGTAGTTGTGTCGGGGTGGGGTGGGCTGGGAGAGGAAGGTGTGTCGGGGTGGGGTGGTAGAGGAAGATGTGTCGGGGTGGGTTGGGAGAGGAAGTTGTGTCGGGGTGGGGTGGGAGGGGAAGGTGTGTCGGGGTGGGGTGGGAGAGAAAGGTGTGTCGGGGTGGTGTGGGGTCTCAGAGGAAGGTTTGTTAGGGTGGGGTGGGAGTGGAAGATGTGTCGTCGTAGGGTTGGAGGGGAAGGTGTGTCTGGGTGGTGTGGGAGGGGAAGTTGTTTCGGGGTGGGGTGGGGTGGGAGGGTTAGGTGTGTTGGCGTGGGAGGGGCAGGTGTGTCGGGGTGGTGTTGGTTGGGATGGGAGGAGAAGTTGTGTCGGGGTGGGGTGGGAGAGGAAGGTGTGTCTGGGTGGGTTGGGGTGGGAGGGGAAGGTGTGTCGGGGTGGGGTGAGGTGCGACAGAAAGGTGTGTCGGGCTGGTTTGGGATGGAAGTGGAAGGTGTGTCGGGGTGTGGTGGGGTGGGAGGGGAATGTGTGTCGGGGTGGGGTGGGGTGGGAGGGGAATGTGTGTCGGGGTGGGGTGGGAGTGGAATGTGTGTCGGGGTGGGGTGGGGTGGGAGAGGAAGGTGTGTCAGGGTGTGGTGGGAGTGGAAGGTGTGTCGGGGTGGGGACGGGCGGGAGATGAAGGTGTGTCGGGGTGGGGTAGGGTGGGAGCGGAAGGTGTGTCGGGGTTGGGTGTGGTGGGAGACGAAGGTGTGTAATGGTGGGGTGGGGAGGGCGATGTAGTTGTGTCGGGGTGGTGTGGGGTGGGAGAGGAATGTGTGTCGGAGTGGGGTGGGAGAGGAAGTTGTGTTGGGGTTGGTTGGGAGAGGAAGGTGTGTCGGGGTGGGGTGGGAGGTGAAGGTGTGTCGGGGTGGGGTGCGGTGGGATAGGAAGGTGTGTTAGGGTGGGGTGGGAGAGGAAGGTGTGTCTGGGTGGGGTGGGAGGGGCAGATGTTTCCGGGTGTGGTGGGAGGAGAAGGTGTGCCGGGGTGGGGTTGGAGAGGAAAGTGTGTCGGGGTGGGGTGATGGAGGAGTGGAAGGTGTGTCGGGGTGGGGTGGGATGGGTAGGTGTGTCGGTTTGGGGTGGGAGGGGAAGATGTGTCGGGGTGGGGTGGGATGGGAGGAGAAGTTGTGTCGCGGTGGGGTGGGGTGGGAGAGGAAGGTGTGTCGTGGTGGTGTCGAAGGGAAAGGTGTGTCGGGGTTGGGTGGGGTGGGAGAGAAAGGTGTGTCGGGTGGGGTGTGGTGGGAGAAAAAGGTGTGTCGGGGTGGGGTGGGACAGGAAGGTGTTTCGGGGTGGGGTGGGGTGGGAGGGTTAGGTGTGTTGGCGTGGGAGGGGCAGGTGTGTCGGGGTGGTGTTGGGTGTGATGAGAGGAGAAGTTGTGTCGGGGTGGGGTGGAAGAGGAAGGTGTGTCGTGGTGGGGTGTGAGAGGAAGGTGTGTCGTGGTGGGGTGGGAGGGGAAGGTGTTTCGCGGTGGGGTTGGAGAGGAAGGTGTGTCGGGGTGGGGTGATGTGGGAGTGGAAGGTGTGTCGGGGTGGGGTGGGAGGGGAAGGTGTGTCGGTGTAGGGTGGGGTGGGAGACGAAGGTGTGTCGGGGTGGGGTGGGAGAGGAAGGTGTGTCATGGTTGTGTGGGGTGGTAGCAGACGGTGTGTCGGGGTGGGGTGGGAGAGGAAGGTGTGTCGGGGTGGGGTGTTAGAGGAAGGTGTGTCGGGGTGGGGTGGGAGGGGAAGGAGTGTCGGGGTGGGGTTGGAGGGGAAGGTGTGTCGGGGTGGGTTGGGAGGGGAAGGTGTGTCGGGGTGGGGTGGGAGGGTAAGGTGTTTCGGTTGGGGTGGGAGGGGAAGCTGTGTCGGGGTAGGGTGGGCTGGGAGACGAAGGTGTGTCGGCGTGGGGTGGTGGGAGGGGAAGGAGTGTCGGGGTGGGGTGGGAGGGGAAGGTGTGTCGGGGTGGTGTGGGTTGGGAGAGGAAGGTGTGTCGGTGTGGGGTGGGAGGAAAAGGTGTGTCGGGGCAGGGTGGTGTGATAGGGGAAGGTGTGTCGTTTGGGCTGGGAGGGGAAGGTGTGTCGGTTTAGGGTGGGGTGGGAGACGAAGGTGTGTCGGGGTGGGGTGGGAGACGAAGGTGTGTCGTGGTTGTGTGGGGTGTTAGCAGACGGTGTGTCGGGGTGGGGTGGGAGTGGAAGGTGTGTTGGGGTGAGGTGGGGTGGGAGAGGAAGGTGTGTCAGGTTGTGGTGGGAGTGGAAGGTGTGTCGGGGCGGGGACGGGCGGGAGATGAAGGTGTGTCGGCGTGTGGTGGGGTGGGAGGGGAAGGTGTGTCGGGGTGTGGTGGGGTGGGAGGGGAAGGTGTGTCGGGATTGGGTGGGGTGGGAGACGAAGGTGTGTAATGGTGGGGTGGGGAGGGCGGTGTAGTTGTGTCGTGGTGGGGTGGGTAGGGAGAGGAATGTGTGTCGGGGTGGGGTGGGAGAGGAAGTTGTGTTGGGGTGGGGTGGGAGGTGAAGGTGTGTCGGGGCGGGGACGGGCAGGAGATGAAGGTGTGTCGGCGTGTGGTGGGGTGGGAGGGGAAGGTGTGTCGGGGTGTGGTGGGGTGGGAGGGGAAGGTGTGTCGGGATTGGGTGGGGTGGGAGACGAAGGTGTGTAATGGTGGGGTGGGGAGGGCAGTGTAGTTGTGTCGTGGTGGGGTGGGTAGGGAGAGGAATGTGTGTCGGGGTGGGGTGGGAGAGGAAGTTGTGTTGGGGTGGGGTGGGAGGTGAAGGTGTGTCGGGGTGGGGTGCGGTGGGATAGGAAGGTGTGTTAGGGTGGGGTGGGAGAGGAAGGTGTGTCGGGGTAGGGTGGGGTGGGAGACGAAGGTGTGTCGGGGTGGGGTGTGGAGAGGAAGGTGTGTCGGGGTGGGGTGGGAGAGAAAGGTGTGTCGGGGTGGTGTGGGGTTGCAGAGGAAGGTGTGTTAGGGTGGGGTGGGAGTGGAAGTTGTGTCGGCGTGGGGTTGGAGGGGAAGGTGTGTCTGGGTGGTGTGGGAGGGGAAGGTGTTTCGGGGTGGGGTGGGGTGGGAGGGTTAGGTGTGTTGGCGTGGGAGGGCCAGGTGTGTCGGGGTGGTGTTGGTTGGGATGGGAGGAGAAGTAGTGTCGGGGTGGGGTGGGAGAGGAAGGTGTGTCGCGGTGGGTTGGGGTGGGAGTGGAAGGTGTGTCGGGCTGGAGTGGGGTGGGAGTGGAAGGTGTGTCGGGGTGTGGTGGGAGTGGAAGGTGTGTCGGGGTGGGGTGGGATGGGAGGGGAATGTGTGTCGGGGTGGGGTGGGAGTGGAATGTGTGTCGGGGTGGGGTGGGGTGGGAGGGGAAGGTGTGTCGGGGTGGGGACGGGCTGGAGATGAAAGTTTGTCGGGGTGTGGTGGGGTGGGAGGGGAAGGTGTGTCGGGGTTGGGTGGGGTGGGAGACGAAGGTGTGTAATGGTGGGGTGGAGGGCGATGTAGTTGTGTCGGGGTGGGGTGGGGTGCGAGAGGAATGTGTGTCGGGTTGGGGTGGGAGAGGAAGGTGTGTCGGGGTGGGGTGGGAGTGGAAGGTGTGTCGGGATGGGGTGAGAGGGGAAGGTGTGTCGCGGTGGGGTGGTGTGAGAGGGGAAGGTGTGTTCGTGTGGGGTGGGAGGGGAAGGTGTGTCGGGGTAGGGTGGGGTGGGAGACGAAGGTGTGTCGGGGTGGGATGGGAGAGTAAGGTGCGTCGGGGTTTGGTGGGGCGGTAGCAGATGGCCTGTCGGGGTGGGGTGGGAGAGGAAGGTGTGTCGGGGTGGGGTGTGGAGAGGAAGGTGTGTCAGGGTGGTGTGGGGTGGGAGAGGAAGGTGTGTCGGGGTGGGGTGGGAGAGAAAGGTGTGTCGGGGTGGTGTGGGGTTGCAGAGGAAGGTGTGTTAGGGTGGGGTGGGAGTGGAAGTTGTGTCGGCGTGGGGTTGGAGGGGAAGGTGTGTCTGGGTGGTGTGAGAGGGGAAGGTGTTTCGGGGTGGGGTGGGGTGGGAGGGTTAGGTGTGTTGGCGTGGGAGGGGCAGGTGTGTCGGGGTGGTGTTGGTTGGGATGGGAGGAGAAGTAGTGTCGGGGTGGGGTGGGAGAGGAAGGTGTGTCGGGGTGGGTTGGGGTGGGAGGGGAAGGTGTGTCGGGGTGGGGTGAGGTGCGACAGGACGGTGTGTCGGGCTGGAGTGGGGTGGGAGTGGAAGGTGTGTCGGGGTGTGGTGGGAGTGGAAGGTGTGTCGGGGTGGGGTGGGGTGGGAGGGGAATGTGTGTCGGGGTGGGGTGGGAGTGGAATGTGTGTCGGGGTGGGGTGGGGTGGGAGAGGAAGGTGTGTCAGGGTGTGGTGGGAGTGGAAGGTGTGTCGGGGTGGGGTGGGGTGGGAGGGGAAGGTGTGTCGGGGTTGGGTGTGGTGGGAGACGAAGGTGTGTAATGGTGGGGTGGGGAGGGCGATGTAGTTGTGTCGGGGTGGGGTGGGGTGGGAGAGGAATGTGTGTCGGGGTGGGGTGGGAGAGGAAGTTGTGTTGGGGTGGGTTGGGAGAGGAAGGTGTGTCGGGGTTGGGTGGGAGGTGAAGGTGTGTCGGGGTGGGGTGCGGTGGGATAGGAAGGTGTGTTAGAGTGGGGTGGGAGAGGAAGATGTGTCTGGGTGGGGTGGGAGGGGCAGATGTTTCCGGGTGTGGTGGGAGGAGAAGGTGTGTCGGGGTGGGGTGGGAGGGGAAGGTGTGTCGGGTTGGAGTGGGAGGGGAAGGTGTGTCGGGGTGGGGTGGGATGGGAGGAGAAGTTGTGTCGCGGTGGGGTGGGGTGGGAGAGGAAGGTCTGTCAGGGTGGGGTGGGAGAGGAAGGTGTATCGGGGTGGGGTGGGGTGGGAGAGGAAGGTGTGTCGGTGTGGGTTGGGAGGGGAAGGTGTTTCGGGGTGGGTTTGGAGAGGAAGGTGTGTCGGGGTGGGGTGATGTGGGAGTGGAAGGTGTGTCGGTTGGGGTGGGAGGGGAAGGTGTGTCGGGGTAGGGTGGGGTGGGAGACGAAGGTGTGTCGGGGTGGGGTTGGAGAGGAAGGTGTGTGGTGGTTGGGTGGGGTGGTAGCAGGCGGTGTGTCGGGGTGGGGTGGGAGAGGAAGGTGTGTCGGGGTGGGGTGTTAGAGGAAGGTGTGTCGGGGTGGGGTGGGGTGGGAGAGGAAGGTGTGTCGGGGTTGGGGTGTGGTGGGAGGGGAAGGTGTGTCGGTGTGGCGTGGGGTGGGTGGGGAATGTGTGTCAGGGTAGGTTGGGAGTGGAAGGTGTGTTGGGGTGGGTTGGGGTGGGAGAGGAAGGTGTGTCAGGGTGTGGTGGGAGTGGAAGGTGTGTCGGGGTGGGGTCGGGCGGGAGAGGAAGGTGTGTCGGGGTGGGGTGGGGTGGGAGAGGAAGGAGTGTCGGGTTGGGGTGGGAGGGGAAGTTGTTTCGGGGTGGGGTGGGAGAGGAAGGTGTGTCAGGGTGGGGTGATGTGGGAGTGGAAGGTGTGTCGGGGTGGGGTGAGAGGGGAAGGTGTGTCGGGGTGGGGTGGTGTCAGAGGGGAAGGTGTGTCGGTGTGGGGTGGGAGGGGAAGGTGTGTCGGGGTGGGGTGTGGTGGGAGAGGAAGGTGTGTCGGGGTGGGGTGGGAGGGGAAGGTGTTTCGGGGTGGGGTGGGAGAGGAAGGTGTGTCAGGTTGGGGTGATGAGGGAGTGGAAGGTGTGTCGGGGTGGGGTGAGAGGGGAAGGTGTGTCGGGGTGTGGTGGTGTGAGAGGGGAAGGTGTGTCGCGGTGGGGTGGGGTGGGAGAGGAAGGTGTGTCGTGGTGGTGTCGGAGGGAAAGGTGTGTCGGGGTTGGGTGGGGTGTGAGAGAAAGGTGTGTCGGGTGGGGTGTGGTGGGAGAAAAAGGTGAGTTGGGGTGGGGTGGTACAGGAAGGTGTTTCGGGGTGGGGTGGGGTGGGAGGGTTAGGTGTGTGGGCATGGGAGGGTCAGGTGTGTCGGGGTGGTGTTGGGTGGGATGGGAGGAGAAGTTGTGTCGGTGTGGGGTGGAAGAGGAAGGTGTGTCGTGGTGGGGTGGGAGAGGAAGGTGTGTCGGGGTGGGGTGGGAGGGGAAGGTGTTTCGCGGTGGGGTTGGAGAGGAAGGTGTGTCGGGGTGGGGTGATGTGGGAGTGGAAGGTGTGTCGGGGTGGGGTGGGAGCGGAAGGTGTGTCGGGGCAGGGTGATGTGAGAGGGGAAGGTGTGTCGGTTGGGGTGGGAGGGGAAGGTGTGTCGGGGTAGGGTGGGGTGGGAGACGAAGGTGTGTCGGGGTGGGGTGGGAGAGGAAGGTGTGTCATGGTTGTGTGGGGTGGTAGCAGACGGTGTGTAGGGGTGGGGTGGGAGAGGAAGGTGTGTCGGGGTGGGGTGTTAGAGGAAGGTGTGTCGGGGTGGGGTGGGGTGGGAGAGGAAGGTGTGTCGGGGTTGGGGTGTGGTGGGAGGGGAAGGTGTTTCGGGGTGGGGTGGGAGTGGAAGGTGTGTCGGGGGGGTGGGGTGGGAGGGGAATGTGTGTCGGGGTGGGGTGGGAGTGGAAGGTGTGTCGGGGTGGGGTGGGGTGGGAGAGGAAGGTGTGTCAGGGTGTTGTGGGAGTGGAAGGTGTGTCGGGGTGGGGTCGGGCTGGAGAGGAAGGTGTGTCAGGGTGGGGTGGGAGAGGAAGGTGTGTCGGGGTGGGGTGGGGTTGGAGAGGAAGGTGTGTCGGGGTGTGGTGGGGTGGGAGGGGAAGGTGTGTTGGGGTGGGGTGAGAGGGGAAGGTGTGGGGTGGTGTTGCGTGGGGAGGGCGGGGCAGGTGTGTCTGGGTGGGGTGGGATGGGAGGGGAAGGTATGTCGGGTTGGTGTTGGGTGGGAGAGGAAGGTGTGTCGGGGTGGGGTGGGAGGGGAAGGTTTGTCATGGTGGGGTGGGATGGGAAGGTGTGTCGGGGTCGGGTGGGGTGGGAGGGGAAGGTGTGCCGGGGTGGGGTGGGAGGGGAAGGTGTGCCGGGGTGGGGTGGCATGGGGGAGGAAGGTGTGTCGTGGTGGGGTGGGAGGGGAAGGTGTGTCGGGGTGTGGTGGGGTGGGAGGGGAAGGTGTGTCGGGCTCGGGTGGGGTGGGAGGGGAAGGTGTTTCGGGGTGGGGTGGGGGAGCAAGGTGTGTCAGGGTGGGGTGGTTTGGGAGAGTAAGGAGTGTCGGGGTGGGGTGTGGTGGGTGAGGAAGGAGTGTCGGGGTGGGGTGGGAGAGGAAGGTGTGTCGGAGTGGGGTGGGGTGGGAGAGAAAGCTGTGTCGTCGTAGGGTGGGAGAGGAAGGTTTGTCGGGGTGGGGTGGGAGTGGTAGGTGTGTCGGGGTGGGGTGGGAGAGGACCGTGTGTCGGGGTGCGGTGGGAGAGGAAGGTATGTCGGGGTGGGGTGGGAGAGGAAGGTGTGTCGGGGTGGGGTGGGAGAGGAAGGTGTGTCGGGGTGGGGTGGGAGAGGAAGGTGTGTCGGGGTGGGGTGGGAGAGGAAGGTGTGTCGGTGTGGGGTGGGGTGGGAGAGGAAGGTGTGTCAGGGTTGGGTGGGGTGGGAGAGGAAGGTGTGTCGGTGTGGGATGGGGTGGGAGAGGAAGGTGTGTCGGGGTGGGGTGGGAGTGGTAGGTGTTTTCGGGTGGGGTGGGAGGGGAAGGTGTGTCGGGGTGGGGTGTGCTGGGAGAGGAATGTGTGTCGGGGTGGGGTGGGAGAGGAAGGTGTGTCGGGGTGGTGTGTGCTGGGAGAGGAAGGTGTGTCGGTGTGGGGTGGTGTGGGAGAGGAAGGTGTGTCGGTGTGGGATGGGGTGGGAGAGGAAGGTGTGTCGGGTTGGGGTGGGGTTGGAGAGAAAGGTGTATCGGGGTGGGGTGGGGTGGGAGAGGAAGGTGTGTCGGGGTAGGGTGGGGTGGGAGGGGATGGTGTGTCGGGGTGGGTTGGGGTGGGAGATGAAGGTGTGTCGGTTTGAGGTTGGGTGGGAGATGAAGATGTGTCGGGGTGGGGTGGGGTGGGAGGGGAAGATGTGTCTGGGTGGGTTGGGGTGTGAGAGGAAGGTGTGTCAGGGTGGGGTGGGGTGGGTTTGGAAGGTGTGTCGGGGTGGGGTGGGAGAGGAAGGTGTGTCGGGTTTGGGTGGGGTGGGTGTGGAAGGTGTGTCGGGGTGGGGTGCGAGAGCGAGGTGTGTCGGGGTGGGGTGTGGTGGGAGAGGAAGGTGTGTCGGGGTGGGGTGGTGTGTGAAAGGGAGGTGTGTCGGGGTGGGGTGGGGTGGGAGAGAAAGGTGTGTTGATGTGGGGTGGGAGGGGAAGGTGTGAGGGAGTGGGGTGGGAGAGAAAGGTGTTTCGGGGTGTGGTGGGAGAGAAAGGTGTTTCGGGTTGGGGTGGGGTGGGAGGGAATGGTGTGTCGGGGTGGGGTGGGAGGGGAATGTGTGGGGTGGTGTTTCGTGGGGAGGGCGGGGCAGGTGTGTCGGGGTGGGGTGGGGTGGGAGTGGAAGATGTGTCGGGGTGGGGTGGGAGAGGAAGGTGTGTCGGGGTGGGGTGGGGTGGGAGAGGAAGGTGTGTCGGGGTGTGGTGGGAGGGGAAGGTGTGTCGGGGTGGTGTGGTGTGGGAGGTGAAGGTGTGTCGGGGTGCGGTGGGAGAGGAATGTGTGTCGGCGTGGGGTGCGAGAGCAAGGTGTGTCGGTGTGGGGCGGGGTGGGAGAAGAAGTTGTGTCGGGGTGGGGTGGGAGAAAAGGTGTGTCGGGGTGAGGTGGGGTGGGACAGGAAGGTGTGTTCGGCTGGGGTGGGATTGGAGTGGAAGGTGTGTCGGGGTAGGGTGGGAGAGGAATGTGTGTCGGGGTGGGGTTGGGTGGGAGGGAAACGTGTGTGGGGTTGGGGTGCGGTGGGAGGGGAAGGTGTGTCGGCGTGGGGTGGGAGGGGAATGTGTGTCGGGGTGGTGTGGGAGAGGAAGGTTTGTAGGGGCGGGATGGGATGGGAGGGGAAGGTGTGTCGGGGTGGGGTGGGGTGGGAGGGGAAGGTGTGTCGGGTTGGGGTGGGCTGGGAGGGGAAGGTGTGTCGGGGTGGGGTGTGGTGCGACAGGAAGGTGTGTCGGGCTGGGCTGTGGTGGGAATGGAAGGTGTGTCGGGGTGGGGTGGGGTGGGAGTGGAAGGTGTGTCGGGGTGGGGTGGGAGAGAAAGGTGTGTCAGGGTGTCCCGGGAGTGGAAGGTGTGTCGGGGTGGGGTGGGAGGGGCATATGTTTCAGGGTGTGGTGGGAGGAGAAGGTGTGTCGGGGTGGGGTGGGGTGGGAGGGGAAGCTGTGTCGGGGTTGGGTGGGATGGGAAGTTGTTTCAGGTTGGGGTAGGGTGGGAGGGGAAGGTGTGTCGGGGTGGGGTGGGAGGGGAAGGTTTTTCGGGGTGGGGTCGGGTGGGGGGGTTAGGTGTTTCGGTTCGGGGTGGGAGGGGAAGATTTGTCAGGGTGGGGTGGGATGGGAGGAGAAGATGTTTCGGGATGGGTTGGGGTGGAAGAGGAAGGTGTGTCGGGGTGGGGTCGGAGGGGAAGGTGTGTCGGGGTGGGGTGGGAGCGAAAGGTGTGTCGGGGTGGGGTGTGCTGGGAGAGAAAGGTGTGTCGGGGTGGGGTGGGGTGGCAGGGGAAGGTGTGTCGGGGTGGGGTGGGAGGGGAAGGTGGGTCGGGGTGTGGTGGGGTGGGAGAGGAAGGTGTGTCGGGGTGGGGTGGGGTGGGAGGGGAAGGTGTGTTGGGGTGTGGTGCTGTGGGAGGGGAATGTGTGTCGGCGTGGGGTGGGAGAGGAAGGTGTGTCGGGGTGGGGTGGGAGGGGAAGGTGTGTCGGGGTGGGGTGGGGTGGGAGAGTTAGGTGTGTCGGGGTGCGGTGGGAGAGGAAGGTGTGTCGGGGTGGGGTGGGTTTGGAGGGGAAGGTGTGTCTGGGTGGGGTGGGGTGGGAGTGGAAGGTGTGTCGGGTTTGGGTGGGGTGGGAGAGGAAGGAGTGTCGGGGTGGGGTGGTGTGAGAGGGGAAGGTGTGTCGGGGTGGGATGGGAGAGGAAGCTGCGTCGGGTTTGGGTGGGGTGGGAGAGGAAGGTTTGTCGGGGTGGGGTGGGAGAGGAAGGTGTGTCGGGTTTGGGTGGGGTGGAGGGGAAGGTGTGTCTGGGTGGGGTGGGAGAGGAAGGTGTGTCGGGTATGGGTGTGGTGGGAGAGGCCGGTGTGTCGGGATGGGTTGCGGTGGGACAGGAAGGTGTGTCGGGCTGGGGTGGGGTGGGAGTGGGAGAGGAAGGTGTGTCGGGGTGGGGTGGGAGTGGAAGGTTTGTCGGGGTGGGGTGGGGTGGGAGATGAAGGTGTGTCGGGGTGTGGTGGGGTGGGAGAGGAAGGTGTGTCGGGGTGGGGTGTGGTGGGAGAGGAAGGTGTGTCGTGGTGGAGTCTGGTGGGAGCTGAAGGTGTGTCGGGGTGGGATGCGGTGGGACAGGAAGGTGTGTCAGGCTTGGGTGGGGTGGGAGAGGAAGGTGTGGTGGGAGCGGAAGGTGTGTCGGGGTGGGGTGCGGTGGGACAGGAAGGTGTGTCGGGCTGGGGTTGTGTGGGAGAGGAAGGTGTGTCGTGGAGGGGTGGGGTGGGAGTGGAATGTGTGTCGGGGTTGGGTGGGTTGGGAGAGGAAGGTGTGTCGGGGCGAGGTGTGGTGGGAGAGGAAGGTGTGTCTGGGTGAGGTGGGGTATGAAAGGAAGTTGTTTCACGGTGGGGTGGAAGGGGAAGGTGTGTCGGGTTTGGGTGTGGTGGGAGAGGAAGGTGTGTCGGGGTGGGGTGAAGTGGGAGAGGAAGTTGTGTCGGGTTGAGGTGGGAGAGAAAGGTGTGTCGGGAAGTGGTGGGAGGGGAAGGTGTGTCGGGGTGGGGTGACGTGGGAGAGAAAGGTGTGTCGGGGTGGGGTGGGAGGGGAAGGTGTGGGGGGGGTGGGAGAGGAAGGTGTTTCGGGGTGGGGTGTGGTGCAAGAGAAAGGTGTGTCGGTGTGGGGTGGGGTGGGAGGGGAAGGTGTGTCGGGATGGGGTGAGTTGGGAGAGGAAGGTGTGTCGAGATGGGGTGGGAGAGGAAGGTGTGTCAGGCTGCGGTGGTAGAGGAAGGTGTGTCGGGGTGGGGTGGGATAGGAATGTGCGTCGGGGTGGGGTGGGTTGGGAGGGGAAGGTGTGTCGGGGTGCGGTGGGAGGGGAAGGTGTGTCGTGGTGGGGTGGGAGAGGAAGGTGTGTCGGGGTGGTGTGGGAGGGGAAGGTGTGTCGGGGTGTGGTCGGGTGGGAGTGGAAGGTGTGTCGCGGTGGGGTGGAAGGGGAAGGTGTGTCGGGGTGGGGTGGGGTGGGAGAGGAAGTTGTGTCGGGGTGCGGTGGGAGGGGAAGGTGTGTCGGGGTGGGGTGTGAGGGGATGGTGTGTCGGGGTTGGGCGGGAGAGGAAGGTGTGTCGGTGTGAGGTAGGGTGGTAGGGGAAGGTGTGTCGGGGTGGGGTGGGAGAGAAAGGTGAGTCGGCGTGGGGTGGGAAGGGAAGGTGTGTCGGCGTGTGGTGGGGTGGGAGAGGAAGGTGTGTCGAGGTGGGGTGGGAGGGGAAGGTGTTTCGGGGTTGGGTGGTGTGGGAGAGGAAGGTGTGTCGAGGTGGGGTGGGAGGGGAAGGTGTGTCAGGGTGGGGTGGTGTGGGAGGGGAAGGTGTGTCGGGGTGGGTTGGGAGGGGAAGGTGTCGGCGTGGGGTGGGGTCGTAGGAGAATGTGTGTCGGGGTGGGGTGGAATGGGAAGATGTGTCTGGGTTGGGTGGGGTAGGAGGGGAAGGTGTGTGGGGTTGGGGTGGGGTGGGAGGGGAAGATGTGCCTGGGTTGGGGTGGGGTCGGAGGGGAAGGTGTGTCGGGGTGGGGTTGGGTGGGAGGGGAAGGTGTGTGGGGTTGGGGTGGGGTGGGAGGGGAAGGTGTGTTGGGGTGGGGTGGGAGAGGAAGGTGTGTCGGGGTGGGGTGGGAGGGGAAGGTGTGGGGGGGGTGGGAGAGGAAGGTGTGTCGGGATGGGGTTGGGTGGGAGGGGAAGGTGTGTCGGGGTGGGGTGGTAGAGGATGGTATGTCGGTGTGGGGTGGGTTGGGAGGGGAAGGTGTGTCTGGCTAGGGTGGGAGAGGAAGTGTCTCGGGGTAGGATGGGAGGGGAAGGTGTATCGGTGTGGGGTGGGAGGGGAAGGTGTGTCGGGGTGGGGTGGGAGGGGAAGGTGTGTCGGGGTGGGGTGGGAGGGGAAGTTGTGTGGGGTTTGGGGTGGGAGAGGAAGGTGTGTCCGTGTTGGGTGGGAGGGGAAGGTGTTTCGGGGTTGGGTGGGATGGGAAGGTGTGTCGGGGTGGGGTGGGAGGGAAAGGTGAGTCGGCGTGGGGTGGGAAGGGCAGGTGTGTCGGGGTGTGGTGGGGTGGGAGAGGAAGGTGTGTCGGGGTGGGGTGGGGTGGGAGGGGAAGGTGTGTCGGCATGGGGTGGGAGAGGAAGGTGTGTCGGGGTGGGTTGGGAGGGGAAGGTGTGTCGGGGTGGGGTCGTAGGAGAATGTGTGTCGGGGTGGGGTGGGAGGGGAAGGTGTGTCGGGTTGGGGTGGGGTGGGAGGGGAACATGTGTCTGGGTTGGGTGGGGTGGGAGAGGAATGTGTATCGGGTTGGGGTGCAAGAGCAAGGTGTGTCGGGGTGGGGTGGGAGAGGAAGGTGTGTGGGGTTGGGGTGGGGTGGGAGGGGAAGGTGTGTCGGCATGGGGTGGGAGAGGAAGGTGTGTCGGGGTGGGGTGGGAGAGGAAGGTGTGTACGGGCGGGGTGGGATGGGAGGGGAAGGTGTGTCGGGGTGGTGTGGTGTGGGAGGTGAAGGTGTGTTGGGGTGGGGTGGGAGAGGAAGTTGTGTCGGGGTGGGGTGGGAGAGGAAGATGTATCGGGGTGTGGTGGGGTGGGAGAGGAAGGTGTGTCGGGGTGTGGTGGGAGGGGAAGGTGTGTCGGGGTGGGGTGGGGAGGGACTGGAAGGTGTGTCGGGCTGGGGTGGGGTTGGAGTGGAAGGTGTGTCGGGGTAAGGTGGGAGAGCAATGTGTGTCGGGGTGGGGTGCGGTGGGACAGGAAGGTGTGTCGGGCTGGGGTGCGGTCGGAGTGGAAGGTGTGTCGGGGTGGGGTGGGAGTGGAAGGTGTGTCAGGGTGGGGTGGGGTGGGAGAGGAAGGTGTGTCGTGGCGGGGTGGGGTGTGAAAGGAAGGTGTGTCGGGGTGGGGTGGGAGGGGAAGGTGTGTCCGGGTGGGTTGTGGTGGGAGAGGAAGGTGTGTCGGTGTGGGGTGGGATGGGAGAGAAAGGTGTGTCGGCGTGGGGTGGGGTGGGAGAGAAAGGTGTGTCGCTGAGGGGTTGGCTTTGAGAGGAAGGTGTTTCGGGGTGGGGTGGGTTAGAAAGGTGTGTCTGGGTGGTGTGGGGTGGTAGAGGAAGGTGTTTCGGGGTTGGGTGTGGCGGGAGATAAAGGTGTGTCCGGGTGGGGTTTGTTGGGGAGGGCGGGGAAGGTGTGTCATGGTGGGGTGGGAGAGGAAGGTGTGTCGGGGTGGGGTGGGAGAGGAAGGTGTGTCGGTGTGGGGTGGGGTGGGAGGGGAAGGAGTGTCGGGGTGGTGTTGGGTGGGAGAGGAAGGTGTGTCGGGGTGGGTTGGGGTGGGAGAGGAAGGTATGTCGGGTTGGTGTGGGAGAGGAAGGTGTGTCGGTGTGGGGTGTGGTGGGAGCGGAAGGTGTTTCGGGGTGGGGTTGGAGGGAAAGGTGTGTCGGGGTCGGGTGGGAGTGCAAGGTGTTTCGGGGTGGGGTGGGAGAGTAAGGTGTGTCGGGGTGGGGTGGGAGGGGTAGGTGTGTCGGTGTGGGGTGTGGTGGGCGGGGAAGGTGTGTCTGTGTGGGGTGGGATGGGAGAGGAAGGTGTGTCGGGGTTGGGTGGGGTGGGAGGGGAAGGTGTGTTGTTGTGTGGTGGGAGTGGAAGGTGTTTCGGGGTGGGGTGGGAGGGGAAGGTGTGTCAGGGTGGGGTGGGGTGGGAGAGGAAGATTTGTCGGGGTGGGGTGAGGTGGGAGGGTTTGGTGTGTCGGGGTGGGGTGGGGTGGGAGGGGTTGGTGTGTCGGGGTGGGGTGGGGTGGGAGGGGAAGGAGTGTCGGGTTGGGGTGGGAGGGGAAGATGTGTCGGGGTGGGGTGGGAGGGGAAGGTGTGTCAGGGTGGGGTGGGAGAGGAAGGTGTGTCGGGGTGGGGTGGGGTGGGTGAGGAAGGTGTGTCGGGGTGGGGTGGTAGAGGAATGTGTGTCGGGGTGGGGTGGGAGAGGAGGGTGTGTCGGTGTGGGGTGGGGTGGCAGGGGAAGGTGTGTCGGGGTGGGGTGCGGTGGGACAGGAAGGTGTGTCGGGCTGGGGTAGGGTGGGGTGGGAGAGGAAGGTGTGTCAGGGTGGGGTGGGAGAGGAAGGTGTGTCGGGGTGGGTGGGAGTGGAAGGTGTGTCGGGGTGGGGTGGGGTGGGAGAGGAAGGTGTGTCGGGCTGGGGTTGTGTGGGAGTGGAAGGTGTGTCGGGGTGTGGTGGGGTGGGAGAGGAAGTTGTGTCGGGTTGAGGTGGGAGAGAAAGATGTGTCGGGGAGGGGTGGGAGGGGAAGGTGTGTCGGGGTGGGGTGAGGTGGGAGAGAAAGATGTGTCGGGGAGGGGTGGGAGAGAAAGATGTGTCGGGGTGGGGTGGGAGGGGAAGGTGTGTCTGGGTGGGGTGGGTTGGGAGAGGAAGGTGTGTCGAGATGTGGTGGGAGAGGAAGGTGTGTCAGGCTGCGGTGGTAGAGGAAGGTGTGTCAGGATGCGGTGGTAGAGGAAGGTGTGTCAGGCTGCGGTGGTAGAGGAAGGTGTGTCGGGGTGGGGTGGGATAGGAATGTGTGTCGGGGTGGGGTGGGTTTGGAGGGGAAGGTCTGTCGGGGTGCGGTGGGAGGGGAAGGTGTGTCGGGGTGGGGTGGGAGGGGAAGGTGTGTCGGGGTGGGGTGGGAGGGGAAGTTGTGTGGGGTTTGGGGTGGGAGAGGAAGGTGTGTCCGTGTTGGGTGGGAGGGGAAGGTGTTTCGGGGTTGGGTGGGATGGGAAGGTGTGTCGGGGTGGGGTGGGAGGGAAAGGTGAGTCGGCGTGGGGTGGGAAGGGAAGGTGTGTCGGGGTGTGGTGGGGTGGGAGAGGAAGGTGTGTCGGGGTGGGGTGGGGTGGGAGGGGAAGGTGTGTCGGCATGGGGTGGGAGAGGAAGGTGTGTCGGGGTGGGTTGGGAGGGGAAGGTGTGTCGGGGTGGGGTCGTAGGAGAACGTGTGTCGGGGTGGGGTGGGAGGGGAAGGTGTGTCGGGTTGGGGTGGGGTGGGAGGGGAACATGTGTCTGGGTTGGGTGGGGTGGGAGAGGAATGTGTATCGGGTTGGGGTGCAAGAGCAAGGTGTGTCGGGGTGGGGTGGGAGAGGAAGGTGTGTGGGGTTGGGGTGGGGTGGGAGGGGAAGGTGTGTCGGCATGGGGTGGGAGAGGAAGGTGTGTCGGGGTGGGGTGGGAGAGGAAGGTGTGTACGGGCGGGGTGGGATGGGAGGGGAAAGTGTGTCGGGGTGGTGTGGTGTGGGAGGTGAAGGTGTGTTGGGGTGGGGTGGGAGAGGAATTTGTGTCGGCGTGGGGTGCGAGAGCAAGGTGTGTCAGGGTGGGGCGGGGTGGGAGAGGAAGTTGTGTCGGGGTGGGGTGGGAGAGGAAGATGTATCGGGGTGTGGTGGGGTGGGAGAGGAAGGTGTGTCGGGGTGTGGTGGGAGGGGAAGGTGTGTCGGGGTGGGGTGGGGAGGGACTGGAAGGTGTGTCGGGCTGGGGTGGGGTGGGAGTGGAAGGTGTGTCGGGGTAAGGTGGGAGAGGAATGTGTGTCGGGGTGGGGTGCGGTGGGACAGGAAGGTGTGTCGGGCTGGGGTGCGGTCGGAGTGGAAGGTGTGTCGGGGTGGGGTGGGAGTGGAAGGTGTGTCAGGGTGGGGTGGGGTGGGAGAGGAAGGTGTGTCGGGGCGGGGTGGGGTGTGAAAGGAAGGTGTGTCGGGGTGGGGTGGGATGGGAAGGTGTGTCGGGGTGGGGTGGGAGGGAAAGGTGAGTCGGCGTGGGGTGGGAAGGGAAGGTGTGTCGGGGTGTGGTGGGGTGGGAGAGGAAGGTGTGTCGGGGTGGGGTGGGGTGGGAGGGGAAGGTGTGTCGGCATGGGGTGGGAGAGGAAGGTGTGTCGGGGTGGGTTGGGAGGGGAAGGTGTGTCGGGGTGGGGTCGTAGGAGAATGTGTGTCGGGGTGGGGTGGGAGGGGAAGGTGTGTCGGGTTGGGGTGGGGTGGGAGGGGAACATGTGTCTGGGTTGGGTGGGGTGGGAGAGGAATGTGTATCGGGTTGGGGTGCAAGAGCAAGGTGTGTCGGGGTGGGGTGGGAGAGGAAGGTGTGTGGGGTTGGGGTGGGGTGGGAGGGGAAGGTGTGTCGGCATGGGGTGGGAGAGGAAGGTGTGTCGGGGTGGGGTGGGAGAGGAAGGTGTGTACGGGCGGGGTGGGATGGGAGGGGAAGGTGTGTCGGGGTGGTGTGGTGTGGGAGGTGAAGGTGTGTTGGGGTGGGGTGGGAGAGGAATTTGTGTCGGCGTGGGGTGCGAGAGCAAGGTGTGTCGGGGTGGGGCGGGGTGGGAGAGGAAGTTGTGTCGGGGTGGGGTGGGAGAGGAAGATGTATCGGGGTGTGGTGGGGTGGGAGAGGAAGGTGTGTCGGGGTGTGGTGGGAGGGGAAGGTGTGTCGGGGTGGGGTGGGGAGGGACTGGAAGGTGTGTCGGGCTGGGGTGGGGTTGGAGTGGAAGGTGTGTCGGGGTAAGGTGGGAGAGGAATGTGTGTCGGGGTGGGGTGCGGTGGGACAGGAAGGTGTGTCGGGCTGGGGTGCGGTCGGAGTGGAAGGTGTGTCGGGGTGGGGTGGGAGTGGAAGGTGTGTCAGGGTGGGGTGGGGTGGGAGAGGAAGGTGTGTCGGGGCGGGGTGGGGTGTGAAAGGAAGGTGTGTCGGGGTGGGGTGGGAGGGGAAGGTGTGTCCGGGTGGGTTGTGGTGGGAGAGGAAGGTGTGTCGGTGTGGGGTGGGATGGGAGAGAAAGGTGTGTCGGCGTGGGGTGGGGTGGGAGAGAAAGGTGTGTCGCTGAGGGGTTGGCTTTGAGAGGAAGGTGTTTCGGGGTGGGGTGGGTTAGAAAGGTGTGTCGGGGTGGTGTGGGGTGGTAGAGGAAGGTGTTTCGGGGTTGGGTGTGGCGGGAGATAAAGGTGTGTCCGGGTGGGGTTTGTTGGGGAGGGCGGGGAAGGTGTGTCATGGTGGGGTGGGAGAGGAAGGTGTGTCGGGGTGGGGTGGGAGAGGAAGGTGTGTCGGTGTGGGGTGGGGTGGGAGGGGAAGGAGTGTCGGGGTGGTGTTGGGTGGGAGAGGAAGGTGTGTCGGGGTGGGTTGGGGTGGGAGAGGAAGGTATGTCGGGTTGGTGTGGGAGAGGAAGGTGTGTCGGTGTGGGGTGTGGTGGGAGCGGAAGGTGTTTCGGGCTGGGGTTGGAGGGAAAGGTGTGTCGGGGTCGGGTGGGAGTGCAAGGTGTTTCGGGGTGGGGTGGGAGAGTAAGGTGTGTCGGGGTGGGGTGGGAGGGGTAGGTGTGTCGGTGTGGGGTGTGGTGGGCGGGGAAGGTGTGTCTGTGTGGGGTGGGATGGGAGAGGAAGGTGTGTCGGGGTTGGGTGGGGTGGGAGGGGAAGGTGTGTTGTTGTGTGGTGGGAGTGGAAGGTGTTTCGGGGTGGGGTGGGAGGGGAAGGTGTGTCAGGGTGGGGTGGGGTGGGAGAGGAAGATTTGTCGGGGTGGGGTGAGGTGGGAGGGTTTGGTGTGTCGGGGTGGGGTGGGGTGGGAGGGGTTGGTGTGTCGGGGTGGGGTGGGGTGGGAGGGGAAGGAGTGTCGGGTTGGGGTGGGAGGGGAAGATGTGTCGGGGTGGGGTGGGAGGGGAAGGTGTGTCAGGGTGGGGTGGGAGAGGAAGGTGTGTCGGGGTGGGGTGGGGTGGGTGAGGAAGGTGTGTCGGGGTGGGGTGGTAGAGGAATGTGTGTCGGGGTGGGGTGGGAGAGGAGGGTGTGTCGGTGTGGGGTGGGGTGGCAGGGGAAGGTGTGTCGGGGTGGGGTGCGGTGGGACAGGAAGGTGTGTCGGGCTGGGGTAGGGTGGGGTGGGAGAGGAAGGTGTGTCAGGGTGGGGTGGGAGAGGAAGGTGTGTCGGGGTGGGTGGGAGTGGAAGGTGTGTCGGGGTGGGGTGGGGTGGGAGAGGAAGGTGTGTCGGGCTGGGGTTGTGTGGGAGTGGAAGGTGTGTCGGGGTGGGTTGGGAGATGAAGGTGTGTCGGGGTGTGGTGGGGTGGGAGAGGAAGTTGTGTCGGGTTGAGGTGGGAGAGAAAGATGTGTCGGGGAGGGGTGGGAGGGGAAGGTGTGTCGGAGTGGGGTGAGGTGGGAGAGAAAGATGTGTCTGGGAGGGGTGGGAGAGAAAGATGTGTCGGGGTGGGGTGGGAGGGGAAGGTGTGTCTGGGTGGGGTGGGTTGGGAGAGGAAGGTGTGTCGAGATGTGGTGGGAGAGGAAGGTGTGTCAGGCTGCGGTGGTAGAGGAAGGTGTGTCAGGATGCGGTGGTAGAGGAAGGTGTGTCAGGCTGCGGTGGTAGAGGAAGGTGTGTCGGGGTGGGGTGGGATAGGAATGTGTGTCGGGGTGGGGTGGGTTTGGAGGGGAAGGTCTGTCGGGGTGCGGTGGGAGGGGAAGGTGTGTCGTGGTGGGGTGGGAGAGGAAGGTGTGTCGGGGTGGTGTGGGAGGGGAAGGTGTGTCGGGATGTGGTGGGGTTGGAGAGGAAGGTGTGTCGGGGCAGGGTGGGGTGGGAGAGGAAGGTGTGTCGGGGCAGGGTGGGCTGGGAGAGGAAGGTGTGTCGAGATGGGGTGGGAGAGGAAGGTGTGTCGGGGTGGGGTCGTAGAGGATGGTATGTCGGTGTGGGGTGGGTTGGGAGGGGAAGGCGTGTCTGGCTAGGGTGGTAGAGGAAGTGTCTCGGGGTAGGATGGGAGGGGAATGTGTATCGGAGTGGGGTGGGAGGGGAAGGTGTGTCGGGGTGGGGTGGGAGGGGAAGTTGTGTCGGGGTGGGGTGGGGTGGGAAGTTGTGTGGGGTTTGGGGTGGGAGAGGAAGGTGTGTCGGTGTGAGGTAGGGTGGGAGGGGAAGGTGTGTCGGGGTGGGGTGGGAGAGAAAGGTGTGTTGGGGTGGGGTGGGAAGGGAAGGTGTGTCGGGGTGGGGTGGGGTGGGAGGGGAAGATGTGTCGGGGTGGGTTGGGAGGGGAAGGTGTGTCGGGGTGGGGTGGGGTGGGTTGGAAAGTGTGTCGCCGTGGGGTGGGGTCGTAGGAGAATGTGTGTCGGGGTGGGGTGGGCGGGGAAGGTGTGTCGGGGTGGGGTGGGGTGGGTTGGAAAGTGTGTCGCCGTGGGGTGGGGTCGTAGGAGAATGTGTGTCGGGGTGGGGTGGGAGTGGAAAGTGTGTCGGGGTGGGGTTGGGTGGGAGGGGAAGGTGTGTGGGGTTGGGGTGGGGTGGGAGAGGAAGGTGTGTCGGGGTGGGGTGGGAGAGGAAGGTGTGTCGTGGTGGGATGGGAGGGGAAGGTGTGTCGGGGTGGGGTGGGAGGGGAAGGTGTGTCGTGGTGGGTTGGGGTGGGAGAGGAAGGTATGTCGGGTTGGGGTGGGAGAGGAAGGTGTGTCGTGGTGGGATGGGAGGGGAAGGTGTGTCGTGGTGGGATGGGAGAGGAAGGTGTGTCGGTGTGGGGTGGTGTGGGAGGGGAAGGAGTGTCGGGGTAGTTTGGGGTGGGAGAGGAAGGTATGTCGGGTTGGGGTGGGAGAGGAAGGTGTGTCGGTGTGGAGTGTGGTGGGAGCGGAAGGTGTTTCGGGGTGGGGTTGGAGAGAAAGGTGTGTCGGAGTCGGGTGGGAGTGCAAGGTGTTTCGGGGTGGGGTGTGGTGGGAGAGTAAGGTGTGTCGGGGTGGGGTGGGAGGTGTAGGTGTGTCGGGGTGGTGTGTGGTGGGCGGGGAAGGTGTGTCCGTGTGGGGTGGGATGAAAGAGGAAGGTGTTTCGGGGTGGGGTGGGAGAGGAAGGTGTGTCGGGGTTGGGTGGGAGGGGAAGGTGTGTCAGGGTGGGGTGGGGTGGGAGAGGAAGATGTGTCGGGGTGCGGTGGGAGAGGAAGGTGTGTCAGGGTGGGGTGGGGTGGGAGGGGTAGGTGTGTCGGGGTGGGGTGGGAGAGGAAGGTGTGTCAGGATGGGGTGGTGTGGGAGGGGAAGGTGTGTCTGGGTGGGGTGGGGTGGGAGTGGAAGGTGTGTCGGGTTTGGGTGGGGTGGGAGAGGAAGGTGTGTCGGGGTGGGGTGGAAGGGACAGGAAGGTGTGTCGGGCTGGTGTGGGTTGGAGTGGAAGGTGTGTCGGGGTGGGGTGGGAGTGGAAGGTGTGTTGGGGTGGGGTGGGGTGGGAGAGGAAGGTGCGTCGGGGTGGTGTGGGAGAGGAAGGTGTGTTGGGGTGGAGTGGGGTTGGAGCGGAAGGTGTGTCGGGGTTGGGTGGGAGAAGAAGGTGTGTCGGGGTGGGGTGGTGTGGGAGGGGAATGTGTGTCGGGTTGGGGTTGGGGTGGGAGAGGAAGGTGTGTTGGGGTGGGGTGGGGTGGGTGTGGAAGGTGTGTCGGGGTGGGGTGTGGAGGCAGGGGAAGGTGTGTCGGGGTGGGGTGGGAGGGGAAGGTTTGTCGGGGTGGGGTGGGGTGGGAGAGGAACATGTGTCGAAATGGGGTGGGGTGGGAGAGGAAGGTGTGTCGGGGTGGGGTGGGAGCAGAATGTGTGTCGGGGTTGGGTGGGAGGGGACCGTGTGTCGTGGTGGGAGGAGAGAAGAAGGTGTGTCGTGGTGGGGAGGGGGGTAAGGTGTGCCGGCCGGGGTTTGGTAGGAAGGTGAGTCGGGGTGGGGGGTGAGAGGAAGGTGTGTCGGCGTGGGGAGGGGGGGAAGGTGTGTCAGTTTTTGGTTGGGGTTGGAGAGGAAGGTGTGTCGGGGTGGGGTGGGAGGGGAAGGTGTGTTGGGGTGGGGTGGGAGGGGAAGGTGTGTCGGGGTAGGGTGGGAGGGGAAGGTGTGTTGGCGTGGGGTGGGGTGGGAGAGGAAGGTGTGTCGGGGTGGGGTGGGGTTGGAGGGGAAGGTGTGTCGGGGTGGGGTGGGAGGGGAAGGTGTGTCGGGGTGGGGTGGTGTGGGAGGGGAATGTGTGTCGGGTTGGGGTGGCAGGGGAAGGTGTGTCGGGGTGGGGTGGTGTGGGAGGGGAATGTGTGTCGGGGTGGGGTGGGATGGTAGGGGAAAGTGTGTCGGTGTGGTGTAGGAGAGGAAGGTGTGTCAGGGTGGGGTGGGGTGGGTGAGGAAGGTGTGTCGGTGTGCGGTGGGAGAGGAAGGTGTGTCGGGGTGGGGTGGGAGGGGAAGGTTTGTCGGGGTGGGAAATGAGAGGAAGGTGTGTCGGAGTGGGGTGGGGTGGCAGGTGAAGGTGTGTCGGGGTGGGGTGGGAGGGGACGGTGTGTCGGGGTGGGGTGGGAGGGGAAGTTGTGAAGGGTGGGGTGGGAGAGGAATGTGTGTCGGGGTGGGGTGGGAGGGGAAGGTGTGTCGGGGTGGGGTGGGGTGGGAGGGGAGGGTGTGTCAGGGTGGGGTTGGTGGGAGAGGAAGGTGTGTCGGGGTGGGGTGGGAGGGGAAGGTGTGTCGGGGTGTGGTGGGGTAGGAGAGGAAGGTGTGTCGGGGTGGGGTGGGGTTGGAGAGGAAGGTGTGTCGGGGTAAGTTGAGAGAGGAAGGTGTGTTGGGGTGGGGTGGGAGGGGCAGGTGTGTCGGGGTGGGGTGGGGTGGGAGGGGAAGGTGTGTCGGGGTGGGGTGGGAGGGGAAGGTGTGTCGGGGTGGGTGGGAGAGGAAGGTGTGTCGGGGTGGGGTGGGGTGGGAGAGGAAGGTGTATCGGGGTGGGGTGGGAGGGGAAGGTGTGTTGGGGTGGGGTGGGGAGGGAGAGGAATGTGTGTCGGGGTGGGGTGGGGTTGGAGGGGACGGTGTGTTGCGGTGCGTTGGAGGGGGATCGTAAGGTGTGTCGGGGTGGGGTGGGGTGGGAGGGGAAGGTTTATCAGGGTGGGGTGGGGTGCGAGAGGAAGGTGTGTCGGCGTGGTGTGGGAGAGGAAGGTGTGTCGGGGTGGCGTGGGGTGGGAGAGGAAGGTGTGTCGGGGTGGGTTGAGGTGGGAGGGGAAGGTGTGTCGGGGTGTGGTGGGGTGGGAGAGGAAGTTGTGTCGGGGTGGGGTGTGGTGGGAGGGGAAGGTGTGTCGGGGTGGGGTTGGGTTGGAGGGGAAGGTGTGTCGGGGTGGAGTGGGGTGTGAGAGGAAGGTGTGTCCAGGTGGGGTCGGAGGGGAAGGTGTGTCGGGGTGGAGTGGGGTGTGAGAGGAAGGTGTGTCGGGGTGAGGACAGAGAGGAAGGTGTGTTGGGGTGGGTTGGGGTGGGAGGGGAAGGTGTATCGGGGTGGGGTGGGTTGGGAGTGTAAGGTGTGTCGGGGTGTGGTGGGAGAGGAAGGTGTGTCGGGGTAGGGTGGGAGAGGAAGGAGTGTCGGTGTGGGGTGGGGTGGTAGAGGAAGGTGTGTCGGGGTGTGTTGGGAGAGGAAGGTGTGGCGGGGTGGGGTGGGAGGGGAAGGTGTGTCGGGGTGGGTTGAGAGAGGAAGGTGTGTCGGGGTTGGGTGGGAGGATAAGGTGTGTCGGGGTGGGGTGGGAGAGGAAGTTGTTTCGGGGCGGGGTGGGAGGTTAACGTGTGTGGGTTGCGGTTGGAGAGGAAGGTGTGTCGGAGTGGGGAGGGGGCGAAGGTGTGTCGGGGTGTGGTGGGAGTTTAAGGTGTGTGGGTTGGGGTGGGAGAGGAAGGTGTGTCGGGGTGGGGTGGGAGGTTAAGTTGTGTGGGTTGGGGTGGGAGAGGAAGGTGTGTCGGGGTGGGGTGGGGGTGAGGGTGTGTCGGGGTGGGGTGGGCAGGGAAGGTGTGTAGGGGTGGGGTGCGGTGGGAGAGGAAGGTGTGTCTGGGTGGGTTGGGGTGGGAGAGGAAGGTGTGTCGGGGTGGGGTGGGAGTGTAAGGTGTGTCGGGGTGGTGTGGGGTGGGAGAGAATGGTGTGTCGGGGTGGGGTGGGAGAGGAAGGTGTGTCGGGGTGGGGTGGGAGGGGAAGTTGTGTCGGGGTGGGGTGAGGTGGGAGAGGAATGTGTGTCGGGTTGGGCTGGGTTTGGAGGGGCAGGTGTGTCGGGGTGCGGTTGAGTGTGATAGGAAGATGTGTCGGGGTAGGGTGGGTTGGGGGGGAAGGTGTGTCGGGGTGGGGTGGGAGAGGAAGGTGTGTTGGGGTTTGGTGGGAGAGGAAGGTGTGTTGGGATGGGGTGGGGTGGGAGAAGAAGGTGTGTCGGCGTGGGGTGGGAGTGGAAGGTGTGTCGGGGTGGGGTGGGGTGGCAGGGGAAGGTGTGTCGGGATGGGGTGGGAGAGGAAGGTGTGTCGGGGTGGGGTGGTGTGGCAGGGGAAGGTGTGTCGGGGTGGGGTGGTGTGGCAGGGGAAGGTGTGTCGGTGTGGGGTGGGGTGGGAGGGGAAGGAGTGTCGGGGTGGTGTTGGGTGGGAGAGGAAGGTGTGTCGGGGTGGGGTGGGAGAGGAAGTTGTGTCGGGTTGGGGTGGGAGAGGAAGGTGTGTCGGTGTGGGGTGTGGTGGGAGCGGAAGGTGTTTCGGGGTGGGGTTGGAGATAAAGGTGTGTCGGGGTCGGGTGGGAGTGCAAGGTGTTTCGGGGTGGGGTGGGGTGGGAGAGTTATGTGTGTCGGGGTGGGGTGGGAGGGGTAGGTGTGTCGGGGTGGGGTGTGGTGGGCGGGGTAGGTGTGTCTGCGTGGGGTGGGATGGGAGAGGAAGGTGTTTCGGGGTGGGGTGGGAGATGAAGGTGTGTCGGGGTTGGGTGGGGTGGCAGAGGAAGGTGTGTTAGGGTGGGGTGGGGTGGGAGGGGAAGGTCTGTCGGGGTGGGTTGGGAGGGGATGGTGTGTCGGGTTGGGGTGGGGTGGGAGGGGAAGGTGTGTCGGGTTGGGGTGGGGTGGGAGGGGAAGGTGTGTCGGGGTGTGGTGGGAGGGGAAGGTGTTTCGGGGTGGGGTGGGAGGGGAAGGTGTGTCAGGGTGGGGTGGGGTGGGAGAGGAAGATGTGTCGGGGTGCGGTGGGAGAGGAAGGTGTGTCAGGGTGGGGTCGGGTGGGAGGGGGTTGGAGATAAAGGTGTGTCGGGGTCGGGTGGGAGTGCAAGGTGTTTCGGGGTGGGGTGGGGTGGGAGAGTTATGTGTGTCGGGATGGGGTGGGAGGGGTAGGTGTGTCGGGGTGGGGTGTGGTGGGCGGGGTAGGTGTGTCTGCGTGGGGTGGGATGGGAGAGGAAGGTGTTTCGGGGTGGGGTGGGAGATGAAGGTGTGTCGGGTTGGGGTGGGGTGGGAGGGGAAGGTGTGTCGGGGTGTGGTGGGAGTGGAAGGTGTGTCGGGGTGGGGTGGGAGGGGAAGGTGTGTCGGGGTGTGGTGGGAGGGGAAGGTGTTTCGGGGTGGGGTGGGAGGGGAAGGTGTGTCAGGGTGGGGTGGGGTGGGAGAGGAAGATGTGTCGGGGTGAGGGGGGAGAGGAAGGTGTGTCGGGGTGGGGTGGGGTGGGAGGGGTAGGTGGGTCGGGGTGGGGTGGGGTGGGATGGGAAGGTGTGTCGGGGTGGGATGGAAGGGGATGGTGTATCGGGTTGGGGTGGGGTGGGTGGGGAAGGTGTGTCGGGGTGTGGTGGGAGGCGAAGGTGTGTCGGGGTGGGGTGGGAGGGGAAGGTGTGTCAGGGTGGGGTGGGAAGGGAAGGTGTGTCAGGGTGGGGTGGGAGGGGAAGGTGTGTCAGGGTGGGGTGGTGTGGGAGTGGAAGGTGTGTCGGTTTTGGGTGGGGTGGGCGAGGAAGGTGTGTCGGGGTGGGGTGGAAGGGACAGGAAGGTGTGTCGGGCTGTTGTGGGTTGGAGTAGAAGGTGTGTCGGGGTTGGGTGGGAGAGGAAGGTGCGTCGGGGTGGTGTGGGAGAGGAAGCTTTGTCGGGGTGGGGTGGGAGGGGAAGGTTTGTCGGGGTGGGGTGGGGTGGGAGAGGAACGTGTATCGAAATGGGGTGGGGTGGGAGAGGAAGGTGTGTCGGGGTGGGGTGGGAGCGGAATGTGTGTCGGTGTTGGGTGGGAGGGGACCGTGTGTCGTGGTGGGAGGGGAGAGGAAAGTGTGTCGTGGTGGGCAGGAGGGTAAAGTGTGCCGGGGTGGGTTTGGTAGGAAGGTGAGTCGGGGTGGGTGGTGAGAGGAAGGTATGTCGGGGTGGGGTGGGAGGGGAAGGTGTGTTGGGGTGGGGTGCGGTAGTAGAGGAAGGTGTGTCGTGGTGGGGTGGGAGGGGAAGATGTGTCGGGGTAGGGTGGGAGGGGAAGGTGTGTTGGCGTGGGGTGGTGTGGGAGAGGAAGGTGTGTCGGGGTGGGGTGGGAGGGGAAGGTGTGTCGGGGTGGGGGGGTGTGGGAGGGGAATGTGTGTCGGGTTGGGGTGGGGTGGAAGGGGAAAGTGTGTCGGAGTGGGGTAGGAGAGGAAGATGTGTCGGGGTGGGGTGGGGTGGGTGAGGAAGGTGTGTCGGTGTGCGGTGGGAGAGGAAGGTGTGTCGGGTTGGGGTGGGGTGGGAGGGGAAGGTTTGTCGGGGTGGGAAATGAGAGGAAGGTGTGTCGGAGTGGGGTGGGGTGGCAGGTGAAGGTGTGTCGGGGTGGGGTGGGGGGGGAAGGTGTGTTGGGGTTGGGTGGGGTGGGAGAGGAATGTGTGTCGGGGTGGGGTGGGGTGGGAGAGGAAGGTGTGTCGGGGTGGGGTGGCGTGGGAGGGGAATGTTTGTCGGGGTGGGGTGGGAGTGGAAGGTGTGTCAGGGTGGGGTGGGGTGGAGAGGAAGGTGTGTCGGGGTGGGGTGGTGGGAGAAGAAGATGTGTTGGGGTTGGGTGTGGTGGGAGGGGAAGGTGTGTCGGGGTGGGGTGGGAGGGGAAGGTGTGTCGGGGTGGGGTGCGGTAGTAGAGGAAGGTGTGTCGGGGTGGGGTAGTAGGTGAAGGTGTGTCGGGGTGTGGTGGGAGAGGAAGGTGTGTCGGGGTGGGGTGGGGTGGGTGCGGAAGGTGTGTCGGGGTGGGGTGGGGTGGGAGGGGAAGGTGTGTCGGGGTGGGGTGGGGTGGGAGGGGAGGGTGTGTCAGGGTGGGGTTGGTGGGAGAGGAAGGTGTGTCGGGGTGGGGTGGGAGGGGAAGGTGTGTCGGGGTGTGGTGGGGTAGGAGAGGAAGGTGTGTTGGGGTGGGGTGGGGTTGGAGAGGAAGGTGTGTCGGGGTAAGTTGAGAGAGGAAGGTGTGTTGGGGTGGGGTGGGAGGGGCAGGTGTGTCGGGGTGGGGTGGGGTGGGAGGGGAAGGTGTGTCGGGGTGGGGTGGGAGGGGAAGGTGTGTCGGGGTGGGTGGGAGAGGAAGGTGTGTCGGGGTGGGGTGGGGTGGGAGAGGAAGGTGTATCGGGGTGGGGTGGGAGGGGAAGGTGTGTTGGGGTGGGGTGGGGAGGGAGAGGAATGTGTGTCGGGGTGGGGTGGGGTTGGAGGGGACGGTGTGTTTGCGGTGCGTTGGAGGGGGATCGTAAGGTGTGTCGGGGTGGGGTGGGGTGGGAGGGGAAGGTTTATCAGGGTGGGGTGGGGTGCGAGAGGAAGGTGTGTCGGCGTGGTGTGGGAGAGGAAGGTGTGTCGGGGTGGCGTGGGGTGGGAGAGGAAGGTGTGTCGGGGTGGGTTGAGGTGGGAGGGGAAGGTGTGTCGGGGTGTGGTGGGGTGGGAGAGGAAGTTGTGTCGGGGTGGGGTGTGGTGGGAGGGGAAGGTGTGTCGGGGTGGGGTTGGGTTGGAGGGGAAGGTGTGTCGGGGTGGAGTGGGGTGTGAGAAGAAGGTGTGTCCAGGTGGGGTCGGAGGGGAAGGTGTGTCGGGGTGGAGTGGGGTGTGAGAGGAAGGTGTGTCGGGGTGAGGACAGAGAGGAAGGTGTGTTGGGGTGGGTTGGGGTGGGAGGGGAAGGTGTATCGGGGTGGGGTGGGTTGGGAGTGTAAGGTGTGTCGGGGTGTGGTGGGAGAGGAAGGTGTGTCGGGGTAGGGTGGGAGAGGAAGGAGTGTCGGTGTGGGGTGGGGTGGTAGAGGAAGGTGTGTCGGGGTGTGTTGGGAGAGGAAGGTGTGGCGGGGTGGGGTGGGAGGGGAAGGTGTGTCGGGGTGGGTTGAGAGAGGAAGGTGTGTCGGGGTTGGGTGGGAGGATAAGGTGTGTCGGGGTGGGGTGGGAGAGGAAGTTGTTTCGGGGCGGGGTGGGAGGTTAACGTGTGTGGGTTGCGGTTGGAGAGGAAGGTGTGTCGGAGTGGGGAGGGGGCGAAGGTGTGTCGGGGTGTGGTGGGAGTTTAAGGTGTGTGGGTTGGGGTGGGAGAGGAAGGTGTGTCGGGGTGGGGTGGGAGGTTAAGTTGTGTGGGTTGGGGTGGGAGAGGAAGGTGTGTCGGGGTGGGGTGGGGGTGAGGGTGTGTCGGGGTGGGGTGGGCAGGGAAGGTGTGTCGGGCTGGGGTGTGGTTGGAGTGGAAGGTGTGTCGGGGTGGGGTGGGGTGGGAAGGTGTGTAGGGGTGGGGTGCGGTGGGAGAGGAAGGTGTGTCTGGGTGGGTTGGGGTGGGAGAGGAAGGTGTGTCGGGGTGGGGTGGGAGTGTAAGGTGTGTCGGGGTGGTGTGGGGTGGGAGAGAATGGTGTGTCGGGGTGGGGTGGGAGAGGAAGGTGTGTCGGGGTGGGGTGGGAGGGGAAGTTGTGTCGGGGTGGGGTGAGGTGGGAGAGGAATGTGTGTCGGGTTGGGCTGGGTTTGGAGGGGCAGGTGTGTCGGGGTGCGGTTGAGTGTGATAGGAAGATGTGTCGGGGTAGGGTGGGTTGGGGGGGAAGGTGTGTCGGGGTGGGGTGGGAGAGGAAGGTGTGTTGGGGTTTGGTGGGAGAGGAAGGTGTGTTGGGATGGGGTGGGGTGGGAGAAGAAGGTGTGTCGGCGTGGGGTGGGAGTGGAAGGTGTGTCGGGGTGGGGTGGGGTGGCAGGGGAAGGTGTGTCGGGATGGGGTGGGAGAGGAAGGTGTGTCGGGGTGGGGTGGTGTGGCAGGGGAAGGTGTGTCGGGGTGGGGTGGTGTGGCAGGGGAAGGTGTGTCGGTGTGGGGTGGGGTGGGAGGGGAAGGAGTGTCGGGGTGGTGTTGGGTGGGAGAGGAAGGTGTGTCGGGGTGGGGTGGGAGAGGAAGTTGTGTCGGGTTGGGGTGGGAGAGGAAGGTGTGTCGGTGTGGGGTGTGGTGGGAGCGGAAGGTGTTTCGGGGTGGGGTTGGAGATAAAGGTGTGTCGGGGTCGGGTGGGAGTGCAAGGTGTTTCGGGGTGGGGTGGGGTGGGAGAGTTATGTGTGTCGGGGTGGGGTGGGAGGGGTAGGTGTGTCGGGGTGGGGTGTGGTGGGCGGGGTAGGTGTGTCTGCGTGGGGTGGGATGGGAGAGGAAGGTGTTTCGGGGTGGGGTGGGAGATGAAGGTGTGTCGGGGTTGGGTGGGGTGGCAGAGGAAGGTGTGTTAGGGTGGGGTGGGGTGGGAGGGGAAGGTCTGTCGGGGTGGGTTGGGAGGGGATGGTGTGTCGGGTTGGGGTGGGGTGGGAGGGGAAGGTGTGTCGGGTTGGGGTGGGGTGGGAGGGGAAGGTGTGTCGGGGTGTGGTGGGAGGGGAAGGTGTTTCGGGGTGGGGTGGGAGGGGAAGGTGTGTCAGGGTGGGGTGGGGTGGGAGAGGAAGATGTGTCGGGGTGCGGTGGGAGAGGAAGGTGTGTCAGGGTGGGGTCGGGTGGGAGGGGGTTGGAGATAAAGGTGTGTCGGGGTCGGGTGGGAGTGCAAGGTGTTTCGGGGTGGGGTGGGGTGGGAGAGTTATGTGTGTCGGGATGGGGTGGGAGGGGTAGGTGTGTCGGGGTGGGGTGTGGTGGGCGGGGTAGGTGTGTCTGCGTGGGGTGGGATGGGAGAGGAAGGTGTTTCGGGGTGGGGTGGGAGATGAAGGTGTGTCGGGTTGGGGTGGGGTGGGAGGGGAAGGTGTGTCGGGGTGTGGTGGGAGTGGAAGGTGTGTCGGGGTGGGGTGGGAGGGGAAGGTGTGTCGGGGTGTGGTGGGAGGGGAAGGTGTTTCGGGGTGGGGTGGGAGGGGAAGGTGTGTCAGGGTGGGGTGGGGTGGGAGAGGAAGATGTGTCGGGGTGAGGGGGGAGAGGAAGGTGTGTCGGGGTGGGGTGGGGTGGGAGGGGTAGGTGGGTCGGGGTGGGGTGGGGTGGGATGGGAAGGTGTGTCGGGGTGGGATGGAAGGGGATGGTGTATCGGGTTGGGGTGGGGTGGGTGGGGAAGGTGTGTCGGGGTGTGGTGGGAGGCGAAGGTGTGTCGGGGTGGGGTGGGAGGGGAAGGTGTGTCAGGGTGGGGTGGGAGGGGAAGGTGTGTCAGGGTGGGGTGGGAGGGGAAGGTGTGTCAGGGTGGGGTGGTGTGGGAGTGGAAGGTGTGTCGGTTTTGGGTGGGGTGGGCGAGGAAGGTGTGTCGGGGTGGGGTGGAAGGGACAGGAAGGTGTGTCGGGCTGTTGTGGGTTGGAGTAGAAGGTGTGTCGGGGTTGGGTGGGAGAGGAAGGTGCGTCGGGGTGGTGTGGGAGAGGAAGCTTTGTCGGGGTGGGGTGGGAGGGGAAGGTTTGTCGGGGTGGGGTGGGGTGGGAGAGGAACGTGTATCGAAATGGGGTGGGGTGGGAGAGGAAGGTGTGTCGGGGTGGGGTGGGAGCGGAATGTGTGTCGGTGTTGGGTGGGAGGGGACCGTGTGTCGTGGTGGGAGGGGAGAGGAAAGTGTGTCGTGGTGGGCAGGAGGGTAAAGTGTGCCGGGGTGGGTTTGGTAGGAAGGTGAGTCGGGGTGGGTGGTGAGAGGAAGGTATGTCGGGGTGGGGTGGGAGGGGAAGGTGTGTTGGGGTGGGGTGCGGTAGTAGAGGAAGGTGTGTCGTGGTGGGGTGGGAGGGGAAGATGTGTCGGGGTAGGGTGGGAGGGGAAGGTGTGTTGGCGTGGGGTGGTGTGGGAGAGGAAGGTGTGTCGGGGTGGGGTGGGAGGGGAAGGTGTGTCGGGGTGGGGGGGTGTGGGAGGGGAATGTGTGTCGGGTTGGGGTGGGGTGGAAGGGGAAAGTGTGTCGGAGTGGGGTAGGAGAGGAAGATGTGTCGGGGTGGGGTGGGGTGGGTGAGGAAGGTGTGTCGGTGTGCGGTGGGAGAGGAAGGTGTGTCGGGTTGGGGTGGGGTGGGAGGGGAAGGTTTGTCGGGGTGGGAAATGAGAGGAAGGTGTGTCGGAGTGGGGTGGGGTGGCAGGTGAAGGTGTGTCGGGGTGGGGTGGGGGGGGAAGGTGTGTTGGGGTTGGGTGGGGTGGGAGAGGAATGTGTGTCGGGGTGGGGTGGGGTGGGAGAGGAAGGTGTGTCGGGGTGGGGTGGCGTGGGAGGGGAATGTTTGTCGGGGTGGGGTGGGAGTGGAAGGTGTGTCAGGGTGGGGTGGGGTGGAGAGGAAGGTGTGTCGGGGTGGGGTGGTGGGAGAAGAAGATGTGTTGGGGTTGGGTGTGGTGGGAGGGGAAGGTGTGTCGGGGTGGGGTGGGAGGGGAAGGTGTGTCGGGGTGGGGTGCGGTAGTAGAGGAAGGTGTGTCGGGGTGGGGTAGTAGGTGAAGGTGTGTCGGGGTGTGGTGGGAGAGGAAGGTGTGTCGGGGTGGGGTGGGGTGGGTGCGGAAGGTGTGTCGGGGTGGGGTGGGGTGGGAGGGGAAGGTTTGTCGGGGTGGGAAATGAGAGGAAGGTGTGTCGGAGTGGGGTGGGGTGGCAGGTGAAGGTGTGTCGGGGTCGGGTGGGAGGGGAAGGTGTGTTGGGATTGGGTGGGGTGGGAGAGGAATGTGTGTCGTGTTGGGGTGGGGTGGGAGAGGAAGGTGTGTTGGGGTGGGGTGGGGTGGGAGGGGAATGTTTGTCGGGGTGGGGTGGGAGTGGAAGGGGTGTCGGGGTGGGGTGGGGTGGCAGGGGAATGTGTGTCGGGGTGGGGTGGGAGAGGAAGGTGTGTCGGGCTGGGGTTGTGTGGCAGGGGAAGGTGTGTCGGGGTGGGGTGGGAGGGGAAGTTTTTTCGGGGTGGGGTGGGAGGGGAAGGTGTGTCGGGATGGGGTGGAGTGGGAGAGGAAGGTGTGTCAGGGTGGGGTTGGAGGGGACCGTGTGTCGTGGTGGGAGGGGAGAGGAAGGTGTGTCGTGATGGGGAGGGGGCGAAGGTGTGCCGGGGTGGGTTTGGGGGGAAGGTGTGTCGGGGTGGGAGGTGAGAGGAAGGTGTGTCGGGGTGGGGTGGGAGGGGAAGATGTGTCAGGGGGGTTGGGGTTGGAGAGGAAGGTGTGTAGGGGTGTGGTGGGATGGGAAGGTGTGTCGGGGTGGGTGGTGTGGGCAGGGAAGGTGTGTCGGGGTGGGGTGGGAGGGTAAGGTGTGTCGGGGCAGGGTGGGAGCGGAAGGTGTGTCGGGGTGGGTGGTGTGGGAAGGGAAGGTGTGTTGGGGTGGGGTGTGGTGGGAGAGAAAGGTGTGTCGGGGAGGGGTGGGAGGGGTAGGTGTGTCGGGATGGGGTGGTGTGGGAGCGGAAGTTGTGTCGGTGTGAGGTGGGTTGGGAGAGGAAGTTGTGTCGGGATGGGGTGGGGTGGGAGGTGAACGTGTGTCGGGGTGGGGTGGGAGAGGAAGGTGTGTCGGTGTGGGGTGGGTTGAGAGAGGAAGGTTTGTCTGGGTGGGTTGGGGTGGGAGGGGAAGGTGTGTCGGTGTGGGAGGGGAGAGGAAGGTGTGTCGGGATGGTGTCGGGTGGGAGGGGATGTTGTGTCGGGGTGGGGTGGGAGGGGAAGTTGTGAAGGGTGGGGTGGGAGAGGAATGTGTGTCGGGGTAGGGTGTGGGAGGAAGGTGTGTCGGGGTGGGGTGGGAGGGGAAGATGTGTCGGGGTGGGGTGGGAGGGGAAGGTGTGTCGGGGTGGGGTGGGGTGGGAGGGGAGGGTGTGTCGGGGTAAGTTGAGAGAGGAAGGTGTGTTGGGGTGGGGTGGGAGGGGCAGGTGTGTCGGGGTGGGGTGGGGTGGGAGGGGAAGGTGTGTCGGGGTGGGGTGGGAGGGGAAGCTGTGTCGGGGTGGGGTGGGGTGGGAGAGGAAGGTGTATCGGGGTGGGGTGGGAGGGGAAGGTGTGTTGGGGTGGGGTGGGGTGGGAGAGGAATGTGTGTCGGGGTGGGGTGGGGTTGGAGGGGACGGTGTGTTGCGGTGCGTTGGAGAGGGATCGTAAGGTGTGTCGGGGTGGGGTGGGGTGGGAGAGGAAGGTGTGTCGGGGTGGGGTGGGTGGTAGAGGAAGGTGTGTCGGGGTGGGGTGGGGTGGTAGAGGAAGGTGTGTCGGGGTGTGTTGGGAGAGGAAGGTGTGGCGGGGTGGGGTGGGGTGGGAGGGGAAGGTGTGTCGGGCTGGGTTGAGAGAGGAAGGTGTGTCGGGGTTGGGTGGGAGGATAAGGTGTGTCGGGGTGGGGTGGGAGAGGAAGTTGTTTCGGGGCGGGGTGGGAGGTTAACGTGTGTGGGTTGCGGTTGGAGAGGAAGGTGTGTCGGAGTGGGGAGGGGCGAAGGTGTGTCGGGGTGTGGTGGGAGTTTAAGGTGTGTGGGTTGGGGTGGGAGAGGAAGGTGTGTCGGGGTGGGGTGGGAGGTTAAGTTGTGTGGGTTGGGGTGGGAGAGGAAGGTGTGTCGGGGTGGGGTGGGGGTGAGGGTGTGTCGGGGTGGGGTGGGGTGGGCAGGGAAGGTGTGTCGGGGTGGGGTGGGGTGGGCAGGGAAGGTGTGTCGGGGTGGGGTTGGAGAGGAAGGTGTGTCGGGTGGGGTGGGAGAATAAGGTGTGTCGGGGTGGGGTGGGGTGGGAGGGGAAGGTGTGTCGGGGTGGGGTGGGGTGGGAGAGGAAGGTGTGCCGGGGTTGGGTGGGAGAATAAGGTGTGTCGGGGTGGGGTGGGGGAGGAAGTTGTGTCGGGGTGGGGTGGGAGAATAAGGTGTGTTGGGGTGGGGTGGGGTGTGAGGTGAAGGTGTGTCAGGATGGGGTGGGAGGGGAAGGTGTGTCGTGGTGGGGTGGGGTGGGAGAGGGAGATGTGTCGGGGTGGGGTGGGGTTGGAGGGGAAGGTGTGTCGGGGTGGGGTGGGAGAGGAAGGTGTGTCGGGGTGGGGTAGGAGGGGAACGTGTGTCGGGGTGGAGTGGGAGGGGAGTGTGTGTCGGGGTGGGGTGGATTGGGAGGGGAAGGTGTGTTGGGGTGGGTGGGGAGAGGAAGGTGTGTCGGGGTGGGATGTGAGGGGAAGGTGTGTCGGGGTGGGGTAGGAGGGGAAGGTGTGTCGGGGTGGGGTGGGAGGGGAGTGTGTCGGGGTGGGGTGGGAGAGGAAGGTGTGTCGGGGTGGGGTGGTAGAGGAAGGTGTGTCTTAGTAGGGTTGGAGGGGAAAGTGTGTCGGGGTGTGGTAGGAGGGGAAGGTGTGTCGGGGTGGGGTAGGAGGGGATTGTGTGTCGGGGTGGGGTGGGAGGGAATGGTGTGTCGGGGTGGGGTGGGAGGGGAAGGTGTGTCGGGGTGGGGTGGGAGGGGAAGGTGTGGTGGGGTGGGATGGGAGGGGAATGTGTGTCGGCGTGGGAGGGGAAGGTGTGTCTGGGTGGGGTGGGAGAGGGAGGTTAGTCGGGGTGGGATAGGAGGGGAAGGTGTGTCGGGGTGGGGTGGGTTCGGAATGGAATGTGTGTCGGGGTTGTTTGGTGTGGAAGCGGAAGATGTGTCCGGGTTGGGTTGGAGTAGAAGTTCTAGGATCGACTGGGAGAGGTAGAGATATCGGGCGTGAGGTTGGAAGCGGGAATGAAGGTGTCAGGGGGTCTGACAGCATCTGCGGAGATGAACACAGTTAATGTCTCGAGCCCGAATGATTCTTCATCAGAAGTAAGGAAAAATAGAGAAGAGCTGATTTGAAAGTTGCTTTAAAGAGTGGGTGGGACAGGTAGAGCTGGATAGAGGTCCAGTGATAGGTGGAGATAATCAAAAGATGTCACAGACAAAAGGAGAAAGAGGTGTTGAAGGTGGTGATATTATCTAAAGAATGTGCTAATGGGGACATTAAGGGTAGAAAGCAGGACAAGCTAGGTACAGATAGCCCTCGTGGGGTTGGGTTGGGGGCAAGGCATCGAAATAGGTTAAAAGGTAGAGATAATACAAATTTAAAAATAATGATAATGGGTGGGAAAAATCTATATAAATTATTGGACAAAGGGGAATCGGAAAGGGGGTGGGGATAGAGGAGAGAGTTCATGATCTAAAGTTGTTGATTTCAATATTCAGTCCGGAAGGCTGTAAAGTGTCTAGTCGGAAGATGAGGTGCTGTTCCTCCAGTTTGCGTTGGGCTTCACTGGAACAATGCTGCAGGCCAAGGACTAACATGTGGGCAAGAGAGCAGGGTGGAGTGTTAAAATAGCAAGCGACAGGGAGGTTTGGGTCATTCTTGCGGACAGACCGAAGGAGGTTATCCTAGAACTAGTTAGACCTCAGCTCGAGCATTGCGTACAGTGCAGGTCCCCAAATTACAGAGAGGATGTGATCACGTGAGAGAGGGTACAGAGGAGGCTTACAGAGGGTGTTGCTGAGACTGGAGATTTTAGCGATGGGCAAAGATTGAATAGGCTGGTTTTGATTTCTTCGAAGCAGAGGAGCCTGAGGGAGATTTAATTTCAGCCTTTATTACAGAGGAGCCTAGGAATATAGGAGCAGCCCATTTGGCCCCTCGATCCTGCTCTGCCATTCAATTAAATCATGGCTGATCTATCTCAATGCCATTTCTCCACACTATCCCCATAATCCTCACTGTCATTAGTCTCACCATAATCTATCCATTTCTGTCTTGAACATACTCAGTGACTGATCATCCATGGCCCTCTGGGGTAGAGAATTCCAAAGATTCACCTCCCTCTGAGTGAAGAAATTCCTCTTCAGCTCAGTCCTGAATGGTCTTCCCTTTTCTCTGACACTGTGTCCCCTGGCTCTAGACCCCTCCCCCAGCCAGAGGAAACATCCTTCTTGCTTCTGCCCTGTCGAGCTCTGTAAGAATTTTTAAAGTGCGTTGATGAGTCCACTCTCTACCTGCAGCCCCATTGCAGCCTGGCCAACCCCAGCTGAGGAACACCTCACAGGGCACATCCGAGTCATGGCCCTCGAGCTGCCAGACACTCAGTCCAAGCAGCTGGGGCTCACCCCCTCGTCCAGCTCCGGTGTCAGTGACAGTTGGCACTCAGACTCCAGCACCCCTGAACTCCACAGGGGGACAGCCAGACCTTAACACATCTGCACACTGCCCCATGCCAGCACGGTACTCACCCTTCCTGAGCGAGCAGGTCATTAAAGCGCTTCCAGCACTGCACCCAGGAGCGCTGCACCACATCACGGCTGCTCACCAGCGCTGCCATGCCCTCTGGGTGAGGTACAGTGGCCTCTGCCTCCCATCCCTGGGGACAAGGGTGTCCCTCCCAGCAGCCCCCTCCTCCAGGAGCACGGCGAGGCACTCGTCAGAGAATCGGGGGGTCCAAGTGTCCACCTGACCTGCCCCCCCTGCTTGCCTTGTCCATCCGAACTCGGGCCCATTGGGAACGCTGAACACACATCCCTCCACTGAAGGGGCTGCCTGGGTCATTCCTAAACCCGCTGCTGGGTTCACACTGGGCGGGTCACCGGGTCGCCATGGGACCCGGGTTCACACTGGGCGGGTCACAGGGTCGCCATGGGACCTGGGTTCTCACTGGGCGGGTCACCGGGTCGCCATGGGACCCGGGTTCACACTGGGCTGGTCACAGGGTCGCCATGGGACCTGGGTTCTCACTGGGCGGGTCACCGGGTCGCCATGGGACCCGGGTTCACACTGGGCGGGTCACAGGGTCGCCATGGGACCCGGGTTCACACTGGGCGGGTCACCGGGTCGCCATGGGACCCGGGTTCACACTGGACGTGTCACCGGGTCGCCATGGGACCCGGGTTCTCACTGGGCGGGTCACCGGGTCGCCATGGGACCCGGGTTCACACTGGGCGGGTCACTGGGTCGCCATGGGACCCGGGTTCACACTGGGTGGGTCACCGGGTCGCCATGGGACCCGGGTTCTCACTGGACTTGTCACCGGGTCGCCATGGGACCCGGGTTCACACTGGGAGGGTCACCGGGTCGCCATGGGACCCGGGTTCACACTGGGCGGGTCACCGGGTTGCCATGGGACCCGGGTTCACACTGGGCGGGTCACCGGGTCGCCATGGGACCCGGGTTACCCTGGGCGGGTCGCCATGAGACCCGGGTTCACACTGGGCAGGCCTTCACTAGTCTGCCAGTGTGAAAGCACAGTCGGGGTCCGATTGCAGGCAGCATTCTGTTTCCCAGCCGCTCCCAGACCCACACTCACTGTGCCTGCCTGATAACCGGAAAACCCTGCGTCAGGAATGGGAAAGGCTGGACAGGCTGGTCCTGTATCCACTGGAGTTTAGAAGAGTGAGAGGTGAAAGCTTTACGATCCTGAGGGGTTTTGACAGGGTGGATGGGGAGAGGATGTTCCCTCTTGTAGGAGGATCTAGAACTAGGGGGTCATTGTTTAAAAATAAGGGGTCGCCCATTTAAAACGGAGATGAGGAGAAATTTTTCCCTGAGGGTGGAGATTCTTTGGAACTCTCTTCCTTAAAAGGCAGTGGAAGCAGAGTCTTTGAATATTTTTAAGGCAGAGCTAGAAAGATTCTTGATTAACAAGGGGGTGAAAGGTTATCGGGGGTGGGCAGGAATGTGGGGTTGAGGTTATGTTCAGATCAGCCATGATCTTATTGAATGGCAGGGCAGGCTCGAGGGGCCGAGTGGCCTAATCCTGCTCCTACTCTGTATGTTTGTATCGTATTGAATGCTGGAGCAGAGCCGGATGGGCTGAATGGTCCAGTCCTGCTCCTGTGTTCCTGTCACTGTGGGGTTGTTGCTCCTTAAACAGGTTAATAAACAGGGGGAATAGACTGAAGGTGAATTCCAGAGAGGAGCTGGGACTTTGAACGACTTCGCATTGGGACTTTACCTTGTCTCTTGTGGGGCTGCTGTCCCTTGCAGAGTGGAGGCTGATGTGTGTGTTTCGGATTGTGGGGCTGGGCTGTTTTACCACAGGATTGTCTTACTGGAGCTGCGGGGCCACCGAGGGCCAGGTCCCGGAGAGGGTGGGAGGCAGGCGCAGGCTCATGTGGGCCTGTGGGAGCGCGGCCTTGCGGGGGGGGTGCGGTTCTCGTTCCGTCCCTCCTGGTTGGGGGTCTTGGTCCATTCCCCCCTGGGGGAGGGGGGTGTCCTGGTCCCGATCTGGGTCTTCACATTGCAGGTTTCAGGATGGGTGTTCCCCAAGGGGGAGAGGGTTGATTTCATTGAAGCAGGGGGCAGAGGGCAGGGGGCAGTTTCGAGCAGAGTGGCACGGGAGACAGTGCTTCGCTCTCGGCGGCATCTCGGCTGCATCTCGTCTGTGTCTCGGCTGCATTTGGGCTGCGTCTGGGTGTGTCTCGGCTGCGTCTGGGTGCTTCTGGGTGTGTCTCAGCTGCGTCTGGGCTGCATCTGGGTGCATCTCGGCTGGGCTGATCTGGGTGTGGACAAGTCAGAGTCGTGGAGCGGATTGGGACAGAGGGAACACTTTTTTGGGGTTTTTTTTGAAAAATATTCTTTATTCATGGGATCCCTGGGGGAACATTGCAGGGCATTTCGGGGTCTCCATCGTGGGGTGCAGTCGGATTCAGCTTTTGCACACGGATTTCGGGGTGCTTCAGCACAGTCGATGAATGTTACAGTCGGTTCGGTGTGTTCATTGCAGACAGTCAAACAGTGTGTTCGTTTTGTCAACATACATCGTGTTGTGCTCTGAGGTGCTTTATTGCAGTTGTGGTACAGTTGGTATGCGATGCGTGCATTCATTGTGGGTTGTTGGGCCTGGGGGGCTCTGGACAGTTCCCAGTCCCTCGCTGCACTGTGGCAGAAAGGTCTTAGACAGCGACCCTTCCCCATTGGGCCTTTGCAGAGGCTGCCCCAAGCTTTAGTGCGTCCCTCAGCATGTAGCCCTGGACCTTGGGATGTGCCAGTCTGCAGCACTTGGTCGGGGACAACTCTTTGCGCTGGAAGACCAACAAGTTTTGGGCAGACCAAAGAGCATCTTTCACCGAGGTGATGATCCTCCAGCTGCAGTTGATGTTTGTCTCGGTGTGTCCCCCTGGGAACAGCCCGTAGAGCACAGAGTCCTATGTCACAGAACTGCTCGGGATGCACCTCGACAGAAACCATTGCATCTCTCTCCAGACCTTCTTTGCAAAGGTACAATCCACAAGAAGGTGAACAATGGTCTAGTCCCCACCACAGGCACCTCGAGAGCAATGTGCGGGGCGGGGTGAGACTCCTGGCGTGTAGGAAGGATCTGACGGGGAGGGTCTTTCTCACCACCAGCCAAACTACGTCTTGGTGCTTGTTGAAAAGTCCTGGCGATGAGGCATTCTGCCAAATGACTTTGACAGTCTGCTCGGGGAACCATCCCACAGGATCCACCCTCTCTTTTTCCCGCAGGGCCTCTAAGACATTATGTGCCGACCACTGCCTGATGGACTTGTGGTCAAAGGTGTTTCTCTGCATAAATTTTCCCACCAGGGACAGGTGGTACAGCATGGTCCAACTTATTGGAGCGTTCCGCGGCAGCGTGACCAGACCCATCCTTCACAACACCTCAGAACGTAGTGACACTTGGTGTTTGCGTACTGAGGGTCTACGCACAGCTTGATGCAGCCACACACAAAGGTGGCCATCAGTACGAGGGCGATGTTGGGCACATTTTTTCCCCCTTTGTCTAGAGGCTTGTACATCGCGTCCCTGCGGACATGATCCATTTTGACCTCCAGATAAAGCGAAAGATGACTCGGTTGATCGCCATCGCGCAGGAGTCTGGAATGGGCCAGACCTGCGCCACATACAGCAACAGCGAGAGTGCCTTACACCTGATGACCAGGTTCTTACCCTCAATTGAGAGGGAGCATCGCTCCCACATGTCCAGTTTCCTTTTCACCATAGACACTCGCTCCTTCCAGTTTCTAACGCATGCCCTGGTCCCTCCGAACCATACCCCCAGCACCTTCAGGCTGTCAGCCCTGACAGTGAAGGGGACAAAGGATCAGTCAGCCCAGTTCCCGAAGAACATAGCCTCGCTCTTCCCATGATTTACCTTGGCTCCCGAGGCCAGTTTGAGCTGGTCACAGATGTGGATCAGTCTGCGCACCGACAGCGGATCCGAGCAGAAGTCGGTGACATCGTCCATGTACAAGGAGACTTTGATCTGAGTGTCTCCACTGCCTGGGATTGTCACTCCTCTTATGCCCGGATCCTTCCTGATGGACTCAGCAAAGTGTTCTATGCAACACACAAACAGGACAGGGGAGAGAGGGCAGCCCTGCCTGACTCCAGATTAATCGGAAAGCTATCTGATTCCCACCCATTGATTGAGACTGCGCTACTGATGTTAGTGAAAAGCAGTTGGATCCAATTGCGAATTCCCTCCCCAAACCCCATTTTGGAGAGCACATCCACCATGTAGGTGTGCGATATTCTGTCAAAGGCCTTCTCCTGATCCAGGCTGATGAGGCAGGTATCCACAACCCTGTCCTGTACATAGTCAATCGTATCCCTGAGCAGCACAAGGCTGTCAGAGATCTTCCTGCCCGGCACAGTGCAGGTCTGGTCAGGGTGGATCACCAATTCCAGAGCGGACTTGACCCGATTGGCGATGACCTTGGACAGAATCTTATAGTCCACATTCAACAGTGAAATGGGTCGTCAATTTCTAATTTCCTCCTTTTCTCCTTGTGCTTGTAGATGAGGGTGATGATGCCTTTCCTCGTGGATTCTGACATGCTGCCGGCCAGGAGCATAGTCTCGTACACTTCTAGCAGGTCTGGGCCCATCCAGTCCCACAGAGCTGAATACAACTCCACCGGCAAGCTGTCACTTCCGGGAGTCTTACTCTTCTTGAAGGACTCAAGGGCCTTATTCAGTTCATCAGGAGTTAGCGGTTTGTCCAGACTCTCCCGTGTACTGTTGTCTAAGACCTCCATGATAGAGGACAGGAAGGACTGGGAGGCCGTGCTGTCTGTGGGCTTCACGTCATACAATCCGGCATAAAAGGATTTACTGATCCTCAAAATGTCGGACGGCGATGACTTTACTGAGCTGTCTTCTTCCTTCAGGCTGCTGATCACAGAGATCTCTCTGTGTACCTTTTGGAAGAAGAAGCGTGAGCCCGTCTCATCCTGTCAACGGAGCGGACTCTGGATCGGAAGATGATCTTGGAGGCCTCTGAGGCAAAGAGCGAGGCTTGCTGGCTCTTCACCTCTTGGAGTTCCTCCTTGACATCGACCCCCATCGACTGCAGCTGGAGCAGATTCTGCATGTTTTTCTGGAGTCGGGACATTTCCCTCTGTTCCTTTCTAGCTTTCTGGATGCCTGAGGATGAAAAACCTCTTGATGTTTCCCTTGATCGATTCCCACCAGTGTGTCAGGGACTCAACGTGGGGTTTCATGGTTCTCCAACCTTTGTAAACCCTCTTGAGTTCCTCATTGTTCTCTGGGGTCAGCAGTTGCACATTTAGCTTCCATGCCCCCCTGCCCACCCTCTGGTCTTCCTCTAAGTGACAATCAGCCAGCAGGAGGCAGTGGTCAGAGGAGAACACCGGCTTGATGTCGGTGGATCTGACTCCGAATGCTCGGGACACAAACAGGAAGTCTATCCTGGAATGGATGGACTCGTCTGGCCGCGCCCAGGTGTATCTACGCTGCGCTCCGTCTTCAGGGTTGCTGAAGACGTCGTGCAGCTTGGCATCCTTAACTGTTTTTTCATCAGGGATCTGGACATAGCGTCCAATCTGCTGTCAGCCCTGCCAGATCGTCCAGCCACATCGATGATGCAGTTGAAATCACCGCCCAGAATGACTGGCCTGGAGGTCACCAGCAGCAGTGGGAGCTGCTGAAAAACTGCCAGCCACTCAGCCTTTTGTGCCACAACAAGTAGTTGCTGCTGAGTATGTCGTAAATAAACTTGATTTTTCCACCCAGAAGTGTCTGCAGATCAACTGTATCGTTAATAGTACAATTCGGCCACCCTACAACATAGAGTCACATCAATCATTCTCAGCTTGCCCTTTACTAGTGAGCCCCCTGAGAAGCCCTGTTAAAAGCATAAAGGTGCTGATGAAACTTCTCCTTATATCATTGGTGATAGGAAGGAGTAACAAGCCCAGAGAACCATGGATGACCAAAGATATTCAGGTTACGATGAGAAGGAAAAGAGGGGCTTTTAGCAGGTACAAGGGAAGCAAATCAGCAGAGGCATTAGTGGATTACAGACAGTGCAAGGTGGACCTTAAGAAAGCAATTAGGAGAGCAAAGAGGGGATATGAGAAAGCACTGGTTAGTAAAAGTAGGGAAAATCCCAAGATATTCTATAAGTATATCAATGGGAAGAGGATAACCAGGGAAAGAGTAGGGCCCATTAGGGACCAAGGGGGCAATCTATGGGTGGAGTGAGAGGACATCGCTAGAGTGTAGAACGAATACTTCAGATCCGTCTTCACCCAAGAGAATGAGGATGAAGGTATGGAACTTGGGGAGAGAGACTGCAAGGTTCTTGAACAAATTGATACAGGGACAAGGTATTGGAGGTGTTGGCAGGCTTAAAAGTGGACAAATCTCCAGGTCCAGACTGCTGAGGGAGACAAGGGAGGAGATCGCAGGGGCTCTAACCCAAATTTTTAATTTCTCTCTGGCCACGGGGGAGGTGCCAGAGGACTGGAGAACAGCTCTTGTGGTTCCGCTATTTAAGAAGGGTTGTAGAGATAAACCAGGGAACTACAGGCCACTGAGTCTCACGACAGTGGTAGGGGAACTATTGGAGAAAATTCTGAAGGAGAGAATCTATCTCCACTTGGAGAGGCAAGGTTTGATCAGGATAGTCAGCATGGCTTTGTCAGAGGGAGGTCAGGCCTAACAAATGTGATTGAATGTTTTGAGGAGGTGACCAGGTGTATAGATGAGGGTAGTGCAGTTGATGTAGTTTATATGGATTTCAGCAAAGCCTTTGACAAGGTCCCACACGGGAGACTTATGAAGAAGGCAAATGCACATGGGATACAGGATAATTTGATAAGCTGGATTCAAAATTGGTTTAGTTGTAGGAGACAGAGGGTGATGACAGAAGGATGCTTTAGTGACTGGAAGCCAGTGTCCGGTGGCGTACCACAGGGATCTGTGCTCGGTCCCCTATTATTTGTCATTTATATAAACGACATAGATGACTATGTGGGTGGTAGGTTTAGTATGTGGGGGGTAGGATTAGTAAGTTTGCGGATGACACAAAGATTGGCCGGGTGGTTAACAGTGAGGTTGAGTGTCTTGGGCTACAGGAAGATATAGACAGGATGGTCAAATGGACAGATAAGTGGCAGATGGAATTTAACCCTGAAAAGTGTGAGGTAATACACTTTGGATGGAGTAATTTGACAAGGAAGTATTCAATGAACGGCATGACACTAGGAAGTTCTGAGGAACAAAGGGAACTTGGCGTGTGTGTCCATAGATCTCTGAAGGCAGAGGGATGGTGACAAAGGCATATGGGACACTTGCCTTTATCAGTCAAAACATAGATTACAAAAGTAGGGGGGTCATGTTGGAGTTTTATAGAACCTTGGAGTACTGTGTGCAGTTCTGGTCGCCATATTATAGGAAGGATGTGATTGCACTGGAGGGGGTGCAGCGGAGATTCACTAGGATGTTGCCTGGGATGAAACATTGAAGTTATGAAGAGAGGTTGGATAGACTTGGGTTGTTTTCGTTGGAGCAGAGAAGACTGAGGGGTGACCTGATCGAGGTGTACAAGATTATGAGGGGCATGGACAGGGTGGATAGGGAGCAGCTGTTCCCCTTAGTTGAAGGGTCAGTCACGAGGGGACATAAGTTCAAGGTGAGGGGCAGGAGGTTTAGGGGGGATGTGAGGAAAAACTTTTTTACCCAGAGGGTGGTGATGGTCTGGAATGCGCTGCCTGGGAGGGTGGTGGAGGCGGGTTGCCTCACATCCTTTAAAAAGTACCTGGATGAGCACTTGGCACATCAGAACATTCAAGGCTATGGGCCAAGTGCTGGTAAATGGGATTAGGTAGGTAGGTCAGGTGTTTCTCACGTGTCGGTGCAGACTCGATGGGCTGAAGGGCCTCTTCTGCACTGTGATTCTGTGATTTGCTTTCACCCAAAGGGTGGTCAGGATCTGGAACCCAGCGCCCGAAAGGGTGGGAGAGGCAGAAACCGTCACTGAATTTAAAAAGGAAAAGGTTGGACAGGCACTGGAAGTGTCATCACCCACAGGGACACCAAGCAAACGTTGGAAAGTGGTGTTAGCTTTCGCCCACCGGCGCAGAGACAGATGGCCTGCTGACCTGCTCTGTAGCCAATACCCTACAGTGTTCCTGCGGAAACACAGAGCAGGCTTTGTCAGGGATGGACAGTGGCAGTATAAACGAGCTTGGAGTTCAGGCTAAAATGCACCCACTATTGAAGGCAGAGAGTTTAACAATTGGAGAAGAGTTGGGAGTGAAAGGGCCAGCAACTACGGGACATGGTCAAGGATGGGGGTCCACAGTAAGATGCTCCCCAGGGGGCTGACTCATTCAGGCAAGAGGGGAGTATTCCATCACACTCCTGACTTGTGCCTTGTAGATGGTGGACAGGCTTTGGGGAGTCAGGAGGTGAGTTACTCACCACAGGATTCCCAGCCTCTGACCTGCTCTTGTAGCCACAGTGTTTATATGGCTAGTCCAGTTCAGTTCCTAATCAATGGTAACCCCCAGGATGTTGATAGTGGGGGATTCAGTAATGGTAATGCCATTGAACATCAAGGGGCGATGGTTAGATTCTCTCTTGTTGGAGATGGTCATTTCCTGACACTTGTGTGGCGTGAATGTTACTTGCCATTTGTCAGCCCAAGCCTGGATATTATCCAGGTCTTGCTGCATTTGGACATGGACTGCTTGAGTATCTGAGGAGTCACGAATGGTGCTGAACATTGTGCAATCATCAGCCAACATCCCCACTTCTGACCTTATGATGGAAGGAAGGTCATTGATGAAGCAGCTGAAGATGGTTGGGCCGAGGACAATACCCTGAGGAACTCCTGCAGTGAGTGATGTCCTGGAGCTGAGATGATTGACCTCCAATAACCACAACCATCTTCCTTTGTGCTGGGTATGACTCCAACCAGTGGAGAGTTTTCTCCCTGATTCCCATTGACTCCAGTTTTGCTGGGGCTCCTTGATGCCACACTCAGTCAAATGCTGCCTTGATGTCAATGGCAGTCACTCTCACCTCACCTCAGGAGTTCAGCTCTTTTGTCCATGTTTGAACCAAGGCTGCAATGAGGTCAGGGGCTGAGTGGCCCTGGTGGAACCCAAACTGGGCATCGGTGAGCAGGTTATTGCTAAGCAAGTGCCGCTTGATAGCACTGTTGATGACCCCTTCCATTACTTTACTGATGATGGAGGGTAGACTGATGGGGTGGTAATTGGCCGGGTTGGATTTGTCCTGCTTTTTGTGTACAGGACATACCTGGGAAATTTTCCACACAGCTGGGTAGATGCCAGTGTTGTAGCTGTACTGGAACAGCTTGGCTAGGGGCACGGCAAGTTCTGGAGAACAAGTCGTCAAGAATATTGTCAGGGCCCATAGCCTTTGCAGTGTCCAGTGCCTTCAGCCGTTTCTTGATATCACGCGGAGTGAATCGAATTGGCTGAAGACTGGCATCTGTGATGCTGGGGACCTCCAGAAGAGGCCGAGGTGGATTATCCACTCAGCACTTCTGGCTGAAGATTGTAGCAAATGCTTCAGCCTTATCTTTTGCACTGATGTGCTGGGCTCCTCCATCATTGAGGATGGGGATATTTGTGGAGCCACTTCCTCCAGTGAGTTGTTTAATTGTTCACCATCATTCACAACTGGATGTGGCAGGACTGCAAAGCTTAGATCTGATCCATTGGTTCTGGGCTTGTTTTGCTTTGTGTCGTTGTTTAGCATGTATGTTATCCTATATTGTAGCTTCACCACATCCTCAAAAAAGCACTAATACATTTGTCAAATACAGTTTCCCTTTGGTAAAACCATGTTGTCTTTGTATGACCACACTATCATTTTTTTAGTGCATTTTTAAAGCTTCCTTAATAAAATTCCTGACGACTGTTGTCAGACTAACTGGCCTGTAGTTGTCTGTTTTGTCTTCTCTTTCTTTCTTGAATATCAACCTAACATTTGCTGGCTTCTAATTCGCTGGTTCTCGAATCTAGGGAATGTTGGAAAATTCTAACCAGTGCATCCACTTCAACTGCAGCTGCCTCTTTAAGGACCCCAGGATGGAAGCTATCAGGTCCTGGAGATTTGTTGGCCTTTAGTCCCTGGATGTCTTTAATACATGTTCTCTGCTGATATCTCAATGCATTAAATGGTTAGCTGCTCTTTCTGGTATGTCACGCATGTCCTCTGCAGTGAAGACAGACACAAAATACTTGCTCAATGCCTCCACCCTTTCCTCATCCCCTATGATAATTTCTCCTATGCCTGCCTCTTAGGGACCAACATTTAGCTTAGCTACTCTCCTCCTTATTTAAAATTTGTAAAAACTCTTACAATCTGTACTTATATCCATTCGGCCCCTCGAGCCTGCTCCGCTATCAATAAGATCATGGCTGATCTGGTTGTGTTTCGATTTCCACATTCCCATCTACACCCTGATAACCTTTGATTCCCTTAACAAGAATGTCTACCTCTGTCTTAAAGATATTCAGTCACCCCACCTCCACCCCGCCTTCTGAGGCACAGAGTTCCAAAGTTGCACAACCCTCCCAGAAAAAAATTCTCCTCATCTCTGTCCTAAAAGGGCCCCTAAAACAGTCACCCCTAGGTCTGGATTCACCTACAAGAGGAAACATCATTTCCACGTCCACCTTGTCAAGGCCGTTCAGGGTCTTATATACTTCAGTCAAACACCCCTCACTCTTCTAAACTCCAGTGGAAACAAGCCCAGTCTGTCCAACCTTTCCTCATGAGACAACCCGTTCATTCCAGGTATCAATCTAATAAACCTCCTCTGAACCGCCTCTAATACATTAACATCCTTCCTTAAATAAGGAGACCAAAGCTGCACACAGTATTTGAGGTTTGTCTTATGAGGAAAGATTGAGCAGGTTGGGCCTGTACTCATTGGAGTTTAGAAGAATGAGAGACGATTTTATTGTAATATATAAGATCCCGAGGGGACTTGACAGGGTGGATACTGAGAGGATGTTTCCCCTCGTCGGAGAGACTAGAACCAGGGGACACAGTTTAAGAATAAGGGGTCTCCTGTTTAAGACGGAGATGAGGAGGAATTTGTTCTCATTAGTCTGCGGAATTCTCCTCCCCAGAGAGCAGCAGAGGCTGGGTCACTGAATATATTCAAGGCTGAGTTAGACATATTTTTGATTGACAAGGGAGTCGAGGGTTATGGGGGGACAGACAGGAAAGTGGGGTTAAGGCCACAATCAGATCAGCCATGATCCTATTGAATGGGGGAGCAGGCTAGAAGGGCAAAATGGCTGACTCCTGTCCCTAGGTCCAATGTTCCCATGTCAGGCAGCATCTGTGCAGAGAAAATGAGTTAATATTGCTGGTTGAACAGCTCTTATATTTGACCCCTTGGCCAAGAAAGATAGATATCCCATACGCCTTCCGGGCTACCTTACCTACCGAGTCAGCTACCTTCAGGGATCTGTGAGTAGACACTTGGCGGGGGACCAGTTCCTCTACCCTGTTCATTGCCCTATTGCTTATTGTGTTTCAGAACCCCATATTGTATCAGGAAACTGTTGTGGAGGCATTGTACAGGCAGCCAGCCCGGTTTCATTCTTATTACCGACTGTCCTGCAGCAATTTGATGCGACTGAGTGTCTCACTCAGTCATCTCAGGGGGCAGTTAAGAGTCAACCACATTGCTGTGGGTCTGGAGTCACATGTGATCCAGACCAGGTAAGAGCAGCAGATTTCCTTTCCAAAAGGACAGTAGGGAAGCAGATGGGTTTTTACGACAATCCGGCTGTTTCACGGGCGTCAGTGTGACAGTCCAGCTGTTTCACGGCCATTAGTGTGACAATCCAGCTGTTTCACGGGTGTCACTGACAATCTGGTTGTTTCCGAGCCGTCAGTGTGACAATCCGGCTGTATCATGGGCCTCACTGTGACAATTCAGCTGTTTCATGGGCCTCACTGTCACAATCCAACTGTTTCACAGTCGTCACTGTGACAATCCAGCTGTTTCAGGAGCGTCAGTGTGACAGTCCAGCTGTTTCATGGGCCTCACTGTGACAAACCAGCTGTTTCACTGTCATCACTGACAATCCGGCAGTTTCATAGGCCTCACTATGACAATCCAGCTGTTTCACTGTCATCACTGTGACAATCTGGCTGAATTCACGGGCGTCAGTGTGACAATCTGGCTGTTTCACGGGCATCAGTGTGATAATCTGGCTTTTTCACGGGTGTCACTGTGACAATCCGGCTGCGTCATGGCTGTCAGTGTGACAATCTGGCTGTTTCACTCTCGTCACTGTGACAATCAGACTGTTTCACGGCACAGTGACAATCCGGATTTGTTACGGCCGTCATTATGACAATCCGGCTGTTTCACCGGCGTCAGTGTGACAATCCGGATGTTTGGCGGGCATCAGTGTGACAACCGGCTGTTTCACTGCCATCAGTTTGACAAACTGGCTGTTACGCTGTCATCAGTGTGACAGCCCAGCTGTTTCACAGCTGTCAGTGGGACAATCCTACTATTTCACCGCTGCAGTACGACAATCATTCTATTTCACGGCTGTCAGTGTGACAACCTGACTGTTTTACAGACATTAGTGTGACAATTAGGCTGTTTCACTGCCGTCAGTGTGACAATCTGGCTGTTTCACGGGCATCACTCTGACATTCCGGCTGTTTCACTGTCGTCAGTCTGACAGTCCAATTGTTTCACGGGTGTCAGTGTGACAATCCGGCTGTTTCATTGGTGTCAGTTTGACACTCCTACTGTTTCGTGCATGCCAGTGTGACAATCTGTATGTTTCACAAGCGTCAGTGTGACCATCTGGCTGTTTCACGGGCATCAGTGTGACAATCCAGCTGTTTCACGGCATCAGTGTGACAACCCGGCTATCTCACGGCTGTCAGTATGACAACCCGACTGTTTCTCAGCCATCAGTGTGACAATTCGGCTGTTTCACGGGCATCAGTATGACAACCCGACTGTTTCACGGCCATCAGTGTGACAACCCGGCTATCTCACAGGTGTCAGTATGGCAATCCAGATATTTCACGGGCATCAGTGTGACAATTCAGCTGTTTCACGGGCATCAGTTTGACAACCCGACTGTTTCACGGCCATCAGTGTGACAACATGGATGTGTCACGGCCGTCAATGTGACAGCCCAACTGTTTCACAGGTGTCAGTGGGACAATCCTACTATTTCACTGCTGTCAGTACGACAATCATTCTATTTCACGGCCGTCAGTGTGACAACCTGACTGTGTTACGGACATCAGTGTGACAATTAGGCTGTTTCACTGCCGTCAGTGTGACAACCTGGCTGTTTCATGGGCATCACTCTGACAATCCGGCTGTTTCATCATCGTCAGTCTGACAGTCCGATTGTTTTACAGGTGTCAGTGTGACAATCCGGCTGTTTCATGGACGTCAGTTTGACACTCCTACTGTTTCATGCATGCCAGTGTGACAATCTGTATGTTTCACAAGCGTCAGTGTGACCATCTGGCTGTTTCACGGGCATCAGCGTGACAATGCAGCTGTTTCACGGCATCAGTATGACAACCCAGCTATCTCACGGCTGTCAGTACGACAACCCGACTGTTTCTCAGCCATCAGTGTGACAATTCGGCTGTTCCACGGGCATCAGTATGACAACCCGACTGTTTCACGGCCGTCAGTGTGACAACCCGGCTATCTCACAGGTGTCAGTATGACAATCCAGCTGTTTCACAGGCACCAGTGTGACAATTCGGCTGTTTCACGGCCATCAGTGTGACAACGTGGATGTGTCACGGCCATCAGTGTGACAGCCCAGCTGTTTCACAGCTGTCAGTGGGACAATCCTACTATTTCACTGCTGTCAGTACGACAATCATTCTATTTCACGGCCGTCATTGTGACAACCTGACTGTTTTACGGACATCAGTGTGACAATCTGGCTGTTTCACTGGCGTCACTCTGACAATCCGGCTATTTCACTGTCGTCAGTCTGACAGTCCAATTGTTTCACGGGTGTCAGTGTGACAATCCGGCTGTTTCATGGGCGTCAGTTTGACACTCCTACTGTTTCGTGCATGCCAGTGTGACAATCTGTATGTTTCACAAGCATCAGTGTGACCATCTGGCTGTTTCACGGGCATCAGCGTGACAATCCAGCTGTTTCACGGCATCAGTGTGACAACCCGGCTATCTCACGGCTGTCAGTATGACAACCCGACTGTTTCTCAGCCATCAGTGTGACAATTCGGTTGTTTCACGGGCATCAGTATGACAACCCGACTGTGTCACGGCTGTCAATGTGTCAGCCCGGCTGTTTCACAGGTGTCAGTGGGACAATCTGACTATTTCACTGCTGTCAGTGTGACAATCTGGATGTTTCAAAGGTGTCAGTGTGGCAATCCGTCTATTTCATGGCCATTAGTATGACAATCCGACTGTATCATGGCCAGCAGTGTCACAATCCGGCTGTTTCACGGGCATCTGTGTGATCATCCAATTGTTTCACGGCCATCAGTGTGACAATCCGGCCATCTCACAGCTGTCAGTATGACAATCATTCTAGTTCACGGCCATCAGTGTGACAACCCGACTATTTTACGGACATCAGTGTGATAAACTAGCTGTTTCACGGGCGTCGCTGTGATAATCCAGCTGTTTCACTGTCGTCAGTCTGACATTCCAATTGTTTCACGGGCGTCAATGTGACAATCTGTCTGTTTAACTGACATCAGTAAGATACTCCTACTGTGTCGTGCATGCCAGTGTGACAATCCGGATGTTTCACAAGGGTCAGTGTGACCATCCGGCTATTTAATGGGCGTCAGTGTGACAATCCAACTCTTTCACGGCATCAGTGTGACAATCCAGCTGTTTCACTGTCGTCACTGTGACAATCAGACTGTTTCACGGGCGTCACTGTGACAATCAGGCTGTTTCAGTGTCATCAGTGTGACAATCTGGTTGTTTCACGGGCATCAGTGTAACAATCCGGCTGTTTCATTGTTGTCACTGTGACAATCAGACTGTTTCACGGCCATCAGAATGACAATCTGGCTGTTTCACGGACATCAGTCTGACAATCCGGCTGTTTTATTGCCATCAGTGTGACAATCCAGCTGTTTCACAAGCGTCATTGTGACCATCCGGCTGTTTCACGGGTATCAGTGTGACAATCCAGCTGTTTCACGGGCATCAATGTGACAATCCGGCTGTTTCACGACTGTCAGTATGACAATCTGTCTGTTTTACGGCTATCGGTATGACAATTTGGTTATTTCACGGGCTCCACTGTGACAAGCCAGCTGTTTCACTATCATCAGTGTGACAATATGTCTGTTTCACGGGCGTCAGTGTGACAATCCGGCTGTTTCACTGTCATCAGTGTGACAATCCGGCTGTTTTACAGGCGTCAGTGGGACAATCTGACTATTTCACTGCAGTCAGTGTGACAATCGGGATGTTTCATGGGTGTCAGTGTGGCAATCCATCTATTTCATGGCCATTAGTACGACAAATTGACTGTATCATAGCCATCAGTGTGACAATCCGGCTGTTTCACAGGCATCAGTGTGATCATCCAACTGTGTCACGGCCATCAGTGTGACAATCCGGCCGTTTCACGGCTGTCAGTATGACAATTATTCTATTTCACTGCTGTCAGTGTGACAATCTGGCTGTTTCACGATGGTCAGTATGACAATCCGGCTGTTTTACGGCTATCGCTATGACAATTTGACTGTTTCATGGGCGTCACTGTGACAATCCAGCTGTTTCACTATAGTCAGTGTGACTGCATGTGTGTTTCCCCGGCGTCAATGTGACAATCCGGTGTTTTGCGGGTGTCACTGTGACAATCCAGTTGTTTTACTATTGTCAGTATGACAATCCAGCTGTTTCACAGGCGTCAGTGGGACAATCCGACTATTTCACTGCTGTCAGTGTGACAATCGGGCTATTTGACAGGTGTCAGTGTGACAATCCAGATGTTTCAAGGTTGTCAGTGTGGCCATCCGTCTATTTCATGACCATTAGTTTGACAACCCAACTGTATCATGGCTATCAGTGTGACAATCCAGTTGTTTCATGGACATCTGCGTGATCATCCAAATGTTTCACGGGCATCACTGTGACAATCCGGCTGTTTCACTGTCGTCAGTCTGACAGTCCGATTGTTTCACAGGCAACAGAGTGACAATCCGGCTGATTCATTGACGTCAGTATGATACTCCTACTGTTTTGTGCATGCCAGTGTGACAATCCAGATGATTCACAAGCGTCAGTGTGACCATCCGGCTGTTTCACTGCCGTCAGTATGACAATCTGGATGTTTCACGTTCGTCAATGTGACAATCCGGCTGTTTCACCGTCATCAGCCTGATACTCCGATTGATTCACGGGCATCAGTGTGACAATCTGGCTGTTTCATTGACGTCAGTATGATACTCCTACTATTTTGTGCATGCCAGTGGGACAATCCGGCCATTTCACGGCTGTCAGTATGACAATCATTCTATCTCACGGCTGTTAATGTGACAATCCGGCTGTTTCGCGATTGTCAGTATGACAATCCAGCTGTTTTACAGCTATCGGTATGAGAATTTGGCTGTTTCACGGGCGTTACTGTGACAATCTGGCTGTTTCATTGATGTCAGTATGATACTCCTACTATTTCATGCATGTCAGTCTGACCATAAGGCTGTTTAATGGACGTCAGTGTGACAATCCAGCTGTTTCACTATCTTCAGTGTGACAACATGTCTGTTTCACAGGCATCAATGTGACAATCCGGCTGTTTTGGGGGTGTCACTGTGACAATCCATTTGTTTTACTGTCATCACTGTGACAATCCAGCTTTTTGACAGTCATCAGTGGGACAATCCGACTATTTCGCTGCTGTCAGTGTGACAATCGGGCTGTTTGACAGGTGTCAGTGTGACAAACCAGATGTTTCAAGGTTGTCAGTGTGGCAATCCGTCTATTTCATGACCATTAGTTTGACAACCCGACTGTAACATGGCTATCAGTGTGACAATCCAGTTGTTTCATGGACATCAGTGTGATCATCCAAATGTTTCACAGGCATCAGTGTGACAATCCGGCTGTTTCGTTGACGTCAGTATGATACCCCTACTATTTTGTACATGCCAGTGTGACAATCCGGATGTTTCACAAGCGTCAGTGTGACCATCCGGCTGTTCCACTGCCGTCAGTGTGACAATCTGGCTGTTTCACAGTCGTCACTGTGACAATCCGGCTGTTTCACTGTCGTCAGTCTGACACTCCAATTGTTTCACGGGCGTCAGTGTGACAATCTGGCTGTTTCATTGACGTCAGTATGATACTCCTACTATTTTGTGCATGCCAGTGGGACAATCCGGCCGTTTCACGGCGGTCAGTATGACAATCATTCTATTTCACGGCCGTTAGTGTGACAATCCGGCTGTTTCACGATGGTCAGTATGACAATCCGGCTGTTTTACGGCTATCACTATGAGAATTTGGCTGTTTCACGGGCATTACTGTGACAATCCAGCTGTCTCACCGTCGTCAGTCTGACATTCCGATTGTTTCACGGGTGTCAGTGTGACAATCTGGCTGTTTCATTGATGTCAGTATGATACTCCTACTATTTCATGGATGTCAGTCTGACCATCAGGCTGTTTAACGGACGTCAGTGTGACAATCCAGCTGTTTCACTATCTTCAGTGTGACAACATGTCTGTTTCACAGGCATCAATGTGACAATCCAGCTGTTTTGGGGGTGTCACTGTGATAATCCAGTTGTTTTACTGCCATCGGTGTGACAATCCAATTGTTTCTCAGGTGTCAGTGGGACAATCGAACTATTCCACTGCTGTCAGTGTGACAATCGGGCTGTTTGACAGGTGTCAGTGTGACAATCCAGATGTTTCAAGGTTGTCAGTGTGGCAATCCGTCTATTTCATGACCATTAGTTTGACAACCCGACTGTATCATGGCTATCAGTGTGACAATCCAGTTGTTTCATGGACATCAGTGTGATCATCCAAATGTTTGACAGGCATCACTGTGATAATCCGGCTGCTTCACTGTCGTCGGTCCGACAGTCCGATTGTTTCACAGACGTCAGTGTGACAATCCGGCTGTTTCATTGACGTCAGTATGATACTCCTACTGTTTTGTGCATGCCAGTGTGACAATCCGGATGATTCACAAGCGTCAGTGTGACCATCCGGCTGTTTCACTGATGTCAGTGTGACAATCTGGCTGTTTCATGTTCATCACTGTGACAATCCGGCTGTTTCACCATCATCAGTCTGACACTCTGATTGTTTCACGGGCGTCAGTGTGACAATCTGGCTGTTTCATTGAAGTCAGTATGATACTCCTACTATTTTGTGCATGCCAGTGGGACAATCTGGCTGTTTCACGGCTGTCAGTATGACAATCATTCTATCTCACGAGCGTTAGTGTGACAATCCGGCTGTTTCACGATGGTCAGTATGACAATCCAGCTGTTTTATGGCGATCGCTATGAGAATTTGGCTGTTTCACGGGCGTTACTGTGACAATCCAGCTGTTTCACTATCTTCAGTGTGACAACATGTCTGTTTCATGGGCATCAATGTGACAATCCGGCTGTTTTGGGGTGTCACTGTGATGATCCATTTGTTTTACTGTCATCACTGTGACAATCCAGCTGTTTGACAGTCGTCCGTGGGACAATCCGACTATTTCGCTGCTGTCAGTGTGACAATCGGGCTGTTTGACAGGTGTCAGTGTGACAATCCAGATGTTTCAAGGGTGTCAGTGTGGCAATCCGTCTATTTCATGACCATTAGTTTGACAACCCGACTGTATCATGGCTACCAGTGTGACAATCCAGTTGTTTCATGCGCATCAGTGTGATCATCCAAATGTTTGATGGGCATCAGTGTGACAATCCGGCTGTTTCATTGACATCAGTATGATACCCTACTATTTTGTGCATGCCAGTGTGACAATCCGGATGTTTCACAAGCGTCAGTGTGACCATCCGGCTGTTTCACTGCTGTCAGTATGACAATCTGGCTGTTTCACGTTCGTCACTGTGACACTCCGATTGTTTCACGGGCGTCAGTGTGACAATCTGGCTGTTTCATTGACGTCAGTATGATACTCCTACTATTTTGTGCATGCCAGTGGGACAATCCGGCCATGTCACGGCTGTCAGTATGACAATCATTCTATTTCACGGCCGTTAGTGCGACAATCCGGCTGTTTCACGATGGTCAGTATGACAATCCGGCTGTTTTACGGCTATCGCTATGAGAATTTGGCTGTTTCACGGGCGTTACTGTGACATTCCAGCTGTTTCACTATCTCCAGTGTGACAACATGTCTGTTTCATGGGCATCAATGTGACAATCCGGCTGTTTTGGGGGTGTCAGTGTGATAATCCAGTTGTTTGACAGTCGTCAGTGGGACAATCCGACTAATTTGCTGCTGTCAGTGTGACAATCGGGCTGTTTGACAGGTGTCAGTGTGACAATCCAGATGTTTCAAGGTTGTCAGTGTGGCAATCCGTCTATTTCATGACCATTAGTTTGACAACCCGACTGTATCATGGCTATCAGTGTGACAATCCAGTTGTTTCATGCACATCAGTGTGATCATCCAAATGTTTGACGGGCATCAGTGTGACAATCCGGCTGTTTCATTGACATCAGTATGATACCCTACTATTTTGTGCATGCCAGTGTAACAATCCGGATGTTTCACAAGCGTCAGTGTGACCATCCGGCTGTTTCACTGCCGTCAGTGTGACAATCTGGCTGTTTCACGTTCGTCACTGTGACACTCCGATTGTTTCACGGGCGTCAGTGTGACAATCTGGCTGTTTCATTGACGTCAGTATGATACTCCTACTATTTTGTGCATGCCAGTGGGACAATCCGGCCGTTTCACGGCTGTCAGTATGACAATCATTCTATCTCACGGCCGTTAGTATGTCAATCCGGCTGTTTTATGGCTATCGGTATGAGAATTTAGCTGTTTCACGGACGTTACTGTGACAATCTGGCTGTTTCATTGATGTCAGTATGATACTCCTACTATTTCATGCATGTCAGTCTGACGGACATCAGTGTGACAATCCAGCTGTTTCACTATCTTCAGTGTGACAACATGTCTGTTTCACAGGCATCAATGTGACAATCCGGCTGTTTTGGGGGTGTCACTGTGACAATCCATTTGTTTTACTGTCATCACTGTGACAATCCAGCTTTTTGACAGTTGTCAGTGGGACAATCCGACTATTTCGCTGCTGTCAGTGTGACAATCGGGCTGTTTGACAGGTGTCAGTGTGACAATCCAGATGTTTCAAGGTTGTCAGTGTGGCAATCCGTCTATTTCATGACCATTAGTTTGACAACCCGACTGTATCATGGCTATCAGTGTGACAATCCAGTTGTTTCATGGACATCAGTGTGATCATCCAAATGTTTGACAGGCATCACTGTGATAATCCGGCTGCTTCACTGTCGTCGGTCCAACAGTCCGATTGTTTCACAGACATCAGTGTGACAATCCAGCTGTTTCATTGACGTCAGTATGATACTCCTACTGTTTTGTGCATGCCATTGTGACAATCCGGATGATTCACAAGCGTCAGTGTGACCATCCGGCTGTTTCACTGATGTCAGTGTGACAATCTGGCTGTTTCACGTTCGTCACTGTGACAATCCGGCTGTTTCACCGTCATCAGTCTGACACTCTGATTGTTTCACGGGCGTCAGTGTGACAATCTGGCTGTTTCATTGACGTCAGTATGATACTCCTACTATTTTGTGCTTGCCAGTGGGACAATCTGGCCGTTTCATGGCTGTCAGTATGACAATCATTCTATCTCACGAGCGTTAGTGTGACAATCCGGCTGTTTCACGATGGTCAGTATGACAATCCAGCTGTTTTATGGCGATTGCTATGAGAATTTGGCTGTTACAAGGGCGTTACTGTGCCAATCCAGCTGTTTCACTATCTTCAGTGTGACAACATGTCTGTTTCACGGGCATCAATGTGACAATCCGGCTGTTTTGGGGTGTCACTGTGATGATCCATTTGTTTTACTGTCATCACTGTGACAATCCAGCTGTTTGACAGTCGTCCGTGGGACAATCCGACTCTTTCGCTGCTGTCAGTGTGACAATCGGGCTGTTTGACAGGTGTCAGTGTGACAATCCAGATGTTTCAAGGTTGTCAGTGTGGCAATCCGTCTATTTCATGACCATTAGTTTGACAACCCGACTGTACCATGGCTATCAGTGTGACAATCCAGTTGTTTCATGCGCATCAGTGTGATCATCCAAATGTTTGACGGGCATCAGTGTGACAATCCGGCTGTTTCATTGACATCAGTATGATACCCTACTATTTTCTGCATGCCAGTGTGACAATCCGGATGTTTCACAAGCGTCAGTGTGACCATCCGGCTGTTTCACTGCCGTCAGTATGACAATCTGGCTGTTTCACGTTCGTCACTGTGACACTCCGATTGTTTCACGGGCGTCAGTGTGACAATCTGGCTGTTTCATTGACGTCAGTATGATACTCCTACTATTTTGTGCATGCCAGTGGGACAATCCGGCCGTTTCACGGCTGTCAGTATGACAATCATTCTATCTCACGGCCGTTAGTGTGACAATCCGGCTGTTTCATGATGGTCAGTATGTCAATCCGGCTGTTTTATGGCGATCGCTATGAGAATTTGGTTGTTTCACGGGCGTTACTGTGACAATCCAGCTGTTTCACTATCTTCAGTGTGACAACATGTCTGTTTCATGGGCATCAATGTGACAATCCGGCTGTTTTGGGGGTGTCAGTGTGATAATCCAGTTGTTTGACAGTCGTCAGTGGGACAATCCGACTAATTTGCTGCTGTCAGTGTGACAATCGGGCTGTTTGACAGGTGTCAGTGTGACAATCCAGATGTTTCAAGGTTGTCAGTGTGGCAATCCGTCTATTTCATGACCATTAGTTTGACAACCCGACTGTATCATGGCTATCAGTGTGACAATCCAGTTGTTTCATGCACATCAGTGTGATCATCCAAATGTTTGACGGGCATCAGTGTGACAATCCGGCTGTTTCATTGACATCAGTATGATACCCTACTATTTTGTGCATGCCAGTGTAACAATCCGGATGTTTCACAAGCGTCAGTGTGACCATCCGGCTGTTTCACTGCCGTCAGTGTGACAATCTGGCTGTTTCACGTTCGTCACTGTGACACTCCGATTGTTTCACGGGCGTCAGTGTGACAATCTGGCTGTTTCATTGACGTCAGTATGATACTCCTACTATTTTGTGCATGCCAATGGGACAATCCGGCCGTTTCACGGCTGTCAGTATGACAATCATTCTATCTCACGGCCGTTAGTGCGACAATCCGGCTGTTTCATGATGGTCAGTATGTCAATCCGGCTGTTTTATGGCGATTGCTATGAGAATTTAGCTGTTTCACGGACGTTACTGTGACAATCTGGCTGTTTCATTGATGTCAGTATGATACTCCTACTATTTCATGCATGTCAGTCTGACCATAAGGCTGTTTAACGGACGTCAGTGTGACAATCCAGCTGTTTCACTATCTTCAGTGTGACAACATGTCTGTTTCACAGGCATCAATGTGACAATCCGGCTGTTTTGGGGGTGTCACTGTGACAATCCATTTGTTTTACTGTCATCACTGTGACAATCCAGCTTTTTGACAGTCGTCAGTGGGACAATCCGACTATTTCGCTGCTGTCAGTGTGACAATCGGGCTGTTTGACAGGTGTCAGTGTGACAATCCAGATGTTTCAAGGTTGTCAGTGTGGCAATCCGTCTATTTCATGACCATTAGTTTGACAACCCGACTGTATCATGGCTATCAGTGTGACAATCCAGTTGTTTCATGGACATCAGTGTGATCATCCAAATGTTTGACAGGCATCACTGTGATAATCCGGCTGCTTCACTGTCGTCGGTCCAACAGTCCGATTGTTTCACAGACATCAGTGTGACAATCCAGCTGTTTCATTGACGTCAGTATGATACTCCTACTGTTTTGTGCATGCCATTGTGACAATCCGGATGATTCACAAGCGTCAGTGTGACCATCCGGCTGTTTCACTGATGTCAGTGTGACAATCTGGCTGTTTCACGTTCGTCACTGTGACAATCCGGCTGTTTCACCGTCATCAGTCTGACACTCTGATTGTTTCACGGGCGTCAGTGTGACAATCTGGCTGTTTCATTGACGTCAGTATGATACTCCTACTATTTTGTGCTTGCCAGTGGGACAATCTGGCAGTTTCATGGCTGTCAGTATGACAATCATTCTATCTCACGAGCGTTAGTGTGACAATCCGGCTGTTTCACGATGGTCAGTATGACAATCCAGCTGTTTTATGGCGATTGCTATGAGAATTTGGCTGTTACAAGGGCGTTACTGTGCCAATCCAGCTGTTTCACTATCTTCAGTGTGACAACATGTCTGTTTCACGGGCATCAATGTGACAATCCGGCTGTTTTGGGGTGTCACTGTGATGATCCATTTGTTTTACTGTCATCACTGTGACAATCCAGCTGTTTGACAGTCGTCCGTGGGACAATCCGACTCTTTCGCTGCTGTCAGTGTGACAATCGGGCTGTTTGACAGGTGTCAGTGTGACAATCCAGATGTTTCAAGGTTGTCAGTGTGGCAATCCGTCTATTTCATGACCATTAGTTTGACAACCCGACTGTAACATGGCTATCAGTGTGACAATCCAGTTGTTTCATGGACATCAGTGTGATCATCCAAATGTTTCACAGGCATCAGTGTGACAATCCGGCTGTTTCGTTGACGTCAGTATGATACCCCTACTATTTTGTACATGCCAGTGTGACAATCCGGATGTTTCACAAGCGTCAGTGTGACCATCCGGCTGTTTCACTGCCGTCAGTATGACAATCTGGCTGTTTCACGTTCGTCACTGTGACACTCCGATTGTTTCACGGGCGTCAGTGTGACAATCTGGCTGTTTCATTGACGTCAGTATGATACTCCTACTATTTTGTGCATGCCAGTGGGACAATCCGGCCGTTTCACGGCTGTCAGTATGACAATCATTCTATCTCACGGCCGTTAGTGTGACAATCCGGCTGTTTCATGATGGTCAGTATGTCAATCCGGCTGTTTTATGGCGATCGCTATGAGAATTTGGTTGTTTCACGGGCGTTACTGTGACAATCCAGCTGTTTCACTATCTTCAGTGTGACAACATGTCTGTTTCACGGGCATCAGTGTGACAATCCGGCTGTTTTGGGGTGTCACTGTGATAATCCAGTTTTTTGACAGTCGTCAGTGGGACAATCCGACTATTTCGCTGCTGTCAGTGTGACAATCGGGCTGTTTGACAGGTGTCAGTGTGACAATCCAGATGTTTCAAGGTTGTCAGTGTGGCAATCCGTCTATTTCATGACCATTAGTTTGACAACCCGACTGTATCATGGCTACCAGTGTGACAATCCAGTTGTTTCATGGACATCAGTGTGATGATCCAAATGTTTGACGGGCATCACTGTGATAATCCGGCTGTTTCATTGACATCAGTATGATACCCTACTATTTTGTGCATGCCAGTGTGACAATCCGGATCTTTCACAAGCGTCAGTGTGACCATCCGGCTGTTTCACGACGGTTAGTATGATAATCCGGCTGTTCTACGGCTATTGCTATGACAATTTAGCTGTTTCACGGGCGTCACTGTGACAATCCAGCTGTTTCACTATCGCCTGTGTGACAACATGTCTGTTTCATGGGCGTCAATGTGACAATCCGGCTGTTTTGCGGGTGTTGCTGTGACAATCCAGTTGTTTCAATGTCGTCAGTGTGACAATCCAGCTGTTTCACGGGTGTCAGTGGGACAATCCGACTATTTCACTGCCATCAGTGTGACAATCGCGCTGTTTGACAAGCGCCAATGTGTCAATCCGGATGTTTCAAGGGTGTCAGTGTGGCAATCTGGATGTTTCAAAGGTGTCAGTGTGGAAACCATCTATTTCATGGCCATTAGTACGACAACACGACTGTATCATGGCCAATAGTGTGACAATCCGGCTGTTTCACGGGCATCAGTGTGATTATCCGGCCGTTTCACGGCTGTCACTATGGCAAACATCCTATTTCAAGGCCGTCAGTGTGACAACCCGACTGTTTTACGGACATCAGTGTGATAAACTAGCTGTTTCACGGGCGGCACTGTGATAATCCAGCAGTTTCACTGTCGTCAGTCTGACAGTCTGATTGTTTCACGGGCATCAGTGTGACAATCCGGCTGTTTCATTGACGTCAGTATGATACTCCTACTGTTTCGTGCATGCCAGTGTGACCATCCACTGTTTCACGGGCATCACTGTGAGAACATGGCTATTTCATGGCTGTCAGTGTGACAAGCCGACTGTTTCACAGCCATCAGTGTAACAATCGGTTGTTTCATGAGCATCAGTATGACAACCTGACTCTTTCACGGCCATCAGTGTGACAATACGGCTGTTTCACAGGCCTCACTATGACAACTTGGCTGTCTCACCGGTGTCACTGTGACAATCCGGATTTGTCACGGCTGTCAGTATGACAATCTGAATGTTGCACAGCCGTCAGTTTGACAATCCTGCTGTTTCATGGCCATCAGTGTGACAATCCAGCCATTTCACGGGCGTCACTGTGACAGTCCGGCTGTTTCACTGTCGTCACTGTGACAATCAGACTGGTTCACAGCTGTCAGTGTGACAATCTCGCTGTTTCACGGACATCACTGTGACAATCCAGCTGTTTCAATGTCGTCACTGTGACAATCAGACTGTTTCACTGCTGTCAGTATGACAATCTCGCTGTTTCACGGGTGTCACTGTGACAATCTGACTGTTTCAGTGTCATCAGTGTGACAATCTGGTTGTTTCACGGGCATCAGTGTGACAATCTGGTTGTTTGACGGGCATCAGTGTGACAACCGGCCATTTCACGGCCATCAGTGTGACAATCCAGCTGTTTCACGACGGTCAGTATGATAATCCGTCTGTTCCACGGCTATTGCTATGACAATTTAGCTGTTTCACGGGCATCACTGTGACAATCCAGCTGTTTCACTATCGCCTGTGTGACAACATGTCTGTTTCACGGACGTCAGTGTGACAATCCAGCTGTTTTGCGGGTGTCACTGTGACAATCCAGTTGTTTCACTGTCGTCAGTGTGACAATCCAGCTGTTTCACGGGTGTCAGTGGGACAATCCGACTATTTCACTGCCATCATTGTGACAATCGTGCTGTTTGACAAGTATCAGTGTGACAATCCGGCTGTTTCACGGGCATCAGTGTGAACATCCAACTGTTTCACGACCATCAGTGTGTCAATCTGGCCGTTTCACGGCTGTCAGTATGACAATCATTCTATTTCATGGCCGTCAGTGTGACAACCCGACTTTTACGGACATCAGTGTGATAAACTAGCTGTTTCATGGTCGTCACTGTGATAATCCGGCTGTTTCACTGTCGTCAGTCTGACAGTCTGATTGTTTCACGGGCATCAGTGTGACAATCCGGCTGTTTCATTGACGTCAGTATGATACTCCTACTGTTTCGTGCATGCTAGTGTGACAATCTGGATGTTTCACAAGCGTCAGTGTGACCATCGGGCTGTTTCACGGGTGTCAGTGTGACAATCCAGCTGTTTCATGGGTGTCTGTGTGATAACATGGCTATTTCATGGCTGTCAGTATGACAAACCGACTGTTTCACGGCCATCATTGTAATGATCGCACTGTTTCATGAGCATCAGTGTGAAAATCTGACTTTCGCGGCCATCAGTGAGACAATTTGGCTGTTTCACGGGCATCAGTATGACAACTTGGCTGTCTCACGGGTGTCACTGTGACAATCCGGATTTGTCACGGCTGTCAGTATGACAATCTGGATGTTGCACGGCTGTCAGTTTGATAATCCTGCTGTTTCACGGGCGTCACTGTGACAGTCCGGCTGTTTCACTGTCGTCACTGTGACAATCAGACTGTTTCACAGCTGTCAGTGTGACAATCCTGCTGTTTCACGGGCATCACTGTGACAATCCGGCTGTTTCAGTGACATCAGTGTGACAATCCGGCTGTTTCACTGTCGTCACTGTGACAATCCAGCTATTTCACTGTCGCCTGTGTGACAACATGTCTGTTTCACGGGCGTCAATGTGACAATCCGGCTGTTTTGCGGGTGTTGCTGTGACAATCCAGTTGTTTCACTGTCGTCAGTGTGACAATCCAGCTGTTTCACGGGTGTCAGTGGGACATCCGACTATTTCACTGCCATCAGTGTGACAATCGCGCTGTTTGACAAGCTTCAATGTGACAATCTGGATGTTTCAAGGGTGTCAGTGTGGCAATCTGGATGTTTCAAAGGTGTCAGTGTGGAAACCATCTATTTCGTGGCCATTAGTATGACAACATGACTGTATCATGGCCATTAGTGTGACAATCCGGCTGTTTCACGGGCATCAGTTTGATAAACTAGCTGTTTCACGGGCGGCACTGTGATAATCCAGCAGTTTCACTGTCGTCAGTCTGACAGTCTGATTGTTTCACGGGCGTCAGTGTGACAATCCGGCTGTTTCATTGACGTCAGTATGATACTCCTACTGTTTCGTGCATGCCAGTGTGACCATCCACTGTTTCACGGGCATCAGTGTGAGGACATGGCTATTTCATGGCTGTCAGTGTGACAAGCGGACTGTTTCACAGCCATCAGTATAACAATCGGGCTGTTTCATGAGCATCAGTATGACAACCTGACTGTTTCACGGCCATCAGTGTGACAATTCGGCTGTTTCACGGGCCTCACTATGACAACTTGGCTGTCTCACCGGTGTCACTGTGACAATCCGGATTTGTCACGGCTGTCAGTATGACAATCTGAATGTTGCACAGCCGTCAGTTTGACAATCCTGCTGTTTCATGGCCATCAGTGTGACAATCCAGCCATTTCATGGGCATCACTGTGACAGTCCGGCTGTTTCACTGTCGTCACTGTGACAATCAGACTGGTTCACGGCTGTCAGTGTGACAATCTCGCTGTTTCACGGGCATCACTGTGACAATCCAGCTGTTTCAATGTCGTCACTGTGACAATCAGACTGTTTCACTGCTGTCAGTATGACAATCTCGCTGTTTCACGGGTGTCACTGTGACAATCTGACTGTTTCAGTGTCATCAGTGTGACAATCTGGTTGTTTCACGGGCATCAGTGTGACAATCTGGTTGTTTGACGGGCATCAGTGTGACAACCGGCCATTTCACGGCCATCAGTGTGACAATCCGGCTGTTTCACGACGGTCAGTATGATAATCCGGCTGTTCTACGGCTATTGCTATGACAATTTAGCTGTTTCACGGGCATCACTGTGACAATCCAGCTGTTTCACTGTCGCCTGTGTGACAACATGTCTGTTTCACGGACGTCAATGTGACAATCCGGCTGTTTTGCGGGTGTCACTGTGACAATCCAGTTGTTTCACTGTCGTCAGTGTGACAATCCAGCTGTTTCACGGGTGTCAGTGGGACAAACCGACCATCATTCACGGCCATCATTGTAAGAATCGTGCTGTTTCATGAGCATCAGTGTGACAATCTGACTGTTTCGTGGCCATCAGTGAGACAATTTGGCTATTTCACGGGCATCAGTATGACAACTTGGCTGTCTCACGGGTGTCACTGTGACAATCTGGATTTGTAACGGCTGTCAGTATGACAACCTGGATGTTGCACAGCTGTCAGTTTGATAATCCTGCTGTTTCACGGGCATCACTGTGACAGCCTGGCTGGTTCACTGTCGTCACTGTGACAATCAGACTGTTTCACAGCTGTCAGTGTGACAATCTTGCTGTTTCACGGGCATCACTGTGACAATCCGGCTGTTTCAGTGTCATCAGTGTGACAATCCGGCTGTTTCACTGTCGTCACTGTGACAATCTGACTGTTTCATTGCTGTCAATGTGACAATCTCGCTGTTTCACGGGCGTCACTGTGACAATCCGGTTGTTTCAGTGTCGTCAGTGTGACAATCTGGTTGTTTCACAGGCATCAGTATGACAATCCGGCTGTTTGACAGGCATCAGTCTGACAACCGGTCATATCATGGGCATCACTGTGATAATCCAGCTATTTCACTGTCATCAGTGTGACAACCCGGCTGTTTCACAGGCATCACTGTGATAATCTGGCTGTTTCACGGATGTCACTGAGACAATCCGGCTGTTTCAATGTAGTAAGTGTCATAATACATTTGTTTCACGGGCATCACTGTGACAAATCAGCTCTTTCACTGTCATCAGTGTGACAATACAGCGTCACACAATACGGGCGTCATAACGACAGTCGGGGAGTTTCACGGGCGTCACTGTGACAATCTGGCTGTTTCACGGCCCTCAGTCTGACAATCGGGCTGTTTAACGGCCGTCAGTTTGACAATCCGGCTGTTTCACGGGCGTCAGTGTGACATTCCATCTTTTTCACAAGCATCAGTGTGACAATCCAGCTGTTTTAGGGGTGTTGATGTGACATTCCAACTGTTTCATGGCCATCAGTATGACAATCTGGATGTTTCACGGGCATCAGTGTGACTGTCCGGCTGTTTTACGGCTATTGGTATGACAATCTGGCTGTTTCATGGGCGTCGGTATGATACTCCTACTGTTTCGTGCTTGCCGGTGTGACAATCCGGATGTTACACAAGCATCAATGTGACCACCCGGCTGTTTCACGGGCGTCAGTGTGACAATCCAGCTGTTTCATGGGCGTCATTGTGACAACCTGGCTATTTCATGGTGTCAGTATGAGAAGCCGACTGTTTCATGGCCATCAGTGTAACAATCGGGCCCTTTCATGAGCATCAGTATGACAACCTGACTGTTTCACAGCCATCTGTGTGACAATTCTGCTGTCTCACGGGCATCAGTATAACAACTTGGCTGTCTCACGGGTGTCACTTTGACAATCCGGATGTTGCACAGGCGTCAATTTGACAATCCTGCTGTTTCACAGGTGTCAGTGTGACAATCCGGCTGTTTCACGGCCATCAGTGTGACAATCCGGCCATGTCACGGGCGTCACTGTGACAGTCCAGCTCTTTCACTGTCGTCACTGTGACAATCAGACTGTTTCATGGCTGTCAGTGTGACTATCACGCTCTTTCACAGGCGTCACTGTGACAATCCGGTTGTTTCACTGTCGTCACTGTGACAATCAGACTGTTTCACGGCTGTCAGTGTGACTATCACGCTCTTTCACAGGCGTCACTGTGACAATCCGGCTGTTTCACTGTCGTCACTGTGACAATCAGACTGTTTCATGGCTGTCAGTGTGACTATCACGCTCTTTCACAGGCGTCACTGTGACAATCTGGCTGTTTCACTGTCATCACTGTGACAATCAGACTGTTTCACGGCTGTCAGTGAGACAATCTTGCTGTTTCACGGGCGACACTGTGACAGTCTGGCTGTTTCACTGTTGTCACTGTGACAATCAGACTGTTTCACGGATGTCAGTGTGGCAATCTCGCTGTTTCACGGGCGTCACTGTGACAATCCGGCTGTTTCACTGTCGTCACTGTGACAATCTGGCTGTTTCACTAGCGTCACTGTGACAATCCAACTGTTTCTGTGTCATCACTGTGACAATCAGGTTGTTTCACGGGCATCAGTGTGACAGTCCGGCTGTTTGACGGGCATCAGTGTGACAACCGGCCGTTTCACGGGCATCACTGTGATCATTCAGCTGTTTTACTGTCATCAGTATGACAACCCGGCTGTTTCACTATGACAATCCAGCTGTTTCACTATTGTCAGTGTGACAATATTTCTGTTTCACGGGCATCAATGGGAAAATCCGGTTGTTTCGCGGGTGTCACTGTGACAATCCAGTTGTTTCTCTGTCGTCAGTATGACAATCCGGCTGTTTCATGGGCATCAGTGTGACAACCGCCTGTTTCACGGCTGTCAGTTTGACAATCCGGCTGTTTAACTGTCATCACTGTGACAATCAGACTGTTTTACTGTCATCAGTGTGACAGTCCAGCTGTTTCACAGGCATCAGTGGGACAATCTGGCTGTTTCACGGGTCTCACTGTGACAATCCACCTGTTTCACTGTCGTCAGTGTGACAATCTGGCTTTTTCACTGTCGTCACTGTGACAATCCAGCTGTTTCAGTGTCATCAGTGTGACAATCCGGCTGTTTCACTGTCGTCACTGTGACAATCCAGCTGTTTCAGTGTCATCAGTGTGACAGTCCAGCTGTTTCACAGGTGTCAGTATGACAATCCAGTTGTTTCGCGGACATCAGTGTGACAACCGGCTGTTTCACTGCCGTCAGTTTGACAAACATGCTGTTTCGTTGTTATCAGTCTGACAGCCCAGCTGTTTCACAGGCATCAGTGGGATAATCCAACTATTTCACTGCTGTCATTGTGATAATCCGGCTGTTTGACAGGTGTCAGTGTGACAATCCGGATGTTTCAAGGGTGTCAGTGTGGCAATCCGTCTATTTCATGGCCATTAGTATGACAACCCGACTGTATCATGGCTATCATTGTGACAATCTGGTTGTTTCACGGGCATCAGTGTGATTATCCAACTGTTTCACGGCCATCAGTGTGACAATTCGGCTGTTTCACGGCTGTCAGTATGGCAATCATTCTATGTCACGGCCGTCAGTGTGACAACTCGATTGTTTAAGTGTCCTCAATGTGACAATCTGGCTGTTTCACAGGCATCAGTGTGACAATGTGGCTGTTTCACGGGTGTCACTGTGACAATCCGGCTGTTTCACTGTCGTCAGTCAGACAGCCTGATTGTTTCTCGGGTGTCAGTGTGGCAATCCAGCTGTTTTATTGGTGTCAGTGTGACAGTCCAGCTGTTTCACGGTCATCATTGTGACAATCAGCTGTTTCGCTGCTGTCAGTTTGACAATCAGCTGTTACACTGCCGTCAGTTTGACAATGCGGCTGTTTCACTGTCGTCAGTTTGACAATCCGGCTGTTTCACTGTCGTCAGTTAGACAGCCTGATTGTTTCACGGGTATCAGTGTGGCAATCTGGCTGTTTTATTGGCGTCAGTGTGACAGTCCGGCTGTTTCACGGTCATCCTTGTGACAACCGGCTGTTTCACTGCCGTCAGTTTGACAATGGGCTGCTTCACTGTCATCAGTGTGACAATCCGTCTGTTTCACAGGCGTCAGCATGACAACCCGGCTTTGTCACGGGCATCAGTATGACAATGAGGCTGATTCACGGGTGTCAGTGTGACAATCATTCCATTTCATGGATGTCACTGTGACAATCCACTGTTTCACTGTTCTCACTGTGAGAACCCAGCTGTTCCACGGGCGTCAGTGTGACAATCCGGCTGTTTCACGGGCGTCATTGTGACAATCCGGCTGTTTCACGGGCGTCACTGTGTCAACCCAGCTGTTTCACGGGCGTCACTGTGCGAATCCGTCTGTTTCACGGGCGTCAGTGTGATCATCCGGCTGTTTCATAGGTGTCCGTATGACAGTCCAATTATTTCAGGGGCGTCAGTGTTACAGCCCGGCCGTTTCACAGGCATCAGTGTGACAATCCAGCTGTTTCACATGCATCACAGTGACAATCCGGCTGTTTCACTGTCGTCACTGTGACAATCCGGTTGCTTCATTGACGTCAGTATGACATTCTTACTGTTTTGTGCTTGCCAGTGTGACAATCCGGCTGTTTCATGGGCGTCTGTGTGACATTCCAGCTGTTTCATGGCCATCAGTGTAACAATCTGGCTGTTTCATAAGCATCATTATGACAACCTGACTGTTTCACAGCTATCAGTGTGACAATTCAGCTGTTTCACGGGCATCAGTATGACAACTTGGCTGTCTCACAGGTGTCACTGTGACAATCCGGATTTGTCACGGCCTTCAGTATGACAATCCGGATCTTGCACAGCCGTCAGTTTGACAATCCTGCTGTTTCACAGCCCTCAGTGTGACAATCGGTCCATTTCACGGGCATCACTCTGAAAGTCTGGCTGTTTCATGGGCGTCACTGTAACAATCCGGCTGTTTCACGACTGTCAGTATGACAATCCGGCTGTTTTACGGCTATCAGTATGACAATTTGGCTGCTTCATGGGCGTCACTATGACAATCCAGCTGTTTCACTATCATCAGTATGACAATCCGGCTGTTATATTGGCATCAGTGTGACAATCCAGCTGTTTCACTATCATCAGTGTGACAATCCGGCTGTTATATTGGCGTCAGTGTGACAATTCAGCTGTTTCACTATCGTCAGTGTGACAATATTTCTGTTTCACGGGCGTCAGTGAGACAATCCGGCTGTTTCGCGGGTGTCACTGTGACAATCCAGTTGTTTCTCTGTCGTCAGTGTGACAATACGGCTGTTTCATGGGCATCAGTGTGACAACTGCCTGTTTCAGTGCCGTCATTTGACAATCCGGCTGTTTTACTGCCGCCATTTTGACAAACGTGCTGTTTCATTGTTATCAGTTTGACAGCCTTGCTGTTTCACAGGTGTCAGTGGGACAATCCGGCTGTTTCATAGGCGTCAGTGGGACAATCTGACTATTTCACTGCTGTCAGTGTGATAATCAGGCTGTTTAACAGGCGTCAGTGGGACAATCCCACTATTTCACTGCTGTCATTGTGATAATCAGGCTGTTTGACAGGCGTCAGTGTGACAATCCAGCTGTTTCACAGCTGTCAGTGTGACAATCCGGCTGTTTCACGGCCGTCAGTGTGACAATCCAGCTGTTTCATGGCCGTCAGTGTGACAATTGAAAGAACAACGAACAAAGAACAAAGAACAAAGAAAAGTACAGCACAGGAACAGGCCCTTCGGCCCTCCAAGCCTGCGCTGATCATATTGCCCGTCAACTAAAACATTTTGTACTTCCGGGTTCCGTATCCCTCTATTCCCATTCTATTCATCTACTTGTCAAGCTGCCTCTTAAACACCACTATCGTACCTGCTTCCACCACCTCCTCTGGCAGCGAATTCCAGACACTCACTAACCTCTGCGTAAAAAACTTGCCCCTCACATCTCCTCTATAGTTTTCTCCTCTCACCTTCAATCTATGTCCCCTAGTAATTGAGTCTTCCACCCTGGGAAAAGCTTCTGACTATCTACTCTGTCCATGCCGCTCATAATTTTGTAAACTTCTATCAAGTCGCCCCTCAATCTCCGTCACTCTAGTGAGAACAATCCGAGTTTCTCCAAGCTCTCCTCATAGCTAATAACCTCCAGACCAGGCAGCATCCTGGTAAACCTCCTCTGCACCCTCTCCAATACCTCCATATCCTTCTGGTAATGTGGCGACCAGAATTGCACGCAATATTCCAAGTGTGGCCTAACCAAGGTTCTATACAGCTGCAGCATGACTTCCCAGCTTTTATACTCAATACCCCTGCCAATGAAGGCAAGCATGCCATATGCCTTCCTGACTACCTTATCCACCTGCGTTGCCACTTTCAGTGACCTGTGGACCTGTACACCCAGATCCCTCTGCCCATCGATGCACTTAAGGGTTCTGCCATTTACTGTATAATTCCTGCCTGTATTAGACCTTCCAAAATGCATTACCAAGCATTTGTATTCCGGTGTTTTGCGGCTATCAGTGTGACAATCCGGCTATTTCACGGGTGTCACTGTGACAAGCTGGCTGTTTCACGTGTGTCACAGTGACAATCTGGTTATTACACTGTCGTCAGTGTGACAACCCGGCTCCTTCATGGGCGTCAGTGTGACAATCCGGCAGTTTCGCGGGTGTCACTGTGGCAATCCAGCTGTTTAATTGTCATCACTGTGACAATCCGGCTGTTTTGCAGCCATCAGTGTGACAAATGAAAGAACAAAGAACAAAGAAAAGTACAGCACAGGTACAGGACCTTCAGCCCTCCAAGCCTGCGCCGATCATATTTCCTGTCAACGAAAACATTTTGCACTTCCGTGGTCCATATTCCTCTATTCCCATCCTATTCATCTACTTGTCAAGCTGCCTCTTAAACACCACTATCGTACCTGCTTCCACCACCTCCTCTGGCAGCGAATTCCAGACAATCACTACCCTCTGCGTAAAAAACTTGCCCCGCACATCTCCTCTATAGTTTTCTCCTCTCACCTTAAATCTATGTCCCCTAGTAATTGACTCTCCCACCCTGGAATAAAGCTTTTGACTATCTACTCTGTCCATGCCGCTCATAATTTTGTAAACTTCTATCAAGTCGCCCCTCAATCTCCGTCACTCTGGTGAGAACAATTTGAGTTTCTCCAAGCTCTCCTCATAGCTAATAACCTCCAGACCAGGCAGCATCCTGGTAAACCTCCTCTGCACCCTCTCCAATGCCTCCATATCCTTCTGGTAATGTGGCGACCAGAATTGCACGCAATATTCCAAGTGTGGCCTAACCAAGGTTCTATACAGCTGCAGCATGACTTCCCAGCTTTTATACTCAATACCCCTGCCAATGAAGGCAAGCATGCCATATGCCTTCCTGACTACCTTATCCACCTGCGTTGCCACTTTCAGTGACCTGTGGACCTGTACATCCAGATCCCTCTGCCCGTCAATGCACTTAAGGGTTCTGCCATTTACTGTATAATTCCTGCCTGTATTAGACCTTCCAAAATGCATTACCTCGCATTTGTATTCGGCTGTTTCACGGCCGTCAGTGTGACAATCTGGCTGTTTTACGGCTATCATTACGACAATCAGGCCATCTCACTTGTGTCACTGTGAGAACCCGTCTGTTTCACTGTCCTCAATGTGGCAACCCGGCTATTTCACAGGCCTCACTGTGACAATCCGGCTGTTCACGGGCGTCACTGACAATCCGGCTGCTCCACGGCCGTCAGTGTGACAATCCGTCTGTTTCACATGCGTCACTGTGACAATCCGGCTGTTTCACAGGCATCAGTGTGACATTCTGGCTGTTTCACAGGTGTCACTGTGACAATCCAGCAGTTTCACAAGTGTGATTGTGACATTCCAGCTGTTTCACGAGTGTCACTATGACAATCTAGCTGTTTCACATGTGTCACTGTGAAAATCCGGCTGTTTTACATATTTCACTGTGACAATCCTGCTGTTTCACGGACGTCACTGTGACAATCCGGCTGTTTCATGGCCGTCAGTGTGACAATCCGGTTGTTTCACGGCCGTCAGTGTAACAATCCGGTTGTTTCATGGCCTTCAATGTGACAATCCGACTGTTTTACAGGCATCACTGTGACAATTGAAAGAACAAAGAACAAAGAAAAGTACAGCACAGGTACAGGACCTTCAGCCCTCCAAGCCTGCGCCGATCATATTTCCCGTCAACGAAAACATTTTGCACTTCCGTGGTCCATATTCCTCTATTCCCATCCTATTCATCTACTTGTCAAGCTGCCTCTTAAACACCACTATCGTACCTGCTTCCACCACCGCCTCTGGCAGCGAATTCCAGACACTCACTGCCCTCTGCGTAAAAAACTTGCCCCGCACATCTCCTCTATAGTTTTCTCCTCTCACCTTCAATCTATGTCCCCTAGTAATTGACTCTTCCATCCTGGGATAAAGCTTCTGACTATCTACTCTGTCCATGCCGCTCATAATTTTGTAAACTTCAATCAAGTCGCCCCTCAATCTCCGTCACTCTAGTGAGAACAATCCGAGTTTCTCCAAGCTCTCCTCATAGCTAATAACCTCCAGACCAGGCAGCATCCTGGTAAACCTCCTCTGCACCCTCTCCAATGCCTCCATATCCTTCTGGTAATGTGGTGACCAGAATTGCACGCAATATTCTAAGTGTGGCCTAACCAAGGTTCTGTACAACTGCAGCATGACTTCCCAGCTTTTATACTCAATACCACTGCCAATGAAGGCAAGCATGCCATATGCCTTCCTGACTACCTTATCCACCTGCATTGCCACTTTCGGTGACCTATGGACCTGTACACCCAGATCCCTCTGCCCATCGATGCAGTTAATGGTTCTGCCATTTACTATATAACTCATGCCCATATTAGACCTTCCAAAATGCATTACCTCGCATTTGTATTCGGCTGTTTCACGGCCATCAGTGTGACAACCCGGCTGTTACACGGCCGTCAGTGTGACAATCCGGCTGTTTCACGGCGGTCAGTGTGACAATCCGGCTGCTTCACGGCCGTCAGTGTGACAATCTGGATGTTTCATGGCTGTCAGTGTGCCAATCCGGCTGTTTCATTGCCGTCAGTGTGACAATCCGGCTGTTTCACGGCGGTTAGTGTGACAATCCAGCTGTTTCACGGCCGTCAGTGTGACAATCCGGCTGTTACACGGCCGTCAGTGTGACAATCCGGCTGTTTCACGGCGGTCAGTGTGACAATCCGGCTGCTTCACGGCCGTCAGTGTGACAATCTGGCTGTTTCACGGCTGTCAGTGTGCCAATCCGGCTGTTTCATTGCCGTCAGTGTGACAATCTGGCTGTTTCATGGCCGTCAGTGTGACAATCTGGCTGTTTCACGGCGGTCAGTGTGACAATCCGGCTGCTTCACGGCCGTCAGTGTGACAATCTGGCTGTTTCACGGCTGTCAGTGTGCCAATCCGGCTGTTTCATTGCCGTCAGTGTGACAATTCGGCTTTTTCACGGCTGTCAGTATGACAATCTGGCCTTCTCATGTGTGTCACTGTGAGCATCAGTGTGACAATCCGGCTGTTTCATGGCCGTCAGTGTGACAATCCGTCTGTTTCATGGCCGTCAGCATAACAATCCGGCTATTTCCCGGCCATCAGTTTGACAATATAGCTGTTTCACAGGCATCAGTTTTACAATCCGGCTGTTTCACAGCCGTCAGTGTGACAATCTGGCTGTTTCACGGGCGTCAGTGTGACAATCCGGCTGTTTGCGGCCGTCACTGTGACAATGCGGCTGTCTCATGGGCATCAGTGTGACATTCCGGCAGATTCACAGGTGTCAGGCTGACAAGCCGGCTGTTTCATGGCTGTCAGTGTGACAATCCGGCTTTCATGGCCGTCAGTGTGATTATCCAGCTGTTTAACGGGGGTCAGTATGACAACCCAATTGCTTCACATGCGTCACTGTGACAATCTAGCTGTTTCGCTGCCATCACTGTGACAATCCGAAGTTTCACATGTGTCACTGTAAAAATCCGTCTGTTTCGTGGCCTTCAGCTTGATAATCCAGCTGTTACACGTCCGTCAGTGGCAATCCGGATGTTTCACATGCATCACTGTGACAATCCGGCTGTTTCACGGGTGTCAGTGTGACAATCTGGCTGTTTCATGGCTGTCAGTGTGCCAATCCACCTGTTTTGCAGCCGTCAGTGTGACAATCCGGCTGTTGTACGGCTATCAGTATGACAATTCGGCTGTTTCACGGCCGTCAGTATGACAATCTGACCATCTCACGGGTGTCAATGTGAGAATCCATCTGTTTCACTGTGGTCAATGTGAAAACCGGCTATTTCACGGGCCTCACTGTGACAGTCCGGCTGTTTCACGACCGTCAGATTGATAATCCAGCTGTTTCATGATCGTCAGTGTGACAACCGGCTGTTTCACTGTCATCAGTGTGACAACTGGCTGTTTCACGGGCATCAGTGTGACAACCCGGCTGTTTGACGGCCGTCAGTGTGACAATCTGGTTGTTTCACATGCCGTCACTGTGAGAATCTGGCTGTTTCACGGGAGTCCCTGTGACAATCTGGTTGTTTCATGGGCGTCAGTGTGACAATCCGGCTATTTCATGACCAACAATGTGACAATCAGGCTGTTTTATGGCCATCAGTCTGACGTTCCGGCTCTTTCACGGCCATCAGTTTGTCAGTCTTGTCTGTTTGACGGGCGTCAGTGTGACAATCCGGCATTTTGCTGGGCGTCAGTGTGACAATCCGTCTCTTTCAAGGGCCAAACTGTGACAACCTGGCTATTTTATGGGCCTAACAATCCGGCTGTTTCACATGTGTCAGTGTGACAACCCGGATGTTTCACAGTCGTCAGTGTGATGATTCGGCTTTTTCACGGCCGTCAGTATGACAATCTGGCCTTCTCATGTGTGTCACTGTGAGAACCTGTCTGTTTCAGTGTCGTCAATGTGACAACCTGGCTTTTTTACGGGTCTCACTGTGACAATCTGGCTATTTCACTGTCGTCATTGTGTCAATCTGGCTGTTTCACAGGCGTCAGTTTGACAATCTGGCTGTTTCACGGATCACTGTGACTATCCGGCTGTTTCACTGTCGTCACTGTGACAATCTGGCTGTTTCACTGCCGTCAGTTTGACAATCCGGCTGTTTCACTGTCATCAGTGTGACAATCCAGCTGTTTCACAGGCACCAGTGGGACAATCCGGCTGTTTCCCGGGTGTCGCTGTAACAATCCGGCTGTTTTGCGGCCGAGAGAGTGACAATCCGGCTTTTTCACGGTTATCAGTGTGACAATCCGGCTGATCCATGGGTGTCAGTGTGACAATCCGGCTGTTTCATGGCCATCAGTGTGACAATCCGGCTTTCATGGCCATCGGTGTGGCAATCCTGCTGTTTCATGGGCGTCGCGGTAACAATCCGGCTGCTTCACAGGCATCAGTGATACAATCCAGCTGTTTCAGGGCCGTCAGTGTGACAATCTGGCTGTTTCACGGGCATCAGTGTGACAGTCTGGCTGTTTTGCATGTGTCACTGTGACAATCCGGCTGTTTCACGGCCGTCAGATTGACAATCCGGCCGTTTTACTGGCATCAGTGTGACAATCTGGCTGTTTTACGGCTATCAGTAAGACAATTTGGCTGTTTCATGGCTGTCAGTATGACAATCTGGCCATCTCACGTGTGTCACTGTGAGAATCCGTCTGTTTCACTGTGGTCAATGTGAAAACCAGCTATTTCACAGGCCTCACTATGACAGTCTGGCTGTTTTATGGCCGTCTGATTGACAGTCCGGCTGTTTCAGGGTCATCAGTGTGACAACCGGCCTGTTTCATGGGCATCAGTGTGACAACTGGCTGTTTCACTTCCGTCAGTTTGACAATTGGCTGTTTCACGGGCATCGGTGTGACAACTGGCTGTTTCACGGACGTCAGTGTGACAACCCGGCTGTTTCATGGGCATCAGTGTGACAACGGACTGTTTGACTGCAGTCAGTTTGACAGTCCGGCTGTTTCACTGATATCACTGGGACTGTCCAGCTGTTACACAGGCATCACTGGGACAATCTGTCTGCTTCACGGGCCTCACTGTGGCAATCGGGCTGTTTCACGGGCGTCAGTGTGAAGATCCGGCTATTTCACAGGCATCAGTGTGACAATCCTGCTGTTTTACTGTCGTCAATGTGACAATCCAGCTGTTTCACGGATGTCATTGTGAGAATCCGGCTGTTTCACATGCACCACTGTGACAATCTGGCTGTTTCACATGTGTCAGTGTGACAACCGGCCATGTCATGGCTGTCAGTGTGACAACCTGGATGATTCACAGGCGTCACTGTGAAAATCTGGCTGTTTCACGGCCGTCAGTGTGAGAACCAGGCTGTTTCACGGGTGTCAGTGTGACAATGCAGCTGTTTCACAGCCCTCAGTGTGACAATCCGGCTCTTCACGGGCATCAATCTGACAGTCCGACTGTTTCGTGACCATCAGTTTGACAACCAGGCTGTTTCATTGGCGTCAGTGTGATAATCCGGCTGTCCCACGGCCACCAGTGTGACAATCTGGGTTCACAGCTTCAGTGTGATATTCTGACTGTTTCACGAGGGTCAGTATTACAATCCAGCTGTTTCAGATGCGTCAGTGTGAAAATCCAGCTGTATCACATGTATCGCTGTGACATTCCGGCTGTTTCACGAGCATCAGCCTAACCACCCGGCTGTTTATGGGCATCAGTGTGACAATCCGGCTGTTTCACGGTACTCAGTGTGACAATCTGGCTGTTTCACGGCCGTCAGTGTGACAATCCGCCTGTTTCACGGATGTCACTGTGAAAATCCAGCTGTTTCACGGCTGTCAGTGTGACAATCCGTCTGTTTCACGGCCGTCAGTATAACAATCTGGCTATTTCCCAGCCATCAGTTTGACAATCCAGCTGTTTCACGGGCATCAGTTTTAAATTCCGGCTGTTTTGCAGCCGTCAGTGTGACAATCCGGCTGTTTCACGGCCCTCAGTGTGACAATCCGGCTGTTTCACCGGCGTCAGTGTGCCAACCTGGCACCTTCATGGGCGTCCGTGTGACAACCCGGCTCTTTCATGGCCGTCAGTGTGACAATCTGGCTGTTTCACGGCCTCAGTGTGACAACCGGCTGTTTGCGGCCGTCACTGTGACAGTCCGGCTGTTTCACGGGCGTCAGTGTGACATTCCGGCAGATTCACGGGTGTCAGACTGACAAGCCGGCTGTTTCACGGACGTCAGTGTGACAATCTGGCTGTTTCATCGGTGTCAGTGTGACAATTCAGCTGTTTAACGGGGGTCAGTATGACAACCCAACTGCTTCACATGCTTCACTGTGACAATCTGGCAGTTTCACGGCCGTCACTGTGACAATCCAATGTTTCACATGTGTCACTGTAAAAATCCGTCTGTTTCATGGCCGTCTGCGTGATAATCCAGCTATTACACGGCCGCCAGTGGCAATCCGGATGTTTCACATGCATCACTGTGACAATCCGGCTGTTTCATTGGCTTCAGTGTGACAATCTGGCTGATTCAGGGTCGTCAGTGTGATAATCCGGCTGTTTCACGACTATCAGTGTGACAACCTAGCAGTTTCACGAGCGTCAGTGTGTGAATTCGGCTGTTTCGCGGCCATCAGTGTGACAATCCAGCTGTTTCATGGACATCAGTGTGACAATCTGGCTGTTTCACGGACATCAGTGTGACAATCTGGCTGATTCATGGGTGTCAGACTGACAATCCGGCTGTTCCATGGCCGTCAGTATGACAATCCAGCTGTTTACCAGGGGTCAGTGTGACAATCCAATTGCTTCACATGCGTCACTGTGACAATTTGGCTGTTTTGCAGTCATCACTGTAACAAACCGTCCATTTCATGGCCATCAGCATGATAATCCAGCTGTTACATGGCCACCAGTGACAATCCGAATGTTTCACATGCATCATGGTGACAATCCAGCTGTTTCATGGGTGTCAGTCTATTTCGTGTCACACCACATCTGCTTCACAAGTGTCACTATGACAATCCAGCTGTTTCAAGGGCATCAGTGTGACAATCCAGCTGTTTCACTGCCATCAGTGTGACAATCCAGCTGTTTCATGGATGTCAGTGTGACAAGTCAAAGAACAAAGAACACAGAAAAGTACAGCACAGTTTCAGGCCCTTCAGCCCTCCAAGCCTGCGCCGATCATATTGCCCGTCAACTAAAACATTTTGCACTTCCGGGGTCCGTATCCCTCTATTCCCATCCTATTCATCTACTTGTCAAGCTGCCTCTTAAACACCACTATCGTACCTGCTTCCACCACCTCCTCGGGCTGCGAATTCCGGATACTCACTACCCTCTGCGTAAAAAACTTGCCCCGCACATCTCCTCTATAGTTTTCTCCTCTCACCTTAAATCTATGTCCCCTAGTAATTGAGTCTTCCACCCTGGGAAAAAGCTTCTGACTATCTACTCTGTCCATGCCACTCATAATTTTGTAAACTTCAATCAAGTCGCCCCTCAATCTCCGTCGCTCTAGTGAGAACAATCCAAGTTTCTCCAAGCTCTCCTCATAGCTAATAACCTCCAGACCAGGCAGCATCCTGGTAAACCACCTCTGCACCCTCTCCAACGCCTCCATATCCTTCTGGTAATGTGGCGACCAGAATTGCACGCAATATTCCAAGTGTGGCCTAACCAAGGTTCTGTACAGCTGCAGCATGACTTCCCAGCTTTTATACTCAATACCCCTGCCAATGAAGGCAAGCATGCCATATGCCTTCCTGACTACCTTATCCACCTGCGTTGCCACTTTCGGTGACCTGTGGACATGTACATCCAGATCCCTCTGCCCGTCGATGCATTTAAGGGTTCTACCATTTACTGTATAATTCCTGCCTGTATTAGACCTTCCAAAATGCATTACCTCGCATTTGTATTCGGCTGTTTCACGGCCGTCAGTGTGACAATCTGGCTGTTTTACGGCTATCAGTACGACAATCAGGCCATCTCACTTGTGTCACTGTGAGAACCCGTCTGTTTCACTGTCGTCAATGTGACAACCCGGCTATTTCACGGGTGTCACTGTGACAATCCGGCTGTTTCACGAGCGTCACTGTGACAATCCGGCTGTTTCACGAGTGTTACTGTGACAATCCTGCTGTTTCACTGTCATCAGTGTGACAATCCAGCTATTTCATGGACGTCACTGTTAGAATCCAGCTGTTTCATATGCGTCACTGTGACAATCCAGCTGTTTCACGTGTCAGTGTGACAACCCGGCTGTGTCATGGCCATCAGTGTGACAACCCGGCTGTTTCACGGGTGTCAGTGTAACAATCCGGATTTTTCACAGCCGTGAGTGTGACATTCTGGATTTTTCACGTGCGTCACTGTAACAACCTGTCTGTTTCATAGCCATACGTATGACATTCCGGCCATTTAACGGGCGTCAGTGTGACAATCCGGCTGTTTCGCATGCATCACTGTGACAATCCGGCTGTTTCATGGTTGTCAGTATGACAATCCAGCTGTTTCACGGGCATCAGTGTAACAATCTGGTTGTTTCACATGTGTCACTGTGAGAATCCGGCTGTTTCATGGGTGTCCCTGTGACAATCCGGCTGTTTCAGGGGCGTCAGTGTGACAATCCGGCTATTTCACAGCCATTAATGTGACAATCAGGCTGTTTAACGGCCATCAGCGTGACAATCCGGCTCTTTCACGGCTGTCAGTTTGACTGTCTGTCTCTTTCACGGACCCCGCTGTGACAACCCGGCTATTTTATGGGCCTAACTGTGACAATCTGGCTGTTTTACGGCTGCTCGTGTGACAATCCAGCTGTTTCATGAGCGTCAGTCTGGCAACCTGGCTGTTTAGAGGCAGCAGAGTGACAACCCGACGGTTTTAGGGGCATCAATGTGACAATCCGGCTGTTCCACGGATGTCAGTGTGACAGTCCGGCTGTTTCACGGTCATCAGTGTGACAACCGGCTGTTTCATCGGCATCAGTGTGACAATTTGGCTGTTTCACGGGCATCAATGTGACAACCGGCTGTTTCACTGTAGTCAGTGTGACAATCCGGCTGTTTCACAGGCATCAGTGTGACAACCTGGCTGTTTCACGGCCGTCAGTGTAACAAACCGGCTGTTTGACTGCAGTCAGTTTGACAGTCCGGCTGTTTCACTCATATCACTGGGACTGTCCAGCTGTTACACAGATATCACTGTGACAATCTGGCTGTTTCACGGGCGTCAGTGTGACAATCCATCTATTTCACGGGCGTCAGTGTGACAATCCTGCTGTTTCACTGTCGTCAGTGTGACAATCCAGCTGTTTCATGGATGTCACTGTTAGAATCCGGCTGTTTCACATGTGTCAGTCTGGCTGTTTCACATGTGTCAGTGTGACAACCCGGCTGTGTCATGGCCGTCAGTGTGACAACCCGGATGTTTCACAGGCATCACTGTGAGAACCCGGCTGTTTCACGGGTGCCAGTGTGACAATCCAGCTTTTTCACGGCCGTCAGTGTGACATTCTGGATTTTTCACATGCGTCACTGTAACAACCTGTCTGTTTCATGGCCATAAGTATGACATTCTGGCCATTTAATGGTCGTCAGTGTGACAATCCGGCTGTTTCACATGTGTCACTGTGACAATCCGGTTGTTTAATGGGTGTCAGTGTGACAATCCAGCTGTTTCACGAGCGTCAGTGTGACAATCTGGTTGTTTCACGTGCATCACTGCGAGAATCTGGCTGTTTCACGGGCGTCCCTGTGACAATCCGGCTGTTTCACATGCGTCACTTTGACAATCTGGATGTTTCACATGCGTCACTGTGACAATTCAGCTGTTTCACAGGCATCAGTGTGACAATCCGGCCGTTTTGCAGCCATCACTGTGACAATCCAGCAGTTTCACAGCCCTCAGTGTGACAATCCGGCTCTTTCACGGGGGTCATTGTCACAATCCGGCTATTTCACGGCCGTCAGCTTGACAAGCAAGGCTGTTTCGTGGGCATCAGCGTGATAATCCGGCTGTCTCACGGCCACCAGTGTGACAGTGCGGGTATTTCACGGCCGTCAGTGTGACAATCCTGCTCTTTCATGGCCGTCAGTTTGACAGTCTGACTGTTTCACGAGGGTCAGTGTTACAATCCGGCTGTTTCAGGTGTGTCAGTGTGAAAATCCAGCTGTGTCAAAGATATCGCTGTGACAATCCGGCTGTTTCATGAGTGTCAGCCTGACAACCCGGCTGTTTTATGGGCATCAGTGTGACAATCCGGCTGTTTCACAGGACTCAGTATGCCAATCCGGTTGTTTCAAGGCCGTCAGTGTGACAATCCGCCTGTTTCATGGATGTCACTGTGAAAATCCGACTGTTTCACGGCCGTCAGTGTGACAATCTGGCTGTTTCACAGGCGTCAGTGTGACAATCTGGCTGTTTTGCAGCCGTCAGTCGGACAATCCGGCTGCTTCACGAGCTTCAGTGTGACATTCCGGCAGATTCACGGGTGTCAGACTGATAATCCGGCTGTTTCATGGCCGGCAGTGCGACAATCCAGCTGTTTAACGGGGGTCAGTGTGACAATCCAATTACTTCACATGTGTCACTGTGACAATCTGGCTGTTTCGCGGGCATCAGTGTGACAATCCAGCTTTGTCATGGGTGTCAGTGTGACAATCTGGCTGTTTCACGGCCGTCCGTGTGACAATCCAGCTGTTTCACATACATCGCTATGACAATCCGTCTGTTTTACGGTCGGCAGTGTAACAATCTGCCCGTTTCACATACGTCACTGTGACAATCCTGCTGTTTCATGGCCGTAAGTGTGACAATCCTGCTGTTTCATGGCCGTAAGCGTGACAATCCTGCTGTTTCATGGCCGTAAGCGTGACAATCCTGCTGTTTCATGGCCGTAAGCGTGACAATCCTGCTGTCTCATGGCCGTATGCGTGACAATCCTGCTGTTTCATGGCCGTAAGTGTGACAATCCAGCTGTTTCACGGCCGTCAGTGTGACAAACCGGCTGATTTACTGTCATCAATGTGAAAATCCGGCTCTTTCATGGCTATCAGTTAGACAATCTGGTTGTTTCATGGGCGTCAGTGTGTCAATCCGGCTGTTTCACAGCCGTCAGTGTGACAGTCCGGAGGTTTAACATCCGCCACTGTGACAATCCGGCTGTTTTACGCCCGGCAGTGTGACAATCTGCCTGTTTCACAAAAGTCACTGTGAGAATCCGGCTTGTTCATGGGTGTACGTGTGACAATCCGGCTGTTTCACGGCTGTCAGTGTGACAATCCGGCTGTTTTACAGCCATCAGAGTGAAAATCCGGCTGTTTCAGAGCTATCAGTTTGACAATCTGGCTGTTTCACTGGCGTCAGTGTGTCAATCCGGCTATTTCATGGCTGTCAGTGTGACAATTTGGATGTTTCACATACTTCACTGTGACAATCAGGCTTTTTCATGGACTTCAGTGTGTCAATCCGGCTGTATCACGGGCGTCAGCGTGACAATCCGGATTTCTCACATGCGTCACTGTAACAACCTGTCTGTTTCATGGCCGTCACTGTGACAATCTGTCTATTTCACACACGTCACTGTGAGAATCTGTCTGTTTCACGGCTATCTGTGTGACAATCTGGCTGTTTCACATGTGCCACTGAGATGTTCCAGCGGTCTACGGCCGTCTGCGTAACCATCTGGATATTCCACATACGTCACTGTAACAACCTGTCTGTTTCATGGCCGTCAGTGTGACAATCTGTCTATTTCACACATGTCACTGTGAGAATCCGGCTGTTTCACGGTATCTGTGTGACAATCCGGCTGTTTCACGGGTGTCAGTGTGACAATCCGGCTGTTTTATGGCTGGCAGTGTCACATTCCGGCTGTATCAAGGGCGTCAGTGTGACAATCTGTTTGTATCACGGGCATCAGTGTGACATTCCGGCTGTATCACGGGCGTCAGTGTGACAATCCGGATTTTCCACATGCGTCACTGCAACAACCTGTCTGCTTCATGGCCGGTAGTGTGACAGTCCGGCTGTATCACGGCTGTCAGTGTGACAACCCGGTTGTTTCACATGCACCACTGAGACAACAAGGCTGTTGTACTGCCAGCAGTTTGACAATCCAGCTGTTTCACACGCACCATTGAGACATTCTGGCAGTTTCACAGCCGTCAGCACGACAATCCGGATTTTCCACATGCGTCACTGTAACAACCTGTCTGTTTCACGGGTATCTGTGTGACAATCCGGATGTTTCACATGCGTCACTGTGACAATCTGGCTGTTATACGGTCGGCAGTGTGACAATCCGCCTGTTTCACATACGTCACTTTGAGAATCTGGCTTGTTCACGGGCGTCCATGTGACAATCCGGCTGTTTGACGGCCTTCGGTGTGACAATCTAGCTGTTTCACTGCCATCAGTGTGACAATCCGGCTGTTTCTCAGTTTCACTCTGACAATCTGGCTATTTCACATGCGTCAGTGTGTCAATCCAGCTGTTTCACGGCTGTCAGCGTGAAAATCCGGCTGTTTCATGGCTCTCAGTTTGAAGATTTGGCTGTTTCACTGGCGTCAGTGTGTCAATCCGGCTGTTTCACGACTGTCAGTGTGACAATCCGGATGTTTCACATACCTCACTGTGACAATCCAGCTGTTTTATGGCCAGCAGTGTGACAATCTGGCTGTTTTACATAGGTCACTTTGTGAATCCTGCTTGTTTCCGAGCGTCCATATGACAATCCGGCTGTTTCACTGGCGTCAGTGTGTCAATCCGGCTATTTCACGGCCGTCAGTGTGATAATCCAGATTTTTCACGGATGTGAGTGTGACAATCTGGCATTTCCACGGACATCAGTGTGACAATACAGCTGTTTCACAGGCATCAGTGTGACAATCTGGCTGTTCCACGGGCATCAGTGTGACAACCCGGCTGTTTCACATGCGCCACTTGAGTTATTCCGGCTGTTTCACGGACATCAGTGTGACAATCCGTATTGTTTCCCTGTCATCAGTGTGATAATCGGGATGTTTCACATGTATCACTGTGACTATGAGACTGTTTCACGAGCATCAGTCTGACAACCTCGCTGTTTCAGGGGCATCAATGTGACAATCCGACTGTTTCACGGGTATCAGTGTGATAATCTGGCTGTGTCACAGCCGTCAAAGTGACAATCCCACTTTTTCACAGGCGTCAGTGCGACAACTCGGCTGTTTCATGAGCGTCGGTGTGACAATCCAACTGGTTCATGAGTGTCATTGTGACAATCCGGCTGTTTCTCAAGGGTCAGTGTGACAATCCAGCTGGTTCATGAGCCTCAGTGTGACAACCTGGCTGGTTCATGAGCGTCAGTGTGACAATCCGGCTTTGTCACGGGTTTCAGTGTGACAATCCAGCTGTTTCACATCCATCACTGTGAGAATCCGGCTTATTCATGGGCGTCCGTGTGACAATCCGGCTGTTTCACGGCTGTCCGTGTGACAATCCGGCTGTTTCACATACATCGCTATGACAATCCGTCTGTTTTACGGTCAGCAGTGTGACAATCTGCCTGTTTCACATACGTCACTGTGAGAATCCGGCTTGTTCACGGGCATCTGTGTGTCAATCCGGCTGTTACACGGCCATCAGTGTGACAATCCGGATGTTTCACGGGCGTCAGTGTGACAATCCAACTTTGTCATGGGTGTCAGTGTGACAATCTGGCTGTTTCACGGCCGTCCGTGTGACAATCCGGCTGTTTCACATACATCGCTATGACAATCCGTCTGTTTTACGGTCGGCAGTGTAACAATCTGCCCGTTTCACATACGTCACTGTGACAATCCTGCTGTTTCATGGCTGTAAGTGTGACAATCCTGCTGTTTCATGGCCGTAAGCGTGACAATCCTGCTGTTTAAGGCCATCAGCGTGACAATCCTGCTGTTTCATGGCCGTCAGTGTGACAATCCGGCTGATTTACTGTCATCAATGTGAAAATCCGGCTCTTTCATGGCTATCAGTTAGACAATCTGGTTGTTTCATGGGCATCAGTGTGTCAATCCGGCTGTTTCACAGCCGTCAGTGTGACAATCCGGAGGTTTAACATTCACCACTGTGACAATCCGACTGTTTTACGCCCGGCAGTGTGACAATCTGCCTGTTTCACAAAAGTCACTGTGAGAATCCGGCTTGTTCATGGGTGTACGTGTGACAATCCGGCTGTTTCACGGCTGTCAGTGTGACAATCCGGCTGTTTTACAGCCATCAGTGTGAAAATCCGGCTGTTTCACAGCTATCAGTTTGACAATCTGGCTGTTTCACTGGCGTCAGTGTGTCAATCCGGCTCTTTCATGGCTGTCAGTGTGACAATTTGGATGTTTCACATACTTCACTGTGACAATCAGGCTTTTTCATGGACTTCAGTGTGTCAATCCGGCTGTATCACGGGCGTCAGCGTGACAATCCGGATTTCTCACATGCGTCACTGTAACAACCTGTCTGTTTCATGGCCGTCACTGTGACAATCTGTCTATTTCACACACGTCACTGTGAGAATCTGTCTGTTTCACGGGTATCTGTGTGACAATCTGGTTGTTTCATGGGCGTCAGTGTGTCAATCCGGCTGTTTCACAGCCGTCAGTGTGACAATCCAGATGTTTCACATGCGTCACTGTGAGAATCCGGCTGTTTCACGGGCATCAGTGTCACAATCCGGCTGTATCACAGGCGTCACTGTGACAATCCGGTTATATCACGGGCGTCAGTGTGGCGATCCAGATGTTTCACATATGTCGCTGTGACAATCCGGCTGTTTTACGGCTGGCAGTGTGACAATCCGTCCATTGCACGACCGTCAGTGTGACAATCTGGCTGTTTCACAGGGTTCAGTGTGACAATCCGTCTTGTTTCACTGTCGTCAGTGTGATAATCTGGATGTTTCACGGCCGTCTGTGTGACAAGCTCGCTGTTTCATGGACATTTGTGTGATAATCTGGCTTTTTCACGGGCATCAGTGTGACAACACAGCTGTTAAACGTGCGCCACTGAGATGTTGTTTCACAAGCGTCAGTGTGACAATCCGGCTGTTTTATGGCTGGCAGTGTGACAGTCCACCTGTTTCACATACGTCACTGTGAGAATCTGGCTTGTTCACGGGCGTCTGTTTTAAAATCCGTCTGTTTCGCGGCCGTCAGTGTGTCAATCCGGATGTTTCATGGCTGTCAGTGTATCAATCCGGATGTTTCACGGTCATCAGTGTGACATTCCGGACGTTTCGGATGCGTCGCTGTTACAATCCGACTTTGTCACGGGCGTCAATGTGACAACCCAGCTGTTTCACATGAGCCACTGAGACATTCCGGTGGTTTCATGGCCGTCAGCATGACAATCCGGATTTTCCACATGCGTCACTGTAACAACCTGTCTGTTTCATGGGTATCTGTGTGACAATCCGGCTGTTTCACATGCACCACTGAGACATTCCGGTGGTTTCATGGCAGTCAGCATGACAATCCAGATTTTCCACATGCGTCACTGTAATACCCTGTCTGTTTCATGGGTATCTGTGTGACAATCCGGCTGTTTCACTTGCACCACTGAGACATTCCGGTGGTTTCATGGCCGTCAGCATGACAATCCGGATTTTCCACATTCGTCACTGTAACAACCTGTCTGTTTCATGGGTATCTGTGTGACAATCCGGATTTTCCACATGCGTCACTGTAACAACCTGTCTGTTTCATGGGTATCTGTGTGACAATCCGGCTGTTTCACAGCCATCCGTGTGACAATCCGGATGTTTCACATGCGTCACTGTGACAATCTGGTTGTTATACGGTCGGCAGTGTGACAATCCGCCTGTTTCACATACGTCACTTTGAGAATCTGGCTTGTTCACGGGCGTCCATGTGACAATCTGGCTGTTTCACTGCCATCAGTGTGACAATCCGGCTGCTTCTCAGCTTCACTCTGACAATCTGGCTATTTCATGGCCGTCAGTCTGACAATCCGGATGTTTCACGGATGTGAGTGTGACAATCTGGCGTTTCCACGGATATCAGTGTGACAATACAGCTGTTTCACAGGCATCAGTGTGACAATCTGGCTGTTGCACGGGCATCAGTGTGACAACCCGGCTGTTTCACATGCGCCACTTGAGTCATTCTGGCTGTTTCATGGGCATCAGTGAGACAATCCGTATTGTTTCCCTGTCATCAGTGTGATAATCGGGATGTTTCACATGTATCACTGTGACTATGAGACTGTTTCACGAGCGTCAGTCTGACAACCTCGCTGTTTCAGGGGCGTCAATGTGACAATCTGACTGTTTCATGAGTATCAGTGTGACAATCTGTCTTGTTTCACTGTCGTCAGTGTGATAATCTGGATGTTTCACGGCCGTCTGTGTGACAATCTCGCTGTTTCATGGACATTTGTGTGATAATCCGGCTTTTTCACGGGCATCAGTGTGACAACACGGCTGTTTCACGTGCGCCACTGAGACGTTGTTTCACGAGCGTCAGTGTGACAATCCGGCTGTTTTATGGCTGGCAGTGTGACAGTCCGCCTGTTTCACATACGTCACTGTGAGAATCTGGCTTGTTCACGGGCATCTGTGTTACAATCCGCCTGTTTCGCGGTCGTCAGTGTGTCAATCCGGATGTTTCATGGCTGTCAGTGTATCAATCCGGATGTTTCACGGTCATCAGTGTGACATTCCAGACGTTTCATATGCGTCGCTGTTACAATTCGACTTTGTCACGGGCGTCAATGTGACAACCCAGCTGTTTCACATGCACCACTGAGACATTCTGGTGGTTTCATGGCCATCAGCATGACAATTCAGATTTTCCACATGCATCACTGTAACAACCTGTCTGTTTCATGGGTATCTGTGTGACAATCCGGCTGTTTCACATGCACCACTGAGACATTCCGGTGGTTTCATGGCTGTCAGCATGACAATCCGGATTTTCCACATGCTTCACTGTAACAACCTGTCTGTTTCATGGGTATCCATGTGACAATCCGGCTGTTTCACATGCGTCACTGTGACAATCTGGCTTGTTCACGGGCGTCCATGTGACAATCTGACTGTTTCACTGCCATCAGTGTGACAATCCGGCTGTTTCTCAGCTTCACTCTGACAATCTGGCTATTTCACATACGTCAGTGTGTCAATCCAGCTGTTTCACGGCTGTCAGTATGAAAATCCGGCTGTTTCATGGCTCTCAGTTTGAAAATCTGGCTGTTTCACTGGCGTCAGTGTGTCTATCCGGCTGTTTCACGGCTATCAGTTTGACAATCTGGCTGTTTCACTGGCGTCAGTGTGTCAATCCGGCTCTTTCATGGCTGTCAGTGTGACAATTTGGATGTTTCACATACTTCACTGTGACAATCCGGCTTTTTCATGGACTTCAGTGTGTCAATCCGGCTGTATCACGGGTGTCAGCGTGACAATCCGGATTTCTCACATGCGTCACTGTAACAACCTGTCTGTTTCATGGCCGTCACTGTGACAATCTGTCTATTTCACACACGTCACTGTGAGAATCTGTCTGTTTCACGGGTATCTGTGTGACAATCTGGTTGTTTCATGGGCGTCAGTGTGTCAATCCGGCTGTTTCACAGCCGTCAGTGTGACAATCCGGATGTTTCACATGCATCACTGTGAGAATCCGGCTGTTTCACGGGCGTCGGTGTCACAATCCGGCTGTATCACGGGCGTCACTGTGACAATCCGGTTGTATCACGGGCATCAGTGTGACGATCCAGATGTTTCACATATGTCGCTGTGACAATCCAGCTGTTTTACGGCTGGCAGTGTGACAATCCGCCTGTTTCACATACGTCACTGTGAGAATCTGGCTTGTTCACGGGCGTCCGTGTAACAATCCGGCTCTTTCACGGCCGTCAGTGTGTCAATCCGTCCATTGCACGGCCGTCAGTGTGACAATCTGGTTGTTTCACAGGGTTCAGTGTGACAATCCGTCTTGTTTCACTGTCATCAGTGTGATAATCTGGATGTTTCACGGCCGTCTGTGTGACAATCTCGCTGTTTCATGGACATTTGTGTGATAATCCGGCTTTTTCACGGGCATCAGTGTGACAACACGGCTGTTTCACGAACGCCACTGAGACATTGTTTCACGAGCGTCAGTGTGACAATCCGGCTGTTTTATGGCTGGCAGTGTGACAGTCCGCCTGTTTCACATACGTCACTGTGAGAATCTGGCTTGTTCACGGGCGTCTGTGTTACAATCCGTCTGTTTCGCGGTCGTCAGTGTGTCAATCCGGATGTTTCATGGCTGTCAGTGTATCAATCCGGATGTTTCACGGTCATCAGTGTGACATTCCGGACGTTTCGGATGCGTCGCTGTTACAATCCGACTTTGTCACGGGCGTCAATGTGACAACCCAACTGTTTCACATGCGCCACTGAGACATTCCGGTGGTTTCATGGCCGTCAGCATGACAATCCGGATTTTCCACATGCGTCACTGTAACAACCTGTCTGTTTCATGGGTATCTGTGTGACAATCCGGCTGTTTCACGGCCGTCAGTGTGACAATCCGGATGTTTCACATACGTCAGTGTGTCAAACCGGCTGTTTCACGGCTGTCAGTGTGACATTCCGGATGTTTCACAAACTTCACTGTGACAATCCGGCTGTTTTATGGCCAGCAGTGTGACAATCTGGATGTTTCACATATGTCACTGTTACAATCTGAATGTTTCACATACGTCCCTTTGACAATCCAGCTGTTTCATGGCTGTCACTGTGACAATCCGGCTGTTTCATGGCCATCAGTGTGAAAATCCCGCTGTTTCACGGCCGTCAGTTTGACAATCTGGCTGTTTCACTGGCATCATTGTGTCAATCCAGCTGTTTCGTGGCTGTCAGTGTGACAATCCGGATGTTTCACATACTTCACTGTGACAATCCAGCTGTTTTACGGTCGGCAGTGTAACAATCTGCCTGTTTCACATGCGTCACTGTGACAATGCAGCTTTGTTACGGGTGTCAGTGTGACAATCCGTCTGTATCACATGCGCCACTGAGACGTTGTTTCACGGGCGTCAGTGTGACAATCCGGCTGTTTTATGGCTGGCAGTGTGACAATCCGCCTGTTTCACATAGGTCACTGTGAGAATCTGGCTTGTTCACGGGCGTCAGTGTGACAACCCAGCTGTTTCTCATGTGCCACTGAGACATTCCGGTGGTTTCATGGCCGTCAGCATGACAATCCGATTTTCCACATGCGTCACTGTAACAAGCTGTCTGTTTCATGGCCGTCAGTGTGACAATCTGGCTGTTTCATGGCCGTCAGTGTGACAATCCAGGTATTTCACAGGCGCCACTAAAACAATCTGGCTGTTGTACTGCCAGCAGTTTGACAATCTGTCTGTTTCACATGCATCACTGTGAGAAACTGGCTGTTTCACGGGCATCTGTGTGACAATACGTCTCTTTCACGGGCGTCAGTGTGACAATCCGGCTGTTTTACGGCCAGCAGTGTGACAATCCGCGTGTTTCACGGCCACCAGTGTGAAATACCGGCTGTTTCACGACCATCGTTGTGTCAATCCCGCTGTTTCAGTGCTGTTATTGTGACAATCCGGCTGTTTTACAGCCATCAGTGTGACAATCCCGCTGTTTCACGAGCTTCAGTGTGAAATTCCGGCTGTTTCATGGCCGTCACTGTGACAATTCGGCTTTGTCACGGGTGTCAGTGTGACAATCGGGCAGTTTCGCAGCCGTCACTGTGACAAGCCGGCTGTGTCATGTCTGTCAGTGTGACAATCCAGTTGTTTCACGGGTGTCACTGTGACAATCCGGCTGTTTCAGCGCTGTTAGTGTGACAGTCCGGCTGTTTCATGAGCGTCAGTGTGACATTCTGGATGTTTCATGAGCTTCACTGTGACAATCCGACTGTTTCACGGCCATCACTGTGACAATCCAGCTGTTTTCTGACTTAGTGTGACAATCCGGCTGTTTCACGAGAATCATTGTGAAAGCCCGGCTGTTTCAGGGCTGTTAGTGTGACACTCCAGTTGTTTCTCGGCCATCAGTGTGACAATCTGGCTGTTTCACGGGTGTCACTGTGACAATCCAGCTGTTTCTGGGCTGTTAGTGTGACAAATCGGGTGTTTCACGAACGTCAGTGTGATAGCCCAGCTGTTTCAGGGCTGTTAGTGTCACAATCCGGTTTTTTCATGAGCGTCAGTGTGAAAACCCGGCTGTTTTGCGGCCGTCAGAGTGACAATCCGGCTGTTTCACTGCCGTCACTGTGACAATCCGTCTGTTTCACGGCCATCACTGTGACAATCTGTCTGTTTCATGGCCGTCACTGTGACAATTCGGCTATGTCACGGGCGTCAGTGTGACAATTGGGCTGTTTCACTGTCGTCAGTGTGACAATCCAGATGCTTCATGTGCGTCACTGTGACAATCCGGCTTTGTCATATACGTCACTATTACAATCCGGTTTTGTCACGGGCGTCAGTGTGACAACCCGGCTGTGTTATGTCTCAGTGTGACATTCCGGCTGTTTCACAGTCATCACAGTGAAAATCTGTAAGTTTCACGAGCATCAGTGTGACAATCCCACAGTTTCAGTGCTGTTATTGTGACAATCCGGCTGTTTTCCAGCCATCAGTGTGACAATCTGGACGTTTCACATGCGTCGCTGTTACAATCCAACTTTGTCACGGGCGTCATTGTGACAAGCCGGCTGTTTCACATGTGCCACTGAGACATTCCGGTGGTTTCATGGCCGTCAGCATGACAATCTGGCTGTTTCATGGCCGTCAGTGTGACAATCCAGGTATTTCACAGGCGCCACTAAAACAATCTGGCTGTTGTACTGCCAGCAGTTTGACAATCTGTCTGTTTCACATGCATCACTGTGAGAAACTGGCTGTTTCACGGGCATCTGTGTGACAATATGTCTCTTTCACGGGCGTCAGTGTGACAATCTGGCTGTTTTACGGCCAGCAGTGTGACAATCCGCGTGTTTCACGGCCACCAGTGTGAAATACCGGCTGTTTCACGACCATCATTGTGTCAATCCCACTGTTTCAGTGCTGTTATTGTGACAATCCGGCTGTTTTACAGCCATCAGTGTGACAATCCCGCTGTTTCACGAGCTTCAGTGTGAAATTCTGGCAGTTTCATGGCCGTCACTGTGACAATCCGGCTTTGTCACGGGTGTCAGTGTGACCATCGGGCTGTTTCAGTGTCGTCAGTGTGAAAATCCGGCTTTGTCACATGCGTCACTGTGACAATCCGGTTTTGTCACGGGCGTCAGTGTGACAACCCGGCTGTGTTATGTCTCAGTGTGACATTCCGGCTGTTTCACAGTCATCACTGTGAAAATCCAGCTGTTTTCTGACTTAGTGTGACAATCCGGCTGTTTCACGAGAATCATTGTGAAAGCCCGGCTGTTTCAGGGCTGTTAGTGTGACACTCCAGTTGTTTCACGGCCATCAGTGTGACAATCTGGCTGTTTCACGGGTGTCACTGTGACAATCCAGCTGTTTCCAGGCTGTTAGTGTGACAAATCGGGTGTTTCACGAACGTCAGTGTGATAGCCCAGCTGTTTCAGGGCTGTTAGTGTCACAATCCGGTTTTTTCATGAGCGTCAGTGTGAAAACCCGGCTGTTTTGCGGCCGTCAGAGTGACAATCCGGCAGTTTCACTGCCGTCACTGTGACAATCCGTCTGTTTCACGGCCATCACTGTGACAATCTGTCTGTTTCATGGCCGTCACTGTGACAATCCGGCTATGTCACGGGCGTCAGTGTGACAATTGGGCTGTTTCACTGTCGTCAGTGTGACAATCCAGATGCTTCATGTGCGTCACTGTGACAATCCGGCTTTGTCATATACGTCACTATTACAATCCGGTTTTGTCACGGGCGTCAGTGTGACAACCCGGCTGTGTTATGTCTCAGTGTGACATTCCGGCTGTTTCACAGTCATCACTGTGAAAATCTGTAAGTTTCACGAGCATCAGTGTGACAATCCCACAGTTTCAGTGCTGTTATTGTGACAATCCGGCTGTTTTCCAGCCATCAGTGTGACAATCTGGACGTTTCACATGCGTCGCTGTTACAATCCAACTTTGTCACGGGCGTCATTGTGACAAGCCGGCTGTTTCACATGTGCCACTGAGACATTCCGGTGGTTTCATGGCCGTCAGCATGACAATCTGGCTGTTTCATGGCCGTCAGTGTGACAATCCAGGTATTTCACAGGCGCCACTAAAACAATCTGGCTGTTGTACTGCCAGCAGTTTGACAATCTGTCTGTTTCACATGCATCACTGTGAGAAACTGGCTGTTTCACGGGCATCTGTGTGACAATATGTCTCTTTCACGGGCGTCAGTGTGACAATCTGGCTGTTTTACGGCCAGCAGTGTGACAATCCGCGTGTTTCACGGCCACCAGTGTGAAATACCGGCTGTTTCACGACCATCATTGTGTCAATCCCGCTGTTTCAGTGCTGTTATTGTGACAATCCGGCTGTTTTACAGCCATCAGTGTGACAATCCCGCTGTTTCACGAGCTTCAGTGTGAAATTCTGGCAGTTTCATGGCCGTCACTGTGACAATCCGGCTTTGTCACGGGTGTCAGTGTGACCATCGGGCTGTTTCAATGTCGTCAGTGTGAAAATCCGGCTTTGTCACATGCGTCACTGTGACAATCCGGTTTTGTCACGGGCGTCAGTGTGACAACCCGGCTGTGTTATGTCTCAGTGTGACATTCCGGCTGTTTCACAGTCATCACTGTGAAAATCTGTAAGTTTCACGAGCGTCAGTTTGACAATCCCACAGTTTCTGTGCTGCTTTTGTGACAATCCGGCTGTTTACTAGCCATCAGTGTGACAATCTGGACGTTTCACATGCGTCGCTGTTACAATCCCACTTTGTCACGGGCGTCATTGTGACAAGCCGACTGTTTCACATGTGCCACTGAGACATTCCGGTGGTTTCATGGCCGTCAGCATGACAATCCGGATTTTCCACATGCGTCACTGTAACAAGCTGTCTGTTTCATGGCCGTCAGTGTGACAATCTGGCTGTTTCATGGCCGTCAGTGTGACAATCCAGGTATTTCACAGGCGCCACTAAAACAATCTGGCTATTGTACTGCCAGCAGTTTGACAATCTGTCTGTTTCACATGCATCACTGTGAGAAACTGGCTGTTTCACGGGCATCTGTGTGACAATACGTCTCTTTCACGGGCGTCAGTGTGACAATCTGGCTGTTTTACGGCCAGCAGTGTGACAATCCGCGTGTTTCACGGCCACCAGTGTGAAATACCGGCTGTTTCACGACCATCATTGTGTCAATCCCACTGTTTCAGTGCTGTTATTGTGACAATCCGGCTGTTTTACAGCCATCAGTGTGACAATCCCGCTGTTTCACGAGCTTCAGTGTGAAATTCCAGCAGTTTCATGGCCGTCACTGTGACAATCCGGCTTTGTCACGGGTGTCAGTGTGACCATTGGGCTGTTTCACTGTCGTCAGTGTGAAAATCCGGCTTTGTCACATGCGTCACTGTGACAATCCGGTTTTGTCACGGGCGTCAGTGTGACAACCCGGCTGTGTTATGTCTCAGTGTGACCTTCCGGCTGTTTCACAGTCATCACTGTGAAAATCTGTAAGTTTCACGAGCTTCAGTGTGAAATTCCAGCTGTTTCATGGCCGTTACTGTGACAATTCGGCTTTGTCACGGGCGTCAGTGTGACAATCGGGCTGTTTCACGGCCGTCACTGTGACAATCCGGCTGTGTCATGTCTGTCAGTGTGACAATCCAGCTGTCTTACGGGTGTCACTGTGACAATCCGGCTGTTTCAGCGCTGTTAGTGTGACAGTCCGGGTATTTCATGAGCGTCAGTGTGACATTCTGGATGTTTCATGAGCGTCACTGTGACAAACAGGCTGTTTCACGGCCATCACTGTGACAATCCGGCTGTTTCCTGACTGTTAGTATGACAATCCGGCTGTTTCACGAGCATCAGTGTGACAGCCCGGCTGTTTCAGGGCTGTCAGTGTGACACTCCAGTTGTTTCACGGCCATCAGTGTGACAATCTGGCTGTTTCACGGGTGTCACTGTGACAATCCGGCTGTTTCCGGGCTGTTAGTGTGACAAATCGGGTGTTTCACGAACGTCAGTGTGATAGCCCAGCTGTTTCAGGGCTGTTAGTGTCACAATCCGGTTTTTTCATGAGCGTCAGTGTGAAAACCCGGCTGTTTTGCGGCCGTCAGAGTGACAATCCGGCTGTTTCAGGGCTGTTAATGTGACAATCCAGCTGTTTTACGTGTGTCACTGTGACAATCCGGCTGTTTCAGCGCTGTTAGTGTGACAATCCGGCTGTTTCACGAACGTCAGTGTGATAGCCCAGCTGTTTCAGGGCTGTTAGTGTCACAAACCGGTTTTTTCATGAATGTCAGTGTGAAAAACCGGCTGTTTTGCGGCCGTCAGAGTGACAATCCGGCTGTTTCACTGCCGTCACTGTGACAATCCGGCTGTTTCAGGGCTGTTAGTGTGACAATCCAGCTGTTTTACGGGTGTAACTGTGACAATCCGGCTGTTTCAGCGGTGTTAGTGTGACAATCCGGCTGTTTCACGAGCGTCAGCGTGACATTCTGGATGTTTAATGAGCGTCACTGTGACAATCCGTCTGTTTCACGGCCATCACTGTGACAATCTGTCTGTTTCATGGCCGTCACTGTGACAATCCGGCTTTGTCACGGGCGTCAATGTGAAAATTAGGCTGTTTCACTGTCGTCAGTGTGACAATCCAGATGCTTCATGTGCTTCACTGTGACAATCCGGCTTTGTCATATACGTCACTATTACAATCCGGTTTTGTCACGGGCGTCAGTGTGACAACCCGGCTGTGTTATGTCTCAGTGTGACATTCCGGCTGTTTCACAGTCATCACTGTGAAAATCTGTAAGTTTCACGAGCGTCAGTTTGACAATCCCACAGTTTCTGTGCTGTTATTGTGACAATCCGGCTGTTTTCCAGCCATCAGTGTGACAATCTGGACGTTTCACATGCGTCGCTGTTACAATCCAACTTTGTCACGGGCGTCATTGTGACAAGCCGGCTGTTTCACATGTGCCACTGAGACATTCCGGTGGTTTCATGGCCGACAGCATGACAATCCGGATTTTCCACATGCGTCACTGTAACAAGCTGTCTGTTTCATGGCCGTCAGTGTGACAATCTGGCTGTTTCATGGCCGTCAGTGTGACAATCCAGGTATTTCACAGGCGCCACTAAAACAATCTGGCTGTTGTACTGCCAGCAGTTTGACAATCTGTCTGTTTCACATGCATCACTGTGAGAAACTGGCTGTTTCACGGGCATCTGTGTGACAATACGTCTCTTTCACGGGCGTCAGTGTGACAATCTGGCTGTTTTACGGCCAGCAGTGTGACAATCCGCGTGTTTCACGGCCACCAGTGTGAAATACCGGCTGTTTCACGACCATCATTGTGTCAATCCCACTGTTTCAGTGCTGTTATTGTGACAATCCGGCTGTTTTACAGCCATCAGTGTGACAATCCCGCTGTTTCACGAGCTTCAGTGTGAAATTCCGGCAGTTTCATGGCCGTCACTGTGACAATCCGGCTTTGTCACGGGTGTCAGTGTGACCATTGGGCTGTTTCACTGTCGTCAGTGTGAAAATCCGGCTTTGTCACATGCGTCACTGTGACAATCCGGTTTTGTCACGGGCGTCAGTGTGACAACCCGGCTGTGTTATGTCTCAGTGTGACCTTCCGGCTGTTTCAGTCATCACTGTGAAAATCTGTAAGTTTCACGAGCTTCGGTGTGAAATTCCAGCTGTTTCATGGCCGTTACTGTGACAATTCGGCTTTGTCACGGGCGTCAGTGTGACAATCGGGCTGTTTCACGGCCGTCACTGTGACAATCCGGCTGTGTCATGTCTGTCAGTGTGACAATCCAGCTGTCTCACAGGTGTCACTGTGACAATCCGGCTGTTTCAGCGCTGTTAGTGTGACAGTCCGGGTATTTCATGAGCGGCAGTGTGACATTCTGGATGTTTCATGAGCGTCACTGTGACAAACAGACTGTTTCACGGCCATCACTGTGACAATCCAGCTGTTTCCTGACTGTTAGTGTGACAATCCGGCTGTTTCACGAGCATGAGTGTGACAGCCCGGCTGTTTCAGGGCTGTCAGTGGACACTCCAGTTGTTTCACGGCCATCAGTGTGACAATCTGGCTGTTTCACGGGTGTCACTGTGACAATCCGGCTGTTTCCGGGCTGTTAGTGTGACAAATCGGGTGTTTCACGAACGTCAGTGTGATAGCCCAGCTGTTTCAGGGCTGTTAGTGTCACAATCCGGTTTTCTCATGAGCGTCAGTGTGAAAACCCGGCTGTTTTGCGGCCGTCAGAGTGACAATCCGGCTGTTTCACTGCCATCACTGTGACAATCTGGCTGTTTCAGGGCTGTTAGTGTGACAATCCAGCTGTTTTACATGTGTCACTGTGACAATCCAGCTGTTTCAGCGCTGTTAGTGTGACAATCCGGCTGTTTCACGAACGTCAGTGTGATAGCCCAGCTGTTTCAGTGCTGTTAGTGTCACAATCCGGTTTTTTCATGAGCGTCAGTGTGAAAACCCGGCTGTTTTGCGGCCGTCAGAGTGACAATTCGGCTGTTTCACTGCCGTCACTGTGACAATCCGGCTGTTTCAGGGCTGTTAGTGTGAGAATCCAGCTGTTTTACGGGTGTCACTGTGACAATCTGGCTGTTTCAGCGCTGTTAGTGTGACAATCCGGCTGTTTCACGAGCGTCAGCGTGACATTCTGGATGTTTCATGAGCGTCACTGTGACAATCCGTCTGTTTCACGGCCATCACTGTGACAATCTGTCTGTTTCATGGCCGTCACTGTGACAATCCGGCTGTGTCATGTCTGTCAGTGTGACAATCCAGCTGTCTCACGGGTGTCACTGTGACAATCCGGCTGTTTCAGCGCTGTTAGTGTGACAGTCTGGCTGTTTCATGAGCGTCAGTGTGACATTCTGGATGTTTCATGAGCGTCACTGTGACAATCCGACTGTTTCACGTCCATCACTGTGACAATCCGGCTGTTTCCTGACTGTTAGTGTGACAATCCGGCTGTTTCACGAGCATCAGTGTGACAGCCCGGCTGCTTCAGGGCTGTTATTGTGACACTCCAGTTGTTTCACGGCCATCAGTGTGACAATCTGGCTGTTTCACGGGTGTCACTGTGACAATCCGGCTGTTTCCGGGCTGTTAGTGTGACAAATCGGGTGTTTCACGAACGTCAGTGTGATAGCGCAGCTGTTTCAGGGCTGTTAGTGTCACAATGCGGTTTTTTCATGAGCGTCAGTGTGAAAACCTGGCTGTTTTGCAGCCGTCAGCGTGACATTCTGGATGTTTCATGAGCGTCACTGTGACAATCCGTCTGTTTCATGGCCGTCACTGTGACAATCCGGCTTTGTCACGGGCGTCAGTGTGACAATTAGGCTGTTTCACTGTCGTCAGTGTGACAATCCAGATGCTTCATGTGCGTCACTGTGACAATCCGGCTTTGTCATATACGTCACTATTACAATCCGGTTTTGTCAGTGTGACAACCCGGCTGTGTTATGTCTCAGTGTGACATTCCGGCTGTTTCACAGTCATCACTGTGAAAATCTGTAAGTTTCACGAGCGTCAGTGTGACAATCCCGCAGTTTCAGTGCTGTTATTGTGACAATCCGGCTGTTTTCCAGCCATCAGTGTGACAATCTGGGCGTTTCACATGCGTCGCTGTTACAATCCGACTTTGTCATGGGCGTCATTGTGACAAGCCGGCTGTTTCACATGTGCCACTGAGACATTCCGGTGGTTTCATGGCCGTCAGCATGACAATCCGATTTTCCACATGCGTCACTGTAACAAGCTGTCTGTTTCATGGCCGTCAGTGTGACAATCTGGCTGTTTCATGGCCGTCAGTGTGACAATCCAGGTATTTCACAGGCGCCACTAAAACAATCTGGCTGTTGTACTGCCAGCAGTTTGACAATCTGTCTGTTTCACATGCATCACTGTGAGAAACTGGCTGTTTCACGGGCATCTGTGTGACAATACGTCTCTTTCACGGGCGTCAGTGTGACAATCTGGCTGTGTCATGTCTGTCAGTGTGACAATCCAGCTGTCTCACGGGTGTCACTGTGACAATCCGGCTGTTTCAGCGCTGTTAGTGTGACAGTCCGGGTGTTTCATGAGCGTCAGTGTGACATTCTGGATGTTTCATGAGCGTCACTGTGACAATCAGGCTGTTTCACTGCCATCACTGTGACAATCCAGTTGTTTCCTGACTGTTAGTGTGACAATCCGGCTGTTTCACGAGCATGAGTGTGACAGCCCGGCTGTTTCAGGGCTGTTAGTGTGACACTCCAGTTGTTTCACGGCCATCAGTGTGACAATCCGGCTGTTTCACGGGTGTCACTGTGACAATCCGGCTGTTTCAGCGCTGTTAGTGTGACAATCCGGCTGCTTCACGAGCGTCAGTGTGACATTCTGGATGTTTCATGAGCGTCACTGTGACAATCCGTCTGTTTCACGGCCATCACTGTGACAATCTGTCTGTTTCATGGCCGTCACTGTGACAATCCGGCTGTGTCATGTCAGTCAGTGTGACAATCCAGCTGTCTCACGGGTGTCACTGTGACAATCCGGCTGTTTCAGCGCTGTTAGAGTGACAGTCTGGCTGTTTCATGAGCGTCAGTGTGACATTCTGGATATTTCATGAGTGTCACTGTGACAATCCGACTGTTTTCACGGCCATCCCTGTGACAATCCGGTTGTTTCCTGACTGTTAGTGTGACAATCCGGCTGTTTCACGAGCATCAGTGTGACAGCCCGGCTGTTTCAGGGCTGTTAGTGTGACACTCCAGTCGTTTCACGGCCATCAGTGTGACAATCTGGCTGTTTCACGGGTGTCACTGTGACAATCCGGCTGTTTCCGGGCTGTTAGTGTGACAAATCGGGTGTTTCACGAACGTCAGTGTGATAGCCCAGCTGTTTCAGGGCTGTTAGTGTCACAATCCGGTTTTCTCATGAGCGTCAGTGTGAAAACCCGGCTGTTTTTGCGGCCGTCAGAGTGACAATCCGGCTGTTTCACTGCCGTCACTGTGACAATCCGGCTGTTTCAGGGCTGTTAGTGTGAGAATCCAGCTGTTTTACGTGTGTCACTGTGACAATCTGGCTGTTTCAGCGCTGTTAGTGTGACAATCCGGCTGTTTCACGAGCGTCAGTGTGACATTCTGGATGTTTCATGAGCGTCACTGTGACAATCCGTCTGTTTCACGGCCATCACTGTGACAATCTGTCTGTTTCATGGCCGTCACTGTGACAATCCGGCTGTGTCATGTCTGTCAGTGTGACAATCCAGCTTTCTCACGGGTGTCACTGTGACAATCCGGCTGTTTCAGCGCTGTTAGTGTGGCAGTCTGGCTGTTTCATGAGTGTCAGTGTGATATTCTGGATGTTTCATGAGGTCACTGTGACAATCCGGCTGTTTCCTGACTGTTAGTGTGACAATCCGGCTGTTTCACGAGCATCAGTGTGACAGCCCGGCTCTTTCAGGGCTGTTATTGTGACACTCCAGTTGTTTCACGGCCATCAGTGTGACAATCTGGCTGTTTCACGGGTGTCACTGTGACAATCCGGCTGTTTCCGGGCTGTTAGTGTGACAAATCGGGTGTTTCACGAACGTCAGTGTGATAGCCCAGCTATTTCAGGGCTGTTAGTGTCACAATGCGTTTTTTTCATGAGCGTCAGTGTGAAAACCTGGCTGTTTTGCAGCCGTCAGCGTGACATTCTGGATGTTTCATGAGCGTCACTGTGACAATCCGTCTGTTTCATGGCCGTCACTGTGACAATCCGGCTTTGTCACGGGCGTCAGTGTGACAATTAGGCTGTTTCACTGTCGTCAGTGTGACAATCCAGATGCTTCATGTGCTTCACTGTGACAATCCGGCTTTGTCATATACGTCACTATTACAATCCGGTTTTGTCAGTGTGACAACCCGGCTGTGTTATGTCTCAGTGTGACATTCCGGCTGTTTCACAGTCATCACTGTGAAAATCTGTAAGTTTCACGAGCGTCAGTGTGACAATCCCGCAGTTTCAGTGCTGTTATTGTGACAATCCGGCTGTTTTCCAGCCATCAGTGTGACAATCTGGACGTTTCACATGCGTCACTGTTACAATCCGACTTTGTCATGGGCGTCATTGTGACAAGCCGGCTGTTTCACATGTGCCACTGAGACATTCCGGTGGTTTCATGGCCGTCAGCATGACAATCCGGATTTTCCACATGCGTCACTGTAACAAGCTGTCTGTTTCATGGCCGTCAGTGTGACAATCTGGCTGTTTCATGGCCGTCAGTGTGACAATCCAGGTATTTCACAGGCGCCACTAAAACAATCTGGCTGTTGTACTGCCAGCAGTTTGACAATCTGTCTGTTTCACATGCATCACTGTGAGAAACTGGCTGTTTCACGGGCATCTGTGTGACAATACGTCTCTTTCACGGGCGTCAGTGTGACAATCTGGCTGTGTCATGTCTGTCAGTGTGACAATCCAGCTGTCTCACGGGTGTCACTGTGACAATCCGGCTGTTTCAGCGCTGTTAGTGTGACAGTCCGGGTGTTTCATGAGCGTCAGTGTGACATTCTGGATGTTTCATGAGCGTCACTGTGACAATCAGGCTGTTTCACTGCCATCACTGTGACAATCCAGCTGTTTCCTGACTGTTCGTGTGACAATCCGGCTGTTTCACGAGCATGAGTGTGACAGCCCGGCTGTTTCAGGGCTGTCAGTGTGACACTCCAGTTGTTTCACGGCCATCAGTGTGACAATCTGGCTGTTTCACGGGTGTCACTGTGACAATCCGGCTGTTTCCGGGCTGTTAGTTTGACAAATCGGGTGTTTCACGAACGTCAGTGTGATAGCCCAGCTGTTTCAGGGCTGTTAGTGTCACAATCCGGTTTTCTCATGAGCGTCAGTGTGAAAACCCGGCTGTTTGTGGCGGCCGTCAGAGTGACAATCCGGCTGTTTCACTGCCGTCACTGTGACAATCCGGTTGTTTCAGGGCTGTTAGTGTGAGAATCCAGCTGTTTTATGGGTGTCACTGTGACAATCCGGCTGTTTCAGCGCTGTTAGTGTGACAATCCGGCTGCTTCACGAGCGTCAGTGTGACATTCTGGATGTTTCATGAGTGTCACTGTGACAATCCGTCTGTTTCACGGCCATCATGTGACAATCTGTCTGTTTCATGGCCGTCACTGTGACAATCCGGCTGTGTCATGTCAGTCAGTGTGACAATCCAGCTGTCTCACGGGTGTCACTGTGACAATCCGGCTGTTTCAGCGCTGTTAGAGTGACAGTCTGGCTGTTTCATGAGCGTCAGTGTGACATTCTGGATATTTCATGAGTGTCACTGTGACAATCCGACTGTTTCACGGCCATCACTGTGACAATCCGGCTGTTTCCTGACTGTTAGTGTGACAATCCGGCTGTTTCACGAGCATCAGTGTGACTGCCCGGCTGTTTCAGTGCTGTTAGTGTGACACTCCAGTTGTTTCACGGCCATCAGTGTGACAATCTGGCTGTTTCACGGGTGTCACTGTGACAATCCGGCTGTTTCCGGGCTGTTAGTGTGACAAATCGGGTGTTTCACGAACGTCAGTGTGATAGCCCAGCTGTTTCAGGGCTGTTAGTGTCACAATCCGGTTTTCTCATGAGCGTCAGTGTGAAAACCCGGCTGTTTTGCGGCCGTCAGAGTGACAATCCGGCTGTTTCACTGCCGTCACTGTGACAATCCGGCTGTTTCAGTGCTGTTAGTGTGACAATCCAGCTGTTTTACGTGTGTCACTGTGACAATCCGGCTGTTTCAGCTCTGTTAATGTGACAATCCGGCTGTTTCACGAACGTCAGTGTGATAGCCCAGCTGTTTCAGGGCTGTTAGTGTCACAATCCGGTTTTTTAATGAGCGTCAGTGTGAAAACCCGGCTGTTTTGCGGCCGTCAGAGTGACAATCCGGCTGTTTCACTGCCGTCACTGTGACAATTCGGCTGTTTCAGGGCTGTTAGTGTGAGAATCCAGCTGTTTTACGGGTGTCACTGTGACAATCCGGCTGTTTCAGCGCTGTCAGTGTGACAATCGGGCTTTTTCACGAGCGTCAGTGTGACATTCTGGATGTTTCATGAGCGTCACTGTGACAATCCGTCTGTTTCACCGGCCATCACTGTGACAATCTGTCTGTTTCATGGTCGTCACTGTGACAATCCGGATGTGTCATGTCTGTCAGTGTGACAATCCAGCTGTCTCACGGGTGTCACTGTGACAATCCGGCTGTTTCAGCGCTGTTAGAGTGACAGTCTGGCTGTTTCATGAGCGTCAGTGTGACATTCTGGATATTTCATGAGCGTCACTGTGACAATCCGACTGTTTCACAGCCATCACTGTGACAATCTGGCTGTTTCCTGACTGTTAGTGTCACAATCCGGCCTTTTCACGAGCATCAGTGTGACAGCCCGGCTGTTTCAGGGCTGTTAGTGTGACACTCCAGTTGTTTCACGGCCATCAGTGTGACAATCCAGCTGTTTCACGGGTGTCACTGTGACAATCCGGCTGTTTCAGCGCTGTTAGTGTGACAATCCGGCTGTTTCACGAACGTCAGTGTGATAGCCCAGCTGTTTCAGGGCTGTTAGTGTCACAATCCGGTTTTTTAATGAGCGTCAGTGTGAAAACCCGGCTGTTTTGCGGCCGTCAGAGTGACAATCCGGCTGTTTCATTGCTGTCACTGTGACAATCTGGCTGTTTCAGGGCTGTTAGTGTGAGAATCCAGCTGTTTTACGGGTGTCACTGTGACAATCCGGCTGTTTCAGCGCTGTTAGTGTGACAATCCGGCTGCTTCACGAGCGTCAGTGTGACATTCTGGATGTTTCTTGAGTGTCACTGTGACAATCCGTCTGTTTCACGGCCATCACTGTGACAATCTGTCTGTTGCATGGCCGTCACTGTGACAATCCGGCTGTGTCATGTCAGTCAGTGTGACAATCCAGCTGTCTCACGGGTGTCACTGTGACAATCCGGCTGTTTCAGCGCTGTTAGAGTGACAGTCTGGTTTTTTCATGAGCGTCAGTGTGACATTCTGGATATTTCATGAGCGTCACTGTGACAATCCGACTGTTTCACGGCCATCACTGTGACAATCCGGTTGTTTCCTGACTGTTAGTGTGACAATCCGGCTGTTTCACGAGCATCAGTGTGACAGCCCGGCTGTTTCAGGGCTGTTAGTGTGACACTCCAGTCGTTTCACGGCCATCAGTGTGACAATCTGGCTGTTTCACGGGTGTCACTGTGACAATCCGGCTGTTTCCGGGCTGTTAGTGTGACAAATCGGGTGTTTCACGAACGTCAGTGTGATAGCCCAGCTGTTTCAGGGCTGTTAGTGTCACAATCCGGTTTTATCATGATCGTCAGTGTGAAAACCCGGCTGTTTTGCGGCCATCAGAGTGACAATCCGGCTGTTTCACTGCCGTCACTGTGACAATCCGGCTGTTTCAGGGCTGTTAGTGTGAGAATCCAGCTGTTTTACGTGTGTCACTGTGACAATCTGGCTGTTTCAGCGCTGTTAGTGTGACAATCCGGCTGTTTCACGAGCGTCAGTGTGACATTCTGGATGTTTCATGAGCGTCACTGTGACAATCCGTCTGTTTCACGGCCATCACTGTGACAATCTGTCTGTTTCATGGCCGTCACTGTGACAATCCGGCTGTGTCATGTCTGTCAGTGTGACAATCCAGCTTTCTCACGGGTGTCACTGTGACAATCCGGCTGTTTCAGCGCTGTTAGTGTGGCAGTCTGGCTGTTTCATGAGTGTCAGTGTGATATTCTGGATGTTTCATGAGGTCACTGTGACAATCCGGCTGTTTCCTGACTGTTAGTGTGACAATCCGGCTGTTTCACGAGCATCAGTGTGACAGCCCGGCTCTTTCAGGGCTGTTATTGTGACACTCCAGTTGTTTCACGGCCATCAGTGTGACAATCTGGCTGTTTCACGGGTGTCACTGTGACAATCCGGCTGTTTCCGGGCTGTTAGTGTGACAAATCGGGTGTTTCACGAACGTCAGTGTGATAGCCCAGCTATTTCAGGGCTGTTAGTGTCACAATGCGTTTTTTTCATGAGCGTCAGTGTGAAAACCTGGCTGTTTTGCAGCCGTCAGCGTGACATTCTGGATGTTTCATGAGCGTCACTGTGACAATCCGTCTGTTTCATGGCCGTCACTGTGACAATCCGGCTTTGTCACGGGCGTCAATGTGAAAATTAGGCTGTTTCACTGTCGTCAGTGTGACAATCCAGATGCTTCATGTGCTTCACTGTGACAATCCGGCTTTGTCATATACGTCACTATTACAATCCGGTTTTGTCAGTGTGACAACCCGGCTGTGTTATGTCTCAGTGTGACATTCCGGCTGTTTCACAGTCATCACTGTGAAAATCTGTAAGTTTCACGAGCGTCACTGTGACAATCCCGCAGTTTCAGTGCTGTTATTGTGACAATCCGGCTGTTTTCCAGCCATCAGTGTGACAATCTGGACGTTTCACATGCGTCACTGTTACAATCCGACTTTGTCATGGGCGTCATTGTGACAAGCCGGCTGTTTCACATGTGCCACTGAGACATTCCGGTGGTTTCATGGCCGTCAGCATGACAATCCGGATTTTCCACATGCGTCACTGTAACAAGCTGTCTGTTTCATGGCCGTCAGTGTGACAATCTGGCTGTTTCATGGCCGTCAGTGTGACAATCCAGGTATTTCACAGGCGCCACTAAAACAATCTGGCTGTTGTACTGCCAGCAGTTTGACAATCTGTCTGTTTCACATGCATCACTGTGAGAAACTGGCTGTTTCACGGGCATCTGTGTGACAATACGTCTCTTTCACGGGCGTCAGTGTGACAATCTGGCTGTGTCATGTCTGTCAGTGTGACAATCCAGCTGTCTCACGGGTGTCACTGTGACAATCCGGCTGTTTCAGCGCTGTTAGTGTGACAGTCCGGGTGTTTCATGAGCGTCAGTGTGACATTCTGGATGTTTCATGAGCGTCACTGTGACAATCAGGCTGTTTCACTGCCATCACTGTGACAATCCAGCTGTTTCCTGACTGTTCGTGTGACAATCCGGCTGTTTCACGAGCATGAGTGTGACAGCCCGGCTGTTTCAGGGCTGTCAGTGTGACACTCCAGTTGTTTCACGGCCATCAGTGTGACAATCTGGCTGTTTCACGGGTGTCACTGTGACAATCCGGCTGTTTCCGGGCTGTTAGTTTGACAAATCGGGTGTTTCACGAACATCAGTGTGATAGCCCAGCTGTTTCAGGGCTGTTAGTGTCACAATCCGGTTTTCTCATGAGCGTCAGTGTGAAAACCCGGCTGTTTTGCGGCCGTCAGAGTGACAATCCGGCTGTTTCACTGCCGTCACTGTGACAATCCGGCTGTTTCAGTGCTGTTAGTGTGACAATCCAGCTGTTTTACGTGTGTCACTGTGACAATCCGGCTGTTTCAGCTCTGTTAATGTGACAATCCGGCTGTTTCATCACGAACGTCAGTGTGATAGCCCAGCTGTTTCAGGGCTGTTAGTGTCACAATCCGGTTTTTTAATGAGCGTCAGTGTGAAAACCCGGCTGTTTTGCGGCCGTCAGAGTGACAATCCGGCTGTTTCACTGCCGTCACTGTGACAATTCGGCTGTTTCAGGGCTGTTAGTGTGAGAATCCAGCTGTTTTACGGGTGTCACTGTGACAATCCGGCTGTTTCAGCGCTGTCAGTGTGACAATCGGGCTTTTTCACGAGCGTCAGTGTGACATTCTGGATGTTTCATGAGCGTCACTGTGACAATCCGTCTGTTTCACGGCCATCACTGTGACAATCTGTCTGTTTCATGGTCGTCACTGTGACAATCCGGATGTGTCATGTCTGTCAGTGTGACAATCCAGCTGTCTCACGGGTGTCACTGTGACAATCCGGCTGTTTCAGCGCTGTTAGAGTGACAGTCTGGCTGTTTCATGAGCGTCAGTGTGACATTCTGGATATTTCATGAGCGTCACTGTGACAATCCGACTGTTTCACAGCCATCACTGTGACAATCTGGCTGTTTCCTGACTGTTAGTGTCACAATCCGGCCTTTTCACGAGCATCAGTGTGACAGCCCGGCTGTTTCAGGGCTGTTAGTGTGACACTCCAGTTGTTTCACGGCCATCAGTGTGACAATCCAGCTGTTTCACGGGTGTCACTGTGACAATCCGGCTGTTTCAGCGCTGTTAGTGTGACAATCCGGCTGTTTCACGAACGTCAGTGTGATAGCCCAGCTGTTTCAGGGCTGTTAGTGTCACAATCCGGTTTTTTAATGAGCGTCAGTGTGAAAACCCGGCTGTTTTGCGGCCGTCAGAGTGACAATCCGGCTGTTTCATTGCTGTCACTGTGACAATCTGGCTGTTTCAGGGCTGTTAGTGTGAGAATCCAGCTGTTTTACGGGTGTCACTGTGACAATCCGGCTGTTTCAGCGCTGTTAGTGTGACAATCCGGCTGCTTCACGAGCGTCAGTGTGACATTCTGGATGTTTCTTGAGTGTCACTGTGACAATCCGTCTGTTTCACGGCCATCACTGTGACAATCTGTCTGTTGCATGGCCGTCACTGTGACAATCCGGCTGTGTCATGTCAGTCAGTGTGACAATCCAGCTGTCTCACGGGTGTCACTGTGACAATCCGGCTGTTTCAGCGCTGTTAGAGTGACAGTCTGGTTTTTTCATGAGCGTCAGTGTGACATTCTGGATATTTCATGAGCGTCACTGTGACAATCCGACTGTTTCACGGCCATCACTGTGACAATCCGGTTGTTTCCTGACTGTTAGTGTGACAATCCGGCTGTTTCACGAGCATCAGTGTGACAGCCCGGCTGTTTCAGGGCTGTTAGTGTGACACTCCAGTCGTTTCACGGCCATCAGTGTGACAATCTGGCTGTTTCACGGGTGTCACTGTGACAATCCGGCTGTTTCCGGGCTGTTAGTGTGACAAATCGGGTGTTTCACGAACGTCAGTGTGATAGCCCAGCTGTTTCAGGGCTGTTAGTGTCACAATCCGGTTTTATCATGATCGTCAGTGTGAAAACCCGGCTGTTTTGCGGCCATCAGAGTGACAATCCGGCTGTTTCACTGCCGTCACTGTGACAATTCGGCTGTTTCAGGGCTGTTAGTGTGAGAATCCAGCTGTTTTACGGGTGTCACTGTGACAATCCGGCTGTTTCAGCGCTGTCAGTGTGACAATCGGGCTTTTTCACGAGCGTCAGTGTGACATTCTGGATGTTTCATGAGCGTCACTGTGACAATCCGTCTGTTTCACGGCCATCACTGTGACAATCTGTCTGTTTCATGGTCGTCACTGTGACAATCCGGATGTGTCATGTCTGTCAGTGTGACAATCCAGCTGTCTCACGGGTGTCACTGTGACAATCCGGCTGTTTCAGCGCTGTTAGAGTGACAGTCTGGCTGTTTCATGAGCGTCAGTGTGACATTCTGGATATTTCATGAGCGTCACTGTGACAATCCGACTGTTTCACAGCCATCACTGTGACAATCTGGCTGTTTCCTGACTGTTAGTGTCACAATCCGGCCTTTTCACGAGCATCAGTGTGACAGCCCGGCTGTTTCAGGGCTGTTAGTGTGACACTCCAGTTGTTTCACGGCCATCAGTGTGACAATCCAGCTGTTTCACGGGTGTCACTGTGACAATCCGGCTGTTTCAGCGCTGTTAGTGTGACAATCCGGCTGTTTCACGAACGTCAGTGTGATAGCCCAGCTGTTTCAGGGCTGTTAGTGTCACAATCCGGTTTTTTAATGAGCGTCAGTGTGAAAACCCGGCTGTTTTGCGGCCGTCAGAGTGACAATCCGGCTGTTTCATTGCTGTCACTGTGACAATCTGGCTGTTTCAGGGCTGTTAGTGTGAGAATCCAGCTGTTTTACGGGTGTCACTGTGACAATCCGGCTGTTTCAGCGCTGTTAGTGTGACAATCCGGCTGCTTCACGAGCGTCAGTGTGACATTCTGGATGTTTCTTGAGTGTCACTGTGACAATCCGTCTGTTTCACGGCCATCACTGTGACAATCTGTCTGTTGCATGGCCGTCACTGTGACAATCCGGCTGTGTCATGTCAGTCAGTGTGACAATCCAGCTGTCTCACGGGTGTCACTGTGACAATCCGGCTGTTTCAGCGCTGTTAGAGTGACAGTCTGGTTTTTTCATGAGCGTCAGTGTGACATTCTGGATATTTCATGAGCGTCACTGTGACAATCCGACTGTTTCACGGCCATCACTGTGACAATCCGGTTGTTTCCTGACTGTTAGTGTGACAATCCGGCTGTTTCACGAGCATCAGTGTGACAGCCCGGCTGTTTCAGGGCTGTTAGTGTGACACTCCAGTCGTTTCACGGCCATCAGTGTGACAATCTGGCTGTTTCACGGGTGTCACTGTGACAATCCGGCTGTTTCCGGGCTGTTAGTGTGACAAATCGGGTGTTTCACGAACGTCAGTGTGATAGCCCAGCTGTTTCAGGGCTGTTAGTGTCACAATCCGGTTTTATCATGATCGTCAGTGTGAAAACCCGGCTGTTTTGCGGCCATCAGAGTGACAATCCGGCTGTTTCACTGCCGTCACTGTGACAATCCGGCTGTTTCAGGGCTGTTAGTGTGAGAATCCAGCTGTTTTACGGGTGTCACTGTGACAATTTGGCTGTTTCAGCGCTGTTAGTGTGACAATCCGGCTGTTTCACGAGCGTCAGTGTGACATTCTGGATGTTTCATGAGCGTCACTGTGACAATCCGTCTGTTTCACGGCCATCACTGTGACAATCTGTCTGTTTCATGGCCGTCACTGTGACAATCCGGCTGTGTCATGTCTGTCAGTGTGACAATCCAGCTGTCTCACGGGTGTCACTGTGACAATCCGGCTGTTTCAGCGCTGTTAGTGTGGCAGTCTGGCTGTTTCATGAGTGTCAGTGTGATATTCTGGATGTTTCATGAGGTCACTGTGACAATCCGGCTGTTTCACGTCCATCACTGTGACAATCCGGCTGTTTCCTGACTGTTAGTGTGACAATCCGGCTGTTTCACGAGCATGAGTGTGACAGCCCGGCTGTTTCAGGGCTGTTATTGTGACACTCCAGTTGTTTCACGGCCATCAGTGTGACAATCTGGCTGTTTCACGGGTGTCACTGTGACAATCCGGCTGTTTCCGGGCTGTTAGTGTGACAAATCGGGTGTTTCACGAACGTCAGTGTGATAGCCCAGCTGTTTCAGGGCTGTTAGTGTCACAATCCGGTTTTTTCATGAGCGTCAGTGTGAAAACCTGGCTGTTTTGCAGCCGTCAGAGTGACAATCCGGCTGTTTCACTGCCATCACTGTGACAATCCGGCTGTTTCAGGGCTGATAGTGTGACAATCCAGCTGTTTTACGCGTGTCACTGTGACATTCCGGCTGTTTCCGGCCTGTTAGTGTGACAAATCGGGTGTTTCACGAACGTCAGTGTGATAGCCCAGCTGTTTCAGGGCTGTTAGTGTCACAATCCGGTTTTCTCATGAGCGTCAGTGTGAAAACCCGGCTGTTTTGCAGCCGTCAGAGTGACAATCCGGCTGTTTCACGGCCATCACTGTGACAATCCGACTGTTTCACGGCCATCACTGTGACAATCCGGCTGTTTCCTGACTGTTAGTGTGACAATCCGGCTGTTTCACGAGCATCAGTGTGACAGCCCGGCTGTTTCAGGGCTGTTAGTGTGACACTCCAGTCGTTTCACGGCCATCAGTGTGACAATCTGGCTGTTTCACGGGTGTCACTGTGACAATCCGGCTGTTTCCGGGCTGTTAGTGTGACAAATCGGGTGTTTCACGAACGTCAGTGTGATAGCCCAGCTGTTTCAGGGCTGTTAGTGTCACAATCCGGTTTTCTCATGAGCGTCAGTGTGAAAACCCGGCTGTTTTGCGGCCGTCAGAGTGACAATCCGGCTGTTTCACTGCCGTCACTGTGACAATCCGGCTGTTTCAGTGCTGTTAGTGTGACAATCCAGCTGTTTTACGTGTGTCACTGTGACAATCCGGCTGTTTCAGCTCTGTTAATGTGACAATCCGGCTGTTTCACGAACGTCAGTGTGATAGCCCAGCTGTTTCAGGGCTGTTAGTGTCACAATCCGGTTTTTTCATGAGCGTCAGTGTGAAAACCCGGCTGTTTTGCGGCCGTCAGAGTGACAATCCGGCTGTTTCACTGCCGTCACTGTGACAATTCGGCTGTTTCAGGGCTGTTAGTGTGAGAATCCAGCTGTTTCACGGGTGTCACTGTGACAATCCGGCTGTTTCAGCACTGTTAGTGTGACAATCCGGCTTTTTCATGAGCGTCAGTGTGACATTCTGGATGTTTCATGAGCGTCACTGTGACAATCCGGCTGTGTCATGTCTGTCAGTGTGACAATCCAGCTGTCTCACGGGTGTCACTGTGACAATCCGGCTGTTTCAGCGCTGTTAGTGTGACAGTCTGGCTGTTTCATGAGCGTCAGTGTGACATTCTGGATGTTTCATGAGCGTCACTGTGACAATCCGACTGTTTCACGTCCATCACTGTGACAATCCGGCTGTTTCCTGACTGTTAGTGTGACAATCCGGCTGTTTCACGAGCATCAGTGTGACAGCCCGGCTGCTTCAGGGCTGTTATTGTGACACTCCAGTTGTTTCACGGCCATCAGTGTGACAATCTGGCTGTTTCACGGGTGTCACTGTGACAATCCGGCTGTTTCCGGGCTGTTAGTGTGACAAATCGGGTGTTTCACGAACGTCAGTGTGATAGCGCAGCTGTTTCAGGGCTGTTAGTGTCACAATGCGGTTTTTTCATGAGCGTCAGTGTGAAAACCTGGCTGTTTTGCAGCCGTCAGCGTGACATTCTGGATGTTTCATGAGCGTCACTGTGACAATCCGTCTGTTTCATGGCCGTCACTGTGACAATCCGGCTTTGTCACGGGCGTCAGTGTGACAATTAGGCTGTTTCACTGTCGTCAGTGTGACAATCCAGATGCTTCATGTGCGTCACTGTGACAATCCGGCTTTGTCATATACGTCACTATTACAATCCGGTTTTGTCAGTGTGACAACCCGGCTGTGTTATGTCTCAGTGTGACATTCCGGCTGTTTCACAGTCATCACTGTGAAAATCTGTAAGTTTCACGAGCGTCAGTGTGACAAATCCGCAGTTTCAGTGCTGTTATTGTGACAATCCGGCTGTTTTCCAGCCATCAGTGTGACAATCTGGGCGTTTCACATGCGTCGCTGTTACAATCCGACTTTGTCATGGGCGTCATTGTGACAAGCCGGCTGTTTCACATGTGCCACTGAGACATTCCGGTGGTTTCATGGCCGTCAGCATGACAATCCGGATTTTCCACATGCGTCACTGTAACAAGCTGTCTGTTTCATGGCCATCAGTGTGACAATCTGGCTGTTTCATGGCCGTCAGTGTGACAATCCAGGTATTTCACAGGCGCCACTAAAACAATCTGGCTGTTGTACTGCCAGCAGTTTGACAATCTGTCTGTTTCACATGCATCACTGTGAGAAACTGGCTGTTTCACGGGCATCTGTGTGACAATACGTCTCTTTCACGGGCGTCAGTGTGACAATCTGGCTGTGTCATGTCTGTCAGTGTGACAATCCAGCTGTCTCACGGGTGTCACTGTGACAATCCAGCTGTTTCAGCGCTGTTAGTGTGACAGTCCGGGTGTTTCATGAGCGTCAGTGTGACATTCTGGATGTTTCATGAGCGTCACTGTGACAATCAGGCTGTTTCACTGCCATCACTGTGACAATCCAGTTGTTTCCTGACTGTTAGTGTGACAATCCGGCTGTTTCACGAGCATGAGTGTGACAGCCCGGCTGTTTCAGGGCTGTTAGTGTGACACTCCAGTTGTTTCACGGCCATCAGTGTGACAATCTGGCTGTTTCACGGGTGTCACTGTGAGAATCCGGCTGTTTCAGCGCTGTTAGTGTGACAATCCGGCTGCTTCACGAGCGTCAGTGTGACATTCTGGATGTTTCATGAGCGTCACTGTGACAATCCGTCTGTTTCACGGCCATCACTGTGACAATCTGTCTGTTTCATGGCCGTCACTGTGACAATCCGGCTGTGTCATGTCAGTCAGTGTGACAATCCAGCTGTCTCACGGGTGTCACTGTGACAATCCGGCTGTTTCAGCGCTGTTAGAGTGACAGTCTGGCTGTTTCATGAGCGTCAGTGTGACATTCTGGATATTTCATGAGTGTCACTGTGACAATCCGACTGTTTCACGGCCATCCCTGTGACAATCCGGTTGTTTCCTGACTGTTAGTGTGACAATCCGGCTGTTTCACGAGCATCAGTGTGACAGCCCGGCTGTTTCAGGGCTGTTAGTGTGACACTCCAGTCGTTTCACGGCCATCAGTGTGACAATCTGGCTGTTTCACGGGTGTCACTGTGACAATCCGGCTGTTTCCGGGCTGTTAGTGTGACAAATCGGGTGTTTCACGAACGTCAGTGTGATAGCCCAGCTGTTTCAGGGCTGTTAGTGTCACAATCCGAATTTCTCATGAGCGTCAGTGTGAAAACCCGGCTGTTTTGCGGCCGTCAGTGTGACAATCCGGCTGTTTCACTGCCGTCACTGTGACAATCCGGCTGTTTCAGGGCTGTTAGTGTGAGAATCCAGCTGTTTTACGTGTGTCACTGTGACAATCTGGCTGTTTCAGCGCTGTTAGTGTGACAATCCGGCTGTTTCACGAGCGTCAGTGTGACATTCTGGATGTTTCATGAGCGTCACTGTGACAATCCGTCTGTTTCACGGCCATCACTGTGACAATCTGTCTGTTTCATGGCCGTCACTGTGACAATCCGGCTGTGTCATGTCTGTCAGTGTGACAATCCAGCTTTCTCACGGGTGTCACTGTGACAATCCGGCTGTTTCAGCGCTGTTAGTGTGGCAGTCTGGCTGTTTCATGAGTGTCAGTGTGATATTCTGGATGTTTCATGAGGTCACTGTGACAATCCGGCTGTTTCCTGACTGTTAGTGTGACAATCCGGCTGTTTCACGAGCATCAGTGTGACAGCCCGGCTCTTTCAGGGCTGTTATTGTGACACTCCAGTTGTTTCACGGCCATCAGTGTGACAATCTGGCTGTTTCACGGGTGTCACTGTGACAATCCGGCTGTTTCCGGGCTGTTAGTGTGACAAATCGGGTGTTTCACGAACGTCAGTGTGATAGCCCAGCTATTTCAGGGCTGTTAGTGTCACAATGCGTTTTTTTCATGAGCGTCAGTGTGAAAACCTGGCTGTTTTGCAGCCGTCAGCGTGACATTCTGGATGTTTCATGAGCGTCACTGTGACAATCCGTCTGTTTCATGGCCGTCACTGTGACAATCCGGCTTTGTCACGGGCGTCAGTGTGACAATTAGGCTGTTTCACTGTCGTCAGTGTGACAATCCAGATGCTTCATGTGCTTCACTGTGACAATCCGGCTTTGTCATATACGTCACTATTACAATCCGGTTTTGTCAGTGTGACAACCCGGCTGTGTTATGTCTCAGTGTGACATTCCGGCTGTTTCACAGTCATCACTGTGAAAATCTGTAAGTTTCACGAGCGTCAGTGTGACAATCCCGCAGTTTCAGTGCTGTTATTGTGACAATCCGGCTGTTTTCCAGCCATCAGTGTGACAATCTGGACGTTTCACATGCGTCACTGTTACAATCCGACTTTGTCATGGGCGTCATTGTGACAAGCCGGCTGTTTCACATGTGCCACTGAGACATTCCGGTGGTTTCATGGCCGTCAGCATGACAATCCGGATTTTCCACATGCGTCACTGTAACAAGCTGTCTGTTTCATGGCCGTCAGTGTGACAATCTGGCTGTTTCATGGCCGTCAGTGTGACAATCCAGGTATTTCACAGGCGCCACTAAAACAATCTGGCTGTTGTACTGCCAGCAGTTTGACAATCTGTCTGTTTCACATGCATCACTGTGAGAAACTGGCTGTTTCACGGGCATCTGTGTGACAATACGTCTCTTTCACGGGCGTCAGTGTGACAATCTGGCTGTGTCATGTCTGTCAGTGTGACAATCCAGCTGTCTCACGGGTGTCACTGTGACAATCCGGCTGTTTCAGCGCTGTTAGTGTGACAGTCCGGGTGTTTCATGAGCGTCAGTGTGACATTCTGGATGTTTCATGAGCGTCACTGTGACAATCAGGCTGTTTCACTGCCATCACTGTGACAATCCAGCTGTTTCCTGACTGTTCGTGTGACAATCCGGCTGTTTCACGAGCATGAGTGTGACAGCCCGGCTGTTTCAGGGCTGTCAGTGTGACACTCCAGTTGTTTCACGGCCATCAGTGTGACAATCTGGCTGTTTCACGGGTGTCACTGTGACAATCCGGCTGTTTCCGGGCTGTTAGTTTGACAAATCGGGTGTTTCACGAACGTCAGTGTGATAGCCCAGCTGTTTCAGGGCTGTTAGTGTCACAATCCGGTTTTCTCATGAGCGTCAGTGTGAAAACCCGGCTGTTTTGCGGCCGTCAGAGTGACAATCCGGCTGTTTCACTGCCGTCACTGTGACAATCCGGTTGTTTCAGGGCTGTTAGTGTGAGAATCCAGCTGTTTTACGGGTGTCACTGTGACAATCCGGCTGTTTCAGCGCTGTTAGTGTGACAATCCGGCTGCTTCACGAGCGTCAGTGTGACATTCTGGATGTTTCATGAGTGTCACTGTGACAATCCGTCTGTTTCACGGCCATCATGTGACAATCTGTCTGTTTCATGGCCGTCACTGTGACAATCCGGCTGTGTCATGTCAGTCAGTGTGACAATCCAGCTGTCTCACGGGTGTCACTGTGACAATCCGGCTGTTTCAGCGCTGTTAGAGTGACAGTCTGGCTGTTTCATGAGCGTCAGTGTGACATTCTGGATATTTCATGAGTGTCACTGTGACAATCCGACTGTTTCACGGCCATCACTGTGACAATCCGGCTGTTTCCTGACTGTTAGTGTGACAATCCGGCTGTTTCACGAGCATCAGTGTGACTGCCCGGCTGTTTCAGTGCTGTTAGTGTGACACTCCAGTTGTTTCACGGCCATCAGTGTGACAATCTGGCTGTTTCACGGGTGTCACTGTGACAATCCGGCTGTTTCCGGGCTGTTAGTGTGACAAATCGGGTGTTTCACGAACGTCAGTGTGATAGCCCAGCTGTTTCAGGGCTGTTAGTGTCACAATCCGGTTTTCTCATGAGCGTCAGTGTGAAAACCCGGCTGTTTTGCGGCCGTCAGAGTGACAATCCGGCTGTTTCACTGCCGTCACTGTGACAATCCGGCTGTTTCAGTGCTGTTAGTGTGACAATCCAGCTGTTTTACGTGTGTCACTGTGACAATCCGGCTGTTTCAGCTCTGTTAATGTGACAATCCGGCTGTTTCACGAACGTCAGTGTGATAGCCCAGCTGTTTCAGGGCTGTTAGTGTCACAATCCGGTTTTTTAATGAGCGTCAGTGTGAAAACCCGGCTGTTTTGCGGCCGTCAGAGTGACAATCCGGCTGTTTCACTGCCGTCACTGTGACAATTCGGCTGTTTCAGGGCTGTTAGTGTGAGAATCCAGCTGTTTTACGGGTGTCACTGTGACAATCCGGCTGTTTCAGCGCTGTCAGTGTGACAATCGGGCTTTTTCACGAGCGTCAGTGTGACATTCTGGATGTTTCATGAGCGTCACTGTGACAATCCGTCTGTTTCACGGCCATCACTGTGACAATCTGTCTGTTTCATGGTCGTCACTGTGACAATCCGGATGTGTCATGTCTGTCAGTGTGACAATCCAGCTGTCTCACGGGTGTCACTGTGACAATCCGGCTGTTTCAGCGCTGTTAGAGTGACAGTCTGGCTGTTTCATGAGCGTCAGTGTGACATTCTGGATATTTCATGAGCGTCACTGTGACAATCCGACTGTTTCACAGCCATCACTGTGACAATCTGGCTGTTTCCTGACTGTTAGTGTCACAATCCGGCCTTTTCACGAGCATCAGTGTGACAGCCCGGCTGTTTCAGGGCTGTTAGTGTGACACTCCAGTTGTTTCACGGCTATCAGTGTGACAATCCAGCTGTTTCACGGGTGTCACTGTGACAATCCGGCTGTTTCAGCGCTGTTAGTGTGACAATCCGGCTGTTTCACGAACGTCAGTGTGATAGCCCAGCTGTTTCAGGGCTGTTAGTGTCACAATCCGGTTTTTTAATGAGCGTCAGTGTGAAAACCCGGCTGTTTTGCGGCCGTCAGAGTGACAATCCGGCTGTTTCATTGCTGTCACTGTGACAATCTGGCTGTTTCAGGGCTGTTAGTGTGAGAATCCAGCTGTTTTACGGTTGTCACTGTGACAATCCGGCTGTTTCAGCGCTGTTAGTGTGACAATCCGGCTGCTTCACGAGCGTCAGTGTGACATTCTGGATGTTTCTTGAGTGTCACTGTGACAATCCGTCTGTTTCACGGCCATCACTGTGACAATCTGTCTGTTGCATGGCCGTCACTGTGACAATCCGGCTGTGTCATGTCAGTCAGTGTGACAATCCAGCTGTCTCACGGGTGTCACTGTGACAATCCGGCTGTTTCAGCGCTGTTAGAGTGACAGTCTGGTTTTTTCATGAGCGTCAGTGTGACATTCTGGATATTTCATGAGCGTCACTGTGACAATCCGACTGTTTCACGGCCATCACTGTGACAATCCGGTTGTTTCCTGACTGTTAGTGTGACAATCCGGCTGTTTCACGAGCATCAGTGTGACAGCCCGGCTGTTTCAGGGCTGTTAGTGTGACACTCCAGTCGTTTCACGGCCATCAGTGTGACAATCTGGCTGTTTCACGGGTGTCACTGTGACAATCCGGCTGTTTCCGGGCTGTTAGTGTGACAAATCGGGTGTTTCACGAACGTCAGTGTGATAGCCCAGCTGTTTCAGGGCTGTTAGTGTCACAATCCGGTTTTATCATGATCGTCAGTGTGAAAACCCGGCTGTTTTGCGGCCATCAGAGTGACAATCCGGCTGTTTCACTGCCGTCACTGTGACAATCCGGCTGTTTCAGGGCTGTTAGTGTGAGAATCCAGCTGTTTTACGTGTGTCACTGTGACAATCTGGCTGTTTCAGCGCTGTTAGTGTGACAATCCGGCTGTTTCACGAGCGTCAGTGTGACATTCTGGATGTTTCATGAGCGTCACTGTGACAATCCGTCTGTTTCACGGCCATCACTGTGACAATCTGTCTGTTTCATGGCCGTCACTGTGACAATCCGGCTGTGTCATGTCTGTCAGTGTGACAATCCAGCTTTCTCACGGGTGTCACTGTGACAATCCGGCTGTTTCAGCGCTGTTAGTGTGGCAGTCTGGCTGTTTCATGAGTGTCAGTGTGATATTCTGGATGTTTCATGAGGTCACTGTGACAATCCGGCTGTTTCCTGACTGTTAGTGTGACAATCCGGCTGTTTCACGAGCATCAGTGTGACAGCCCGGCTCTTTCAGGGCTGTTATTGTGACACTCCAGTTGTTTCACGGCCATCAGTGTGACAATCTGGCTGTTTCACGGGTGTCACTGTGACAATCCGGCTGTTTCCGGGCTGTTAGTGTGACAAATCGGGTGTTTCACGAACGTCAGTGTGATAGCCCAGCTATTTCAGGGCTGTTAGTGTCACAATGCGTTTTTTTCATGAGCGTCAGTGTGAAAACCTGGCTGTTTTGCAGCCGTCAGCGTGACATTCTGGATGTTTCATGAGCGTCACTGTGACAATCCGTCTGTTTCATGGCCGTCACTGTGACAATCCGGCTTTGTCACGGGCGTCAGTGTGACAATTAGGCTGTTTCACTGTCGTCAGTGTGACAATCCAGATGCTTCATGTGCTTCACTGTGACAATCCGGCTTTGTCATATACGTCACTATTACAATCCGGTTTTGTCAGTGTGACAACCCGGCTGTGTTATGTCTCAGTGTGACATTCCGGCTGTTTCACAGTCATCACTGTGAAAATCTGTAAGTTTCACGAGCGTCAGTGTGACAATCCCGCAGTTTCAGTGCTGTTATTGTGACAATCCGGCTGTTTTCCAGCCATCAGTGTGACAATCTGGACGTTTCACATGCGTCACTGTTACAATCCGACTTTGTCATGGGCGTCATTGTGACAAGCCGGCTGTTTCACATGTGCCACTGAGACATTCCGGTGGTTTCATGGCCGTCAGCATGACAATCCGGATTTTCCACATGCGTCACTGTAACAAGCTGTCTGTTTCATGGCCGTCAGTGTGACAATCTGGCTGTTTCATGGCCGTCAGTGTGACAATCCAGGTATTTCACAGGCGCCACTAAAACAATCTGGCTGTTGTACTGCCAGCAGTTTGACAATCTGTCTGTTTCACATGCATCACTGTGAGAAACTGGCTGTTTCACGGGCATCTGTGTGACAATACGTCTCTTTCACGGGCGTCAGTGTGACAATCTGGCTGTGTCATGTCTGTCAGTGTGACAATCCAGCTGTCTCACGGGTGTCACTGTGACAATCCGGCTGTTTCAGCGCTGTTAGTGTGACAGTCCGGGTGTTTCATGAGCGTCAGTGTGACATTCTGGATGTTTCATGAGCGTCACTGTGACAATCAGGCTGTTTCACTGCCATCACTGTGACAATCCAGCTGTTTCCTGACTGTTCGTGTGACAATCCGGCTGTTTCACGAGCATGAGTGTGACAGCCCGGCTGTTTCAGGGCTGTCAGTGTGACACTCCAGTTGTTTCACGGCCATCAGTGTGACAATCTGGCTGTTTCACGGGTGTCACTGTGACAATCCGGCTGTTTCCGGGCTGTTAGTTTGACAAATCGGGTGTTTCACGAACGTCAGTGTGATAGCCCAGCTGTTTCAGGGCTGTTAGTGTCACAATCCGGTTTTCTCATGAGCGTCAGTGTGAAAACCCGGCTGTTTTGCGGCCGTCAGAGTGACAATCCGGCTGTTTCACTGCCGTCACTGTGACAATCCGGTTGTTTCAGGGCTGTTAGTGTGAGAATCCAGCTGTTTTACGGGTGTCACTGTGACAATCCGGCTGTTTCAGCGCTGTTAGTGTGACAATCCGGCTGCTTCACGAGCGTCAGTGTGACATTCTGGATGTTTCATGAGTGTCACTGTGACAATCCGTCTGTTTCACGGCCATCATGTGACAATCTGTCTGTTTCATGGCCGTCACTGTGACAATCCGGCTGTGTCATGTCAGTCAGTGTGACAATCCAGCTGTCTCACGGGTGTCACTGTGACAATCCGGCTGTTTCAGCGCTGTTAGAGTGACAGTCTGGCTGTTTCATGAGCGTCAGTGTGACATTCTGGATATTTCATGAGTGTCACTGTGACAATCCGACTGTTTCACGGCCATCACTGTGACAATCCGGCTGTTTCCTGACTGTTAGTGTGACAATCCGGCTGTTTCACGAGCATCAGTGTGACTGCCCGGCTGTTTCAGTGCTGTTAGTGTGACACTCCAGTTGTTTCACGGCCATCAGTGTGACAATCTGGCTGTTTCACGGGTGTCACTGTGACAATCCGGCTGTTTCCGGGCTGTTAGTGTGACAAATCGGGTGTTTCACGAACGTCAGTGTGATAGCCCAGCTGTTTCAGGGCTGTTAGTGTCACAATCCGGTTTTCTCATGAGCGTCAGTGTGAAAACCCGGCTGTTTTGCGGCCGTCAGAGTGACAATCCGGCTGTTTCACTGCCGTCACTGTGACAATCCGGCTGTTTCAGTGCTGTTAGTGTGACAATCCAGCTGTTTTACGTGTGTCACTGTGACAATCCGGCTGTTTCAGCTCTGTTAATGTGACAATCCGGCTGTTTCACGAACGTCAGTGTGATAGCCCAGCTGTTTCAGGGCTGTTAGTGTCACAATCCGGTTTTTTAATGAGCGTCAGTGTGAAAACCCGGCTGTTTTGCGGCCGTCAGAGTGACAATCCGGCTGTTTCACTGCCGTCACTGTGACAATTCGGCTGTTTCAGGGCTGTTAGTGTGAGAATCCAGCTGTTTTACGGGTGTCACTGTGACAATCCGGCTGTTTCAGCGCTGTCAGTGTGACAATCGGGCTTTTTCACGAGCGTCAGTGTGACATTCTGGATGTTTCATGAGCGTCACTGTGACAATCCGTCTGTTTCACGGCCATCACTGTGACAATCTGTCTGTTTCATGGTCGTCACTGTGACAATCCGGATGTGTCATGTCTGTCAGTGTGACAATCCAGCTGTCTCACGGGTGTCACTGTGACAATCCGGCTGTTTCAGCGCTGTTAGAGTGACAGTCTGGCTGTTTCATGAGCGTCAGTGTGACATTCTGGATATTTCATGAGCGTCACTGTGACAATCCGACTGTTTCACAGCCATCACTGTGACAATCTGGCTGTTTCCTGACTGTTAGTGTCACAATCCGGCCTTTTCACGAGCATCAGTGTGACAGCCCGGCTGTTTCAGGGCTGTTAGTGTGACACTCCAGTTGTTTCACGGCCATCAGTGTGACAATCCAGCTGTTTCACGGGTGTCACTGTGACAATCCGGCTGTTTCAGCGCTGTTAGTGTGACAATCCGGCTGTTTCACGAACGTCAGTGTGATAGCCCAGCTGTTTCAGGGCTGTTAGTGTCACAATCCGGTTTTTTAATGAGCGTCAGTGTGAAAACCCGGCTGTTTTGCGGCCGTCAGAGTGACAATCCGGCTGTTTCATTGCTGTCACTGTGACAATCTGGCTGTTTCAGGGCTGTTAGTGTGAGAATCCAGCTGTTTTACGGGTGTCACTGTGACAATCCGGCTGTTTCAGCGCTGTTAGTGTGACAATCCGGCTGCTTCACGAGCGTCAGTGTGACATTCTGGATGTTTCTTGAGTGTCACTGTGACAATCCGTCTGTTTCACGGCCATCACTGTGACAATCTGTCTGTTGCATGGCCGTCACTGTGACAATCCGGCTGTGTCATGTCAGTCAGTGTGACAATCCAGCTGTCTCACGGGTGTCACTGTGACAATCCGGCTGTTTCAGCGCTGTTAGAGTGACAGTCTGGTTTTTTCATGAGCGTCAGTGTGACATTCTGGATATTTCATGAGCGTCACTGTGACAATCCGACTGTTTCACGGCCATCACTGTGACAATCCGGTTGTTTCCTGACTGTTAGTGTGACAATCCGGCTGTTTCACGAGCATCAGTGTGACAGCCCGGCTGTTTCAGGGCTGTTAGTGTGACACTCCAGTCGTTTCACGGCCATCAGTGTGACAATCTGGCTGTTTCACGGGTGTCACTGTGACAATCCGGCTGTTTCCGGGCTGTTAGTGTGACAAATCGGGTGTTTCACGAACGTCAGTGTGATAGCCCAGCTGTTTCAGGGCTGTTAGTGTCACAATCCGGTTTTATCATGATCGTCAGTGTGAAAACCCGGCTGTTTTGCGGCCATCAGAGTGACAATCCGGCTGTTTCACTGCCGTCACTGTGACAATTCGGCTGTTTCAGGGCTGTTAGTGTGAGAATCCAGCTGTTTTACGGGTGTCACTGTGACAATCCGGCTGTTTCAGCGCTGTCAGTGTGACAATCGGGCTTTTTCACGAGCGTCAGTGTGACATTCTGGATGTTTCATGAGCGTCACTGTGACAATCCGTCTGTTTCACGGCCATCACTGTGACAATCTGTCTGTTTCATGGTCGTCACTGTGACAATCCGGATGTGTCATGTCTGTCAGTGTGACAATCCAGCTGTCTCACGGGTGTCACTGTGACAATCCGGCTGTTTCAGCGCTGTTAGAGTGACAGTCTGGCTGTTTCATGAGCGTCAGTGTGACATTCTGGATATTTCATGAGCGTCACTGTGACAATCCGACTGTTTCACAGCCATCACTGTGACAATCTGGCTGTTTCCTGACTGTTAGTGTCACAATCCGGCCTTTTCACGAGCATCAGTGTGACAGCCCGGCTGTTTCAGGGCTGTTAGTGTGACACTCCAGTTGTTTCACGGCCATCAGTGTGACAATCCAGCTGTTTCACGGGTGTCACTGTGACAATCCGGCTGTTTCAGCGCTGTTAGTGTGACAATCCGGCTGTTTCACGAACGTCAGTGTGATAGCCCAGCTGTTTCAGGGCTGTTAGTGTCACAATCCGGTTTTTTTAATGAGCGTCAGTGTGAAAACCCGGCTGTTTTGCGGCCGTCAGAGTGACAATCCGGCTGTTTCATTGCTGTCACTGTGACAATCTGGCTGTTTCAGGGCTGTTAGTGTGAGAATCCAGCTGTTTTACGGGTGTCACTGTGACAATCCGGCTGTTTCAGCGCTGTTAGTGTGACAATCCGGCTGCTTCACGAGCGTCAGTGTGACATTCTGGATGTTTCTTGAGTGTCACTGTGACAATCCGTCTGTTTCACGGCCATCACTGTGACAATCTGTCTGTTGCATGGCCGTCACTGTGACAATCCGGCTGTGTCATGTCAGTCAGTGTGACAATCCAGCTGTCTCACGGGTGTCACTGTGACAATCCGGCTGTTTCAGCGCTGTTAGAGTGACAGTCTGGTTTTTTCATGAGCGTCAGTGTGACATTCTGGATATTTCATGAGCGTCACTGTGACAATCCGACTGTTTCACGGCCATCACTGTGACAATCCGGTTGTTTCCTGACTGTTAGTGTGACAATCCGGCTGTTTCACGAGCATCAGTGTGACAGCCCGGCTGTTTCAGGGCTGTTAGTGTGACACTCCAGTCGTTTCACGGCCATCAGTGTGACAATCTGGCTGTTTCACGGGTGTCACTGTGACAATCCGGCTGTTTCCGGGCTGTTAGTGTGACAAATCGGGTGTTTCACGAACGTCAGTGTGATAGCCCAGCTGTTTCAGGGCTGTTAGTGTCACAATCCGGTTTTATCATGATCGTCAGTGTGAAAACCCGGCTGTTTTGCGGCCATCAGAGTGACAATCCGGCTGTTTCACTGCCGTCACTGTGACAATCCGGCTGTTTCAGGGCTGTTAGTGTGAGAATCCAGCTGTTTTACGGGTGTCACTGTGACAATTTGGCTGTTTCAGCGCTGTTAGTGTGACAATCCGGCTGTTTCACGAGCGTCAGTGTGACATTCTGGATGTTTCATGAGCGTCACTGTGACAATCCGTCTGTTTCACGGCCATCACTGTGACAATCTGTCTGTTTCATGGCCGTCACTGTGACAATCCGGCTGTGTCATGTCAGTCAGTGTGACAATCCAGCTGTCTCACGGGTGTCACTGTGACAATCCGGCTGTTTCAGCGCTGTTAGTGTGGCAGTCTGGCTGTTTCATGAGTGTCAGTGTGATATTCTGGATGTTTCATGAGGTCACTGTGACAATCCGGCTGTTTCACGTCCATCACTGTGACAATCCGGCTGTTTCCTGACTGTTAGTGTGACAATCCGGCTGTTTCACGAGCATGAGTGTGACAGCCCGGCTGTTTCAGGGCTGTTATTGTGACACTCCAGTTGTTTCACGGCCATCAGTGTGACAATCTGGCTGTTTCACGGGTGTCACTGTGACAATCCGGCTGTTTCCGGGCTGTTAGTGTGACAAATCGGGTGTTTCACGAACGTCAGTGTGATAGCCCAGCTGTTTCAGGGCTGTTAGTGTCACAATCCGGTTTTTTCATGAGCGTCAGTGTGAAAACCTGGCTGTTTTGCAGCCGTCAGAGTGACAATCCGGCTGTTTCACTGCCATCACTGTGACAATCCGGCTGTTTCAGGGCTGATAGTGTGACAATCCAGCTGTTTTACGCGTGTCACTGTGACATTCCGGCTGTTTCCGGCCTGTTAGTGTGACAAATCGGGTGTTTCACGAACGTCAGTGTGATAGCCCAGCTGTTTCAGGGCTGTTAGTGTCACAATCCGGTTTTCTCATGAGCGTCAGTGTGAAAACCCGGCTGTTTTGCAGCCGTCAGAGTGACAATCCGGCTGTTTCACGGCCATCACTGTGACAATCCGACTGTTTCACGGCCATCACTGTGACAATCCGGCTGTTTCCTGACTGTTAGTGTGACAATCCGGCTGTTTCACGAGCATCAGTGTGACAGCCCGGCTGTTTCAGGGCTGTTAGTGTGACACTCCAGTCGTTTCACGGCCATCAGTGTGACAATCTGGCTGTTTCACGGGTGTCACTGTGACAATCCGGCTGTTTCCGGGCTGTTAGTGTGACAAATCGGGTGTTTCACGAACGTCAGTGTGATAGCCCAGCTGTTTCAGGGCTGTTAGTGTCACAATCCGGTTTTCTCATGAGCGTCAGTGTGAAAACCCGGCTGTTTTGCGGCCGTCAGAGTGACAATCCGGCTGTTTCACTGCCGTCACTGTGACAATCCGGCTGTTTCAGTGCTGTTAGTGTGACAATCCAGCTGTTTTACGTGTGTCACTGTGACAATCCGGCTGTTTCAGCTCTGTTAATGTGACAATCCGGCTGTTTCACGAACGTCAGTGTGATAGCCCAGCTGTTTCAGGGCTGTTAGTGTCACAATCCGGTTTTTTCATGAGCGTCAGTGTGAAAACCCGGCTGTTTTGCGGCCGTCAGAGTGACAATCCGGCTGTTTCACTGCCGTCACTGTGACAATTCGGCTGTTTCAGGGCTGTTAGTGTGAGAATCCAGCTGTTTCACGGGTGTCACTGTGACAATCCGGCTGTTTCAGCACTGTTAGTGTGACAATCCGGCTTTTTCATGAGCGTCAGTGTGACATTCTGGATGTTTCATGAGCGTCACTGTGACAATCCGTCTGTTTCACGGCCATCACTGTGACAATCTGTCTGTTTCATGGTCGTCACTGTGACAATCCGGCTGTGTCATGTCTGTCAGTGTGACAATCCAGCTGTCTCACGGGTGTCACTGTGACAATCCGGCTGTTTCAGCGCTGTTAGAGTGACAGTCTGGCTGTTTCATGAGCGTCAGTGTGACATTCTGGATATTTCATGAGCGTCACTGTGACAATCCGACTGTTTCACAGCCATCACTGTGACAATCTGGCTGTTTCCTGACTGTTAGTGTCACAATCCGGCCTTTTCACGAGCATCAGTGTGACAGCCCGGCTGTTTCAGGGCTGTTAGTGTGACACTCCAGTTGTTTCACGGCCATCAGTGTGACAATCCAGCTGTTTCACGGGTGTCACTGTGACAATCCGGCTGTTTCAACGCTGTTAGTGTGACAATCCGGCTGTTTCACGAACGTCAGTGTGATAGCCCAGCTGTTTCAGGGCTGTTAGTGTCACAATCCGGTTTTTTCATGAGCGTCAGTGTGAAAACCCGGCTGTTTTGCGGCCGTCAGAGTGACAATCCGGCTGTTTCATTGCTGTCACTGTGACAATCCGGCTGTTTCAGGGCTGTTAGTGTGAGAATCCAGCTGTTTTACGTGTGTCACTGTGACAATCTGGCTGTTTCAGCGCTGTTAGTGTGACAATCCGGCTGCTTCACGAGCGTCAGTGTGACATTCTGGATGTTTCATGAGTGTCACTGTGACAATCCGTCTGTTTCACGGCCATCACTGTGACAATCTGTCTGTTGCATGGCCGTCACTGTGACAATCCGGCTGTGTCATGTCAGTCAGTGTGACAATCCAGCTGTCTCACGGGTGTCACTGTGACAATCCGGCTGTTTCAGCGCTGTTAGAGTGACAGTCTGGCTGTTTCATGAGCGTCAGTGTGACATTCTGGATATTTCATGAGCGTCACTGTGACAATCCGACTGTTTCACGGCCATCACTGTGACAATCCGGTTGTTTCCTGACTGTTAGTGTGACAATCCGGCTGTTTCACGAGCATCAGTGTGACAGCCCGGCTGTTTCAGGGCTGTTAGTGTGACACTCCAGTCGTTTCACGGCCATCAGTGTGACAATCTGGCTGTTTCACGGGTGTCACTGTGACAATCCGGCTGTTTCCGGGCTGTTAGTGTGACAAATCGGGTGTTTCACGAACGTCAGTGTGATAGCCCAGCTGTTTCAGGGCTGTTAGTGTCACAATCCGGTTTTCTCATGAGCGTCAGTGTGAAAACCCGGCTGTTTTGCGGCCGTCAGAGTGACAATCCGGCTGTTTCACTGCCGTCACTATGACAATCCGGCTGTTTCAGGGCTGTTAGTGTGAGAATCCAGCTGTTTTACGGGTGTCACTGTGACAATTTGGCTGTTTCAGCGCTGTTAGTGTGACAATCCGGCTGTTTCACGAGCGTCAGTGTGACATTCTGGATGTTTCATGAGCGTCACTGTGACAATCCGTCTGTTTCACGGCCATCACTGTGACAATCTGTCTGTTTCATGGCCGTCACTGTGACAATCCGGCTGTGTCATGTCAGTCAGTGTGACAATCCAGCTGTCTCACGGGTGTCACTGTGACAATCCAGCTGTTTCAGCGCTGTTAGTGTGACAGTCTGGCTGTTTCATGAGTGTCAGTGTGATATTCTGGATGTTTCATGAGGTCACTGTGACAATCCGGCTGTTTGACGTCCATCACTGTGACAATCCGGCTGTTTCCTGACTGTTAGTGTGACAATCCGGCTGTTTCACGAGCATGAGTGTGACAGCCCGGCTGCTTCAGGGCTGTTATTGTGACACTCCAGTTGTTTCACGGCCATCAGTGTGACAATCTGGCTGTTTCACGGGTGTCACTGTGACAATCCGGCTGTTTCCGGGCTGTTAGTGTGACAAATCGGGTGTTTCACGAACGTCAGTGTGATAGCCCAGCTGTTTCAGGGCTGTTAGTGTCACAATGCGGTTTTTTCATGAGCGTCAGTGTGAAAACCTGGCTGTTTTGCAGCCGTCAGCGTGACATTCTGGATGTTTCATGAGCGTCACTGTGACAATCCGTCTGTTTCATGGCCGTCACTGTGACAATCCGGCTTTGTCACGGGCGTCAGTGTGACAATTAGGCTGTTTCACTGTCGTCAGTGTGACAATCCAGATGCTTCATTTGCCTCACTGTGACAATCCAGCTTTGTCATATACATCACTATTACAATCCGGTTTTGTCAGTGTGACAACCCGGCTGTGTTATGTCTCAGTGTGACATTCCGGCTGTTTCACAGTCATCACTGTGAAAATCTGTAAGTTTCACGAGCGTCAGTGTGACAATCCCGCAGTTTCAGTGCTGTTATTGTGACAATCCGGCTGTTTTCCAGCCATCAGTTTGACAATCTGGACGTTTCACATGCGTCGCTGTTACAATCCGACTTTGTCATGGGCGTCATTGTGACAAGCCGGCTGTTTCACATGTGCCACTGAGACATTCCGGTGGTTTCATGGCCGTCAGCATGACAATCCGGATTTTCCACATGCGTCACTGTAACAAGCTGTCTGTTTCATGGCCGTCAGTGTGACAATCTGGCTGTTTCATGGCCGTCAGTGTGACAATCCAGGTATTTCACAGGCGCCACTAAAACAATCTGGCTGTTGTACTGCCAGCAGTTTGACAATCTGTCTGTTTCACATGCATCACTGTGAGAAACTGGCTGTTTCACGGGCATCTGTGTGACATTCTGGATGTTTCATGAGCGTCACTGTGACAATCCGTCTGTTTCACGGCCATCACTGTGACAATCTGTCTGTTTCATGGCCGTCACTGTGACAATCCGGCTGTGTCATGTCTGTCAGTGTGACAATCCAGCTGTCTCACGGGTGTCACTGTGACAATCCGGCTGTTTCAGCGCTGTTAGTGTGACAGTCTGGCTGTTTCATGAGCGTCAGTGTGACATTCTGGATGTTTCATGAGCGTCACTGTGACAATCCGACTGTTTCACGTCCATCACTGTGACAATCCGGCTGTTTCCTGACTGTTAGTGTGACAATCCGGCTGTTTCACGAGCATCAGTGTGACAGCCCGGCTGCTTCAGGGCTGTTATTGTGACACTCCAGTTGTTTCACGGCCATCAGTGTGACAATCTGGCTGTTTCACGGGTGTCACTGTGACAATCCGGCTGTTTCCGGGCTGTTAGTGTGACAAATCGGGTGTTTCACGAACGTCAGTGTGATAGCGCAGCTGTTTCAGGGCTGTTAGTGTCACAATGCGGTTTTTTCATGAGCGTCAGTGTGAAAACCTGGCTGTTTTGCAGCCGTCAGCGTGACATTCTGGATGTTTCATGAGCGTCACTGTGACAATCCGTCTGTTTCATGGCCGTCACTGTGACAATCCGGCTTTGTCACGGGCGTCAGTGTGACAATTAGGCTGTTTCACTGTCGTCAGTGTGACAATCCAGATGCTTCATGTGCGTCACTGTGACAATCCGGCTTTGTCATATACGTCACTATTACAATCCGGTTTTGTCAGTGTGACAACCCGGCTGTGTTATGTCTCAGTGTGACATTCCGGCTGTTTCACAGTCATCACTGTGAAAATCTGTAAGTTTCACGAGCGTCAGTGTGACAATCACGCAGTTTCAGTGCTGTTATTGTGACAATCCGGCTGTTTTCCAGCCATCAGTGTGACAATCTGGGCGTTTCACATGCGTCGCTGTTACAATCCGACTTTGTCATGGGCGTCATTGTGACAAGCCGGCTGTTTCACATGTGCCACTGAGACATTCCGGTGGTTTCATGGCCGTCAGCATGACAATCCGGATTTTCCACATGCGTCACTGTAACAAGCTGTCTGTTTCATGGCCGTCAGTGTGACAATCTGGCTGTTTCATGGCCGTCAGTGTGACAATCCAGGTATTTCACAGGCGCCACTAAAACAATCTGGCTGTTGTACTGCCAGCAGTTTGACAATCTGTCTGTTTCACATGCATCACTGTGAGAAACTGGCTGTTTCACGGGCATCTGTGTGACAATACGTCTCTTTCACGGGCGTCAGTGTGACAATCTGGCTGTGTCATGTCTGTCAGTGTGACAATCCAGCTGTCTCACGGGTGTCACTGTGACAATCCAGCTGTTTCAGCGCTGTTAGTGTGACAGTCCGGGTGTTTCATGAGCGTCAGTGTGACATTCTGGATGTTTCATGAGCGTCACTGTGACAATCAGGCTGTTTCACTGCCATCACTGTGACAATCCAGTTGTTTCCTGACTGTTAGTGTGACAATCCGGCTGTTTCACGAGCATGAGTGTGACAGCCCGGCTGTTTCAGGGCTGTTAGTGTGACACTCCTGTTGTTTCACGGCCATCAGTGTGACAATCTGGCTGTTTCACGGGTGTCACTGTGAGAATCCGGCTGTTTCAGCGCTGTTAGTGTGACAATCCGGCTGCTTCACGAGCGTCAGTGTGACATTCTGGATGTTTCATGAGCGTCACTGTGACAATCCGTCTGTTTCACGGCCATCACTGTGACAATCTGTCTGTTTCATGGCCGTCACTGTGACAATCCGGCTGTGTCATGTCAGTCAGTGTGACAATCCAGCTGTCTCACGGGTGTCACTGTGACAATCCGGCTGTTTCAGCGCTGTTAGAGTGACAGTCTGGCTGTTTCATGAGCGTCAGTGTGACATTCTGGATATTTCATGAGTGTCACTGTGACAATCCGACTGTTTCACGGCCATCCCTGTGACAATCCGGTTGTTTCCTGACTGTTAGTGTGACAATCCGGCTGTTTCACGAGCATCAGTGTGACAGCCCGGCTGTTTCAGGGCTGTTAGTGTGACACTCCAGTCGTTTCACGGCCATCAGTGTGACAATCTGGCTGTTTCACGGGTGTCACTGTGACAATCCGGCTGTTTCCGGGCTGTTAGTGTGACAAATCGGGTGTTTCACGAACGTCAGTGTGATAGCCCAGCTGTTTCAGGGCTGTTAGTGTCACAATCCGGTTTTCTCATGAGCGTCAGTGTGAAAACCCGGCTGTTTTGCGGCCGTCAGAGTGACAATCCGGCTGTTTCACTGCCGTCACTGTGACAATCCGGCTGTTTCAGGGCTGTTAGTGTGAGAATCCAGCTGTTTTACGTGTGTCACTGTGACAATCTGGCTGTTTCAGCGCTGTTAGTGTGACAATCCGGCTGTTTCACGAGCGTCAGTGTGACATTCTGGATGTTTCATGAGCGTCACTGTGACAATCCGTCTGTTTCACGGCCATCACTGTGACAATCTGTCTGTTTCATGGCCGTCACTGTGACAATCCGGCTGTGTCATGTCTGTCAGTGTGACAATCCAGCTTTCTCACGGGTGTCACTGTGACAATCCGGCTGTTTCAGCGCTGTTAGTGTGGCAGTCTGGCTGTTTCATGAGTGTCAGTGTGATATTCTGGATGTTTCATGAGGTCACTGTGACAATCCGGCTGTTTCCTGACTGTTAGTGTGACAATCCGGCTGTTTCACGAGCATCAGTGTGACAGCCCGGCTCTTTCAGGGCTGTTATTGTGACACTCCAGTTGTTTCACGGCCATCAGTGTGACAATCTGGCTGTTTCACGGGTGTCACTTTGACAATCCGGCTGTTTCCGGGCTGTTAGTGTGACAAATCGGGTGTTTCACGAACGTCAGTGTGATAGCCCAGCTATTTCAGGGCTGTTAGTGTCACAATGCGTTTTTTTCATGAGCGTCAGTGTGAAAACCTGGCTGTTTTGCAGCCGTCAGCGTGACATTCTGGATGTTTCATGAGCGTCACTGTGACAATCCGTCTGTTTCATGGCCGTCACTGTGACAATCCGGCTTTGTCACGGGCGTCAGTGTGACAATTAGGCTGTTTCACTGTCGTCAGTGTGACAATCCAGATGCTTCATGTGCTTCACTGTGACAATCCGGCTTTGTCATATACGTCACTATTACAATCCGGTTTTGTCAGTGTGACAACCCGGCTGTGTTATGTCTCAGTGTGACATTCCGGCTGTTTCACAGTCATCACTGTGAAAATCTGTAAGTTTCACGAGCGTCACTGTGACAATCCCGCAGTTTCAGTGCTGTTATTGTGACAATCCGGCTGTTTTCCAGCCATCAGTGTGACAATCTGGACGTTTCACATGCGTCACTGTTACAATCCGACTTTGTCATGGGCGTCATTGTGACAAGCCGGCTGTTTCACATGTGCCACTGAGACATTCCGGTGGTTTCATGGCCGTCAGCATGACAATCCGGATTTTCCACATGCGTCACTGTAACAAGCTGTCTGTTTCATGGCCGTCAGTGTGACAATCTGGCTGTTTCATGGCCGTCAGTGTGACAATCCAGGTATTTCACAGGCGCCACTAAAACAATCTGGCTGTTGTACTGCCAGCAGTTTGACAATCTGTCTGTTTCACATGCATCACTGTGAGAAACTGGCTGTTTCACGGGCATCTGTGTGACAATACGTCTCTTTCACGGGCGTCAGTGTGACAATCTGGCTGTGTCATGTCTGTCAGTGTGACAATCCAGCTGTCTCACGGGTGTCACTGTGACAATCCGGCTGTTTCAGCGCTGTTAGTGTGACAGTCCGGGTGTTTCATGAGCGTCAGTGTGACATTCTGGATGTTTCATGAGCGTCACTGTGACAATCAGGCTGTTTCACTGCCATCACTGTGACAATCCAGCTGTTTCCTGACTGTTCGTGTGACAATCCGGCTGTTTCACGAGCATGAGTGTGACAGCCCGGCTGTTTCAGGGCTGTCAGTGTGACACTCCAGTTGTTTCACGGCCATCAGTGTGACAATCTGGCTGTTTCACGGGTGTCACTGTGACAATCCGGCTGTTTCCGGGCTGTTAGTTTGACAAATCGGGTGTTTCACGAACGTCAGTGTGATAGCCCAGCTGTTTCAGGGCTGTTAGTGTCACAATCCGGTTTTCTCATGAGCGTCAGTGTGAAAACCCGGCTGTTTTGCGGCCGTCAGAGTGACAATCCGGCTGTTTCACTGCCGTCACTGTGACAATCCGGTTGTTTCAGGGCTGTTAGTGTGAGAATCCAGCTGTTTTACGGGTGTCACTGTGACAATCCGGCTGTTTCAGCGCTGTTAGTGTGACAATCCGGCTGCTTCACGAGCGTCAGTGTGACATTCTGGATGTTTCATGAGTGTCACTGTGACAATCCGTCTGTTTCACGGCCATCATGTGACAATCTGTCTGTTTCATGGCCGTCACTGTGACAATCCGGCTGTGTCATGTCAGTCAGTGTGACAATCCAGCTGTCTCACGGGTGTCACTGTGACAATCCGGCTGTTTCAGCGCTGTTAGAGTGACAGTCTGGCTGTTTCATGAGCGTCAGTGTGACATTCTGGATATTTCATGAGTGTCACTGTGACAATCCGACTGTTTCACGGCCATCACTGTGACAATCCGGCTGTTTCCTGACTGTTAGTGTGACAATCCGGCTGTTTCACGAGCATCAGTGTGACTGCCCGGCTGTTTCAGTGCTGTTAGTGTGACACTCCAGTTGTTTCACGGCCATCAGTGTGACAATCTGGCTGTTTCACGGGTGTCACTGTGACAATCCGGCTGTTTCCGGGCTGTTAGTGTGACAAATCGGGTGTTTCACGAACGTCAGTGTGATAGCCCAGCTGTTTCAGGGCTGTTAGTGTCACAATCCGGTTTTCTCATGAGCGTCAGTGTGAAAACCCGGCTGTTTTGCGGCCGTCAGAGTGACAATCCGGCTGTTTCACTGCCGTCACTGTGACAATCCGGCTGTTTCAGTGCTGTTAGTGTGACAATCCAGCTGTTTTACGTGTGTCACTGTGACAATCCGGCTGTTTCAGCTCTGTTAATGTGACAATCCGGCTGTTTCACGAACGTCAGTGTGATAGCCCAGCTGTTTCAGGGCTGTTAGTGTCACAATCCGGTTTTTTAATGAGCGTCAGTGTGAAAACCCGGCTGTTTTGCGGCCGTCAGAGTGACAATCCGGCTGTTTCACTGCCGTCACTGTGACAATTCGGCTGTTTCAGGGCTGTTAGTGTGAGAATCCAGCTGTTTTACGGGTGTCACTGTGACAATCCGGCTGTTTCAGCGCTGTCAGTGTGACAATCGGGCTTTTTCACGAGCGTCAGTGTGACATTCTGGATGTTTCATGAGCGTCACTGTGACAATCCGTCTGTTTCACGGCCATCACTGTGACAATCTGTCTGTTTCATGGTCGTCACTGTGACAATCCGGATGTGTCATGTCTGTCAGTGTGACAATCCAGCTGTCTCACGGGTGTCACTGTGACAATCCGGCTGTTTCAGCGCTGTTAGAGTGACAGTCTGGCTGTTTCATGAGCGTCAGTGTGACATTCTGGATATTTCATGAGCGTCACTGTGACAATCCGACTGTTTCACAGCCATCACTGTGACAATCTGGCTGTTTCCTGACTGTTAGTGTCACAATCCGGCCTTTTCACGAGCATCAGTGTGACAGCCCGGCTGTTTCAGGGCTGTTAGTGTGACACTCCAGTTGTTTCACGGCCATCAGTGTGACAATCCAGCTGTTTCACGGGTGTCACTGTGACAATCCGGCTGTTTCAGCGCTGTTAGTGTGACAATCCGGCTGTTTCACGAACGTCAGTGTGATAGCCCAGCTGTTTCAGGGCTGTTAGTGTCACAATCCGGTTTTTTAATGAGCGTCAGTGTGAAAACCCGGCTGTTTTGCGGCCGTCAGAGTGACAATCCGGCTGTTTCATTGCTGTCACTGTGACAATCTGGCTGTTTCAGGGCTGTTAGAGTGAGAATCCAGCTGTTTTACGGGTGTCACTGTGACAATCCGGCTGTTTCAGCGCTGTTAGTGTGACAATCCGGCTGCTTCACGAGCGTCAGTGTGACATTCTGGATGTTTCTTGAGTGTCACTGTGACAATCAGTCTGTTTCACGGCCATCACTGTGACAATCTGTCTGTTGCATGGCCATCACTGTGACAATCCGGCTGTGTCATGTCAGTCAGTGTGACAATCCAGCTGTCTCACGGGTGTCACTGTGACAATCCGGCTGTTTCAGCGCTGTTAGAGTGACAGTCTGGTTTTTTCATGAGCGTCAGTGTGACATTCTGGATATTTCATGAGTGTCACTGTGACAATCCGACTGTTTCACGGCCATCACTGTGACAATCCGGTTGTTTCCTGACTGTTAGTGTGACAATCCAGCTGTTTCACGAGCATCAGTGTGACAGCCCGGCTGTTTCAGGGCTGTTAGTGTGACACTCCAGTCGTTTCACGGCCATCAGTGTGACAATCTGGCTGTTTCACGGGTGTCACTGTGACAATCCGGCTGTTTCCGGGCTGTTAGTGTGACAAATCGGGTGTTTCACGAACGTCAGTGTGATAGCCCAGCTGTTTCAGGGCTGTTAGTGTCACAATCCGGTTTTATCATGATCGTCAGTGTGAAAACCCGGCTGTTTTGCGGCCATCAGAGTGACAATCCGGCTGTTTCACTGCCGTCACTGTGACAATCCGGCTGTTTCAGGGCTGTTAGTGTGAGAATCCAGCTGTTTTACGGGTGTCACTGTGACAATTTGGCTGTTTCAGCGCTGTTAGTGTGACAATCCGGCTGTTTCACGAGCGTCAGTGTGACATTCTGGACGTTTCATGAGCGTCACTGTGACAATCCGTCTGTTTCACGGCCATCACTGTGACAATCTGTCTGTTTCATGGCCGTCACTGTGACAATCCGGCTGTGTCATGTCTGTCAGTGTGACAATCCAGCTGTCTCACGGGTGTCACTGTGACAATCCGGCTGTTTCCGGGCTGTTAGTGTGACAAATCGGGTGTTTCACGAACGTCAGTGTGATAGCCCAGCTGTTTCAGGGCTGTTAGTGTCACAATCCGGTTTTTTTCATGAGCGTCAGTGTGAAAACCTGGCTGTTTTGCAGCCGTCAGAGTGACAATCCGGCTGTTTCACTGCCATCACTGTGACAATCCGGCTGTTTCAGGGCTGATAGTGTGACAATCCAGCTGTTTTACGCGTGTCACTGTGACATTCCGGCTGTTTCCGGCCTGTTAGTGTGACAAATCGGGTGTTTCACGAACGTCAGTGTGATAGCCCAGCTGTTTCAGGGCTGTTAGTGTCACAATCCGGTTTTCTCATGAGCGTCAGTGTGAAAACCCGGCTGTTTTGCAGCCGTCAGAGTGACAATCCGGCTGTTTCACGGCCATCACTGTGACAATCCGACTGTTTCACGGCCATCACTGTGACAATCCGGCTGTTTCCTGACTGTTAGTGTGACAATCCGGCTGTTTCACGAGCATCAGTGTGACAGCCCGGCTGTTTCAGGGCTGTTAGTGTGACACTCCAGTCGTTTCACGGCCATCAGTGTGACAATCTGGCTGTTTCACGGGTGTCACTGTGACAATCCGGCTGTTTCCGGGCTGTTAGTGTGACAAATCGGGTGTTTCACGAACGTCAGTGTGATAGCCCAGCTGTTTCAGGGCTGTTAGTGTCACAATCCGGTTTTCTCATGAGCGTCAGTGTGAAAACCCGGCTGTTTTGCGGCCGTCAGAGTGACAATCCGGCTGTTTCACTGCCGTCACTGTGACAATCCGGCTGTTTCAGTGCTGTTAGTGTGACAATCCAGCTGTTTTACGTGTGTCACTGTGACAATCCGGCTGTTTCAGCTCTGTTAATGTGACAATCCGGCTGTTTCACGAACGTCAGTGTGATAGCCCAGCTGTTTCAGGGCTGTTAGTGTCACAATCCGGTTTTTTCATGAGCGTCAGTGTGAAAACCCGGCTGTTTTGCGGCCGTCAGAGTGACAATCCGGCTGTTTCACTGCCGTCACTGTGACAATTCGGCTGTTTCAGGGCTGTTAGTGTGAGAATCCAGCTGTTTCACGGGTGTCACTGTGACAATCCGGCTGTTTCAGCACTGTTAGTGTGACAATCCGGCTTTTTCATGAGCGTCAGTGTGACATTCTGGATGTTTCATGAGCGTCACTGTGACAATCCGTCTGTTTCACGGCCATCACTGTGACAATCTGTCTGTTTCATGGTCGTCACTGTGACAATCCGGCTGTGTCATGTCTGTCAGTGTGACAATCCAGCTGTCTCACGGGTGTCACTGTGACAATCCGGCTGTTTCAGCGCTGTTAGAGTGACAGTCTGGCTGTTTCATGAGCGTCAGTGTGACATTCTGGATATTTCATGAGCGTCACTGTGACAATCCGACTGTTTCACAGCCATCACTGTGACAATCTGGCTGTTTCCTGACTGTTAGTGTCACAATCCGGCCTTTTCACGAGCATCAGTGTGACAGCCCGGCTGTTTCAGGGCTGTTAGTGTGACACTCCAGTTGTTTCACGGCCATCAGTGTGACAATCCAGCTGTTTCACGGGTGTCACTGTGACAATCCGGCTGTTTCAGCGCTGTTAGTGTGACAGTCCGGCTGTTTCACGAACGTCAGTGTGATAGCCCAGCTGTTTCAGGGCTGTTAGTGTCACAATCCGGTTTTTTCATGAGCGTCAGTGTGAAAACCCGGCTGTTTTGCGGCCGTCAGAGTGACAATCCGGCTGTTTCATTGCTGTCACTGTGACAATCTGGCTGTTTCAGGGCTGTTAGAGTGAGAATCCAGCTGTTTTACGGGTGTCACTGTGACAATCCGGCTGTTTCAGCGCTGTTAGTGTGACAATCCGGCTGCTTCACGAGCGTCAGTGTGACATTCTGGATGTTTCTTGAGTGTCACTGTGACAATCCGTCTGTTTCACGGCCATCACTGTGACAATCTGTCTGTTGCATGGCCATCACTGTGACAATCCGGCTGTGTCATGTCAGTCAGTGTGACAATCCAGCTGTCTCACGGGTGTCACTGTGACAATCCGGCTGTTTCAGCGCTGTTAGAGTGACAGTCTGGTTTTTTCATGAGCGTCAGTGTGACATTCTGGATATTTCATGAGTGTCACTGTGACAATCCGACTGTTTCACGGCCATCACTGTGACAATCCGGTTGTTTCCTGACTGTTAGTGTGACAATCCGGCTGTTTCACGAGCATCAGTGTGACAGCCCGGCTGTTTCAGGGCTGTTAGTGTGACACTCCAGTCGTTTCACGGCCATCAGTGTGACAATCTGGCTGTTTCACGGGTGTCACTGTGACAATCCGGCTGTTTCCGGGCTGTTAGTGTGACAAATCGGGTGTTTCACGAACGTCAGTGTGATAGCCCAGCTGTTTCAGGGCTGTTAGTGTCACAATCCGGTTTTATCATGATCGTCAGTGTGAAAACCCGGCTGTTTTGCGGCCATCAGAGTGACAATCCGGCTGTTTCACTGCCGTCACTGTGACAATCCGGCTGTTTCAGGGCTGTTAGTGTGAGAATCCAGCTGTTTTACGGGTGTCACTGTGACAATTTGGCTGTTTCAGCGCTGTTAGTGTGACAATCCGGCTGTTTCACGAGCGTCAGTGTGACATTCTGGACGTTTCATGAGCGTCACTGTGACAATCCGTCTGTTTCACGGCCATCACTGTGACAATCTGTCTGTTTCATGGCCGTCACTGTGACAATCCGGCTGTGTCATGTCTGTCAGTGTGACAATCCAGCTGTCTCACGGGTGTCACTGTGACAATCCGGCTGTTTCCGGGCTGTTAGTGTGACAAATCGGGTGTTTCACGAACGTCAGTGTGATAGCCCAGCTGTTTCAGGGCTGTTAGTGTCACAATCCGGTTTTTTCATGAGCGTCAGTGTGAAAACCTGGCTGTTTTGCAGCCGTCAGAGTGACAATCCGGCTGTTTCACTGCCATCACTGTGACAATCCGGCTGTTTCAGGGCTGATAGTGTGACAATCCAGCTGTTTTACGCGTGTCACTGTGACATTCCGGCTGTTTCCGGCCTGTTAGTGTGACAAATCGGGTGTTTCACGAACGTCAGTGTGATAGCCCAGCTGTTTCAGGGCTGTTAGTGTCACAATCCGGTTTTCTCATGAGCGTCAGTGTGAAAACCCGGCTGTTTTGCAGCCGTCAGAGTGACAATCCGGCTGTTTCACGGCCATCACTGTGACAATCCGACTGTTTCACGGCCATCACTGTGACAATCCGGCTGTTTCCTGACTGTTAGTGTGACAATCCGGCTGTTTCACGAGCATCAGTGTGACAGCCCGGCTGTTTCAGGGCTGTTAGTGTGACACTCCAGTCGTTTCACGGCCATCAGTGTGACAATCTGGCTGTTTCACGGGTGTCACTGTGACAATCCGGCTGTTTCCGGGCTGTTAGTGTGACAAATCGGGTGTTTCACGAACGTCAGTGTGATAGCCCAGCTGTTTCAGGGCTGTTAGTGTCACAATCCGGTTTTCTCATGAGCGTCAGTGTGAAAACCCGGCTGTTTTGCGGCCGTCAGAGTGACAATCCGGCTGTTTCACTGCCGTCACTGTGACAATCCGGCTGTTTCAGTGCTGTTAGTGTGACAATCCAGCTGTTTTACGTGTGTCACTGTGACAATCCGGCTGTTTCAGCTCTGTTAATGTGACAATCCGGCTGTTTCACGAACGTCAGTGTGATAGCCCAGCTGTTTCAGGGCTGTTAGTGTCACAATCCGGTTTTTTCATGAGCGTCAGTGTGAAAACCCGGCTGTTTTGCGGCCGTCAGAGTGACAATCCGGCTGTTTCACTGCCGTCACTGTGACAATTCGGCTGTTTCAGGGCTGTTAGTGTGAGAATCCAGCTGTTTCACGGGTGTCACTGTGACAATCCGGCTGTTTCAGCACTGTTAGTGTGACAATCCGGCTTTTTCATGAGCGTCAGTGTGACATTCTGGATGTTTCATGAGCGTCACTGTGACAATCCGTCTGTTTCACGGCCATCACTGTGACAATCTGTCTGTTTCATGGTCGTCACTGTGACAATCCGGCTGTGTCATGTCTGTCAGTGTGACAATCCAGCTGTCTCACGGGTGTCACTGTGACAATCCGGCTGTTTCAGCGCTGTTAGAGTGACAGTCTGGCTGTTTCATGAGCGTCAGTGTGACATTCTGGATATTTCATGAGCGTCACTGTGACAATCCGACTGTTTCACAGCCATCACTGTGACAATCTGGCTGTTTCCTGACTGTTAGTGTCACAATCCGGCCTTTTCACGAGCATCAGTGTGACAGCCCGGCTGTTTCAGGGCTGTTAGTGTGACACTCCAGTTGTTTCACGGCCATCAGTGTGACAATCCAGCTGTTTCACGGGTGTCACTGTGACAATCCGGCTGTTTCAGCGCTGTTAGTGTGACAATCCGGCTGTTTCACGAACGTCAGTGTGATAGCCCAGCTGTTTCAGGGCTGTTAGTGTCACAATCCGGTTTTTTCATGAGCGTCAGTGTGAAAACCCGGCTGTTTTGCGGCCGTCAGAGTGACAATCCGGCTGTTTCATTGCTGTCACTGTGACAATCCGGCTGTTTCAGGGCTGTTAGTGTGAGAATCCAGCTGTTTTACGTGTGTCACTGTGACAATCTGGCTGTTTCAGCGCTGTTAGTGTGACAATCCGGCTGCTTCACGAGCGTCAGTGTGACATTCTGGATGTTTCATGAGTGTCACTGTGACAATCCGTCTGTTTCACGGCCATCACTGTGACAATCTGTCTGTTGCATGGCCGTCACTGTGACAATCCGGCTGTGTCATGTCAGTCAGTGTGACAATCCAGCTGTCTCACGGGTGTCACTGTGACAATCCGGCTGTTTCAGCGCTGTTAGAGTGACAGTCTGGCTGTTTCATGAGCGTCAGTGTGACATTCTGGATATTTCATGAGCGTCACTGTGACAATCCGACTGTTTCACGGCCATCACTGTGACAATCCGGTTGTTTCCTGACTGTTAGTGTGACAATCCGGCTGTTTCACGAGCATCAGTGTGACAGCCCGGCTGTTTCAGGGCTGTTAGTGTGACACTCCAGTCGTTTCACGGCCATCAGTGTGACAATCTGGCTGTTTCACGGGTGTCACTGTGACAATCCGGCTGTTTCCGGGCTGTTAGTGTGACAAATCGGGTGTTTCACGAACGTCAGTGTGATAGCCCAGCTGTTTCAGGGCTGTTAGTGTCACAATCCGGTTTTCTCATGAGCGTCAGTGTGAAAACCCGGCTGTTTTGCGGCCGTCAGAGTGACAATCCGGCTGTTTCACTGCCGTCACTATGACAATCCGGCTGTTTCAGGGCTGTTAGTGTGAGAATCCAGCTGTTTTACGGGTGTCACTGTGACAATTTGGCTGTTTCAGCGCTGTTAGTGTGACAATCCGGCTGTTTCACGAGCGTCAGTGTGACATTCTGGATGTTTCATGAGCGTCACTGTGACAATCCGTCTGTTTCACGGCCATCACTGTGACAATCTGTCTGTTTCATGGCCGTCACTGTGACAATCCGGCTGTGTCATGTCAGTCAGTGTGACAATCCAGCTGTCTCACGGGTGTCACTGTGACAATCCAGCTGTTTCAGCGCTGTTAGTGTGACAGTCTGGCTGTTTCATGAGTGTCAGTGTGATATTCTGGATGTTTCATGAGGTCACTGTGACAATCCGGCTGTTTCACGTCCATCACTGTGACAATCCGGCTGTTTCCTGACTGTTAGTGTGACAATCCGGCTGTTTCACGAGCATCAGTGTGACAGCCCGGCTGCTTCAGGGCTGTTATTGTGACACTCCAGTTGTTTCACGGCCATCAGTGTGACAATCTGGCTGTTTCACGGGTGTCACTGTGACAATCCGGCTGTTTCCGGGCTGTTAGTGTGACAAATCGGGTGTTTCACGAACGTCAGTGTGATAGCCCAGCTGTTTCAGGGCTGTTAGTGTCACAATGCGGTTTTTTCATGAGCGTCAGTGTGAAAACCTGGCTGTTTTGCAGCCGTCAGCGTGACATTCTGGATGTTTCATGAGCGTCACTGTGACAATCCGTCTGTTTCATGGCCGTCACTGTGACAATCCGGCTTTGTCACGGGCGTCAGTGTGACAATTAGGCTGTTTCACTGTCGTCAGTGTGACAATCCAGATGCTTCATGTGCGTCACTGTGACAATCCGGCTTTGTCATATACATCACTATTACAATCCGGTTTTGTCAGTGTGACAACCCGGCTGTGTTATGTCTCAGTGTGACATTCCGGCTGTTTCACAGTCATCACTGTGAAAATCTGTAAGTTTCACGAGCGTCAGTGTGACAATCCCGCAGTTTCAGTGCTGTTATTGTGACAATCCGGCTGTTTTCCAGCCATCAGTTTGACAATCTGGACGTTTCACATGCGTCGCTGTTACAATCCGACTTTGTCATGGGCGTCATTGTGACAAGCCGGCTGTTTCACATGTGCCACTGAGACATTCCGGTGGTTTCATGGCCGTCAGCATGACAATCCGGATTTTCCACATGCGTCACTGTAACAAGCTGTCTGTTTCATGGCCGTCAGTGTGACAATCTGGCTGTTTCATGGCCGTCAGTGTGACGATCCAGGTATTTCACAGGCGCCACTAAAACAATCTGGCTGTTGTACTGCCAGCAGTTTGACAATCTGTCTGTTTCACATGCATCACTGTGAGAAACTGGCTGTTTCACGGGCATCTGTGTGACAATACGTCTCTTTCACGGGCGTCAGTGTGACAATCTGGCTGTGTCATGTCTGTCAGTGTGACAATCCAGCTGTCTCACGGGTGTCACTGTGACAATCCGGCTGTTTCAGCGCTGTTAGTGTGACAGTCCGGGTGTTTCATGAGCGTCAGTGTGACATTCTGGATGTTTCATGAGCGTCACTGTGACAATCAGGCTGTTTCACTGCCATCACTGTGACAATCCAGCTGTTTCCTGACTGTTCGTGTGACAATCCGGCTGTTTCACGAGCATGAGTGTGACAGCCCGGCTGTTTCAGGGCTGTCAGTGTGACACTCCAGTTGTTTCACGGCCATCAGTGTGACAATCTGGCTGTTTCACGGGTGTCACTGTGACAATCCGGCTGTTTCCGGGCTGTTAGTTTGACAAATCGGGTGTTTCACGAACGTCAGTGTGATAGCCCAGCTGTTTCAGGGCTGTTAGTGTCACAATCCGGTTTTCTCATGAGCGTCAGTGTGAAAACCCGGCTGTTTTGCGGCCGTCAGAGTGACAATCCGGCTGTTTCACTGCCGTCACTGTGACAATCCGGCTGTTTCAGGGCTGTTAGTGTGAGAATCCTTCTGTTTTACGGGTGTCACTGTGACAATCTGGCTGTTTCAGCGCTGTTAGTGTGACAATCCGGCTGTTTCACGAGCGTCAGTGTGACATTCTGGATGTTTCATGAGCGTCACTGTGACAATCCGTCTGTTTCACGGCCATCACTGTGACAATCTGTCTGTTTCATGGCCGTCACTGTGACAATCCGGCTGTGTCATGTCAGTCAGTGTGACAATCCAGCTGTCTCACGGGTGTCACTGTGACAATCCGGCTGTTTCAGCGCTGTTAGAGTGACAGTCTGGCTGTTTCATGAGCGTCAGTGTGACATTCTGGATATTTCATGAGCGTCACTGTGACAATCCGACTGTTTCACGGCCATCACTGTGACAATCCGGCTGTTTCCGGGCTGTTAGTGTGACAAATCGGGTGTTTCACGAACGTCGGTGTGATAGCCCGGCTGTTTCAGGGCTGTTAGTGTCACAATCTGGTTTTCTCATGAGCGTCAGTGTGAAAACCCGGCTGTTTTGCGGCCGTCAGAGTGACAATCCGGCTGTTTCACTGCCGTCACTGTGACAATCCGGCTGTTTCAGTGCTGTTAGTGTGACAATCCAGCTGTTTTACGTGTGTCACTGTGACAATCCGGCTGTTTCAGCTCTGTTAATGTGACAATCCGGCTGTTTCACGAACGTCAGTGTGATAGCCCAGCTGTTTCAGGGCTGTTAGTGTCACAATCCGGTTTTTTAATGAGCGTCAGTGTGAAAACCCGGCTGTTTTGCGGCCGTCAGAGTGACAATCCGGCTGTTTCACTGCCGTCACTGTGACAATTCGGCTGTTTTAGGGATGTTAGTGTGAGAATGCAGCTGTTTTACGTGTGTCACTGTGACAATCCGGCTGTTTCAGCGCTGTTAGTGTGACAATCCGGCTTTTTCACGAGCGTCAGTGTGACATTCTGGATGGTTCATGAGCGTCACTGTGACAATCCGTCTGTTTCACGGCCATCACTGTGACAATCTGTCTGTTTCATGGTCGTCACTGTGACAATCCGGCTGTGTCATGTCTGTCAGTGTGACAATCCAGCTGTCTCACGGGTGTCACTGTGACAATCCGGCTGTTTCAGCGCTGTTAGAGTGACAGTCTGGCTGTTTCATGAGCGTCAGTGTGACATTCTGGATATTTCATGAGCGTCACTGTGACAATCCGACTGTTTCACAGCCATCACTGTGACAATGTGGCTGTTTCCTGACTGTTAGTGTCACAATCCGGCCTTTTCACGAGCATCAGTGTGACAGCCCGGCTGTTTCAGGGCTGTTAGTGTGACACTCCAGTTGTTTCACGGCCATCAGTGTGACAATCCAGCTGTTTCACGGGTGTCACTGTGACAATCCGGCTGTTTCAGCACTGTTAGTGTGACAATCCGGCTGTTTCACGAACGTCAGTGTGACATTCTGGATGTTTCATGAGTGTCACTGTGACAATCCGTCTGTTTCACGGCCATCACTGTGACAATCTGTCTGTTGCATGGCCGTCACTGTGACAATCCGGCTGTGTCATGTCAGTCAGTGTGACAATCCAGCTGTCTCACGGGTGTCACTGTGACAATCCGGCTGTTTCAGCGCTGTTAGAGTGACAGTCTGGCTGTTTCATGAGCGTCAGTGTGACATTCTGGATATTTCATGAGCGTCACTGTGACAATCCGACTGTTTCACGGCCATCACTGTGACAATCCGGTTGTTTCCTGACTGTTAGTGTGACAATCCGGCTGTTTCACGAGCATCAGTGTGACAGCCCGGCTGTTTCAGGGCTGTTAGTGTGACACTCCAGTCGTTTCACGGCCATCAGTGTGACAATCTGGCTGTTTCACGGGTGTCACTGTGACAATCCGGCTGTTTCCGGGCTGTTAGTGTGACAAATCGGGTGTTTCACGAACGTCAGTGTGATAGCCCAGCTGTTTCAGGGCTGTTAGTGTCACAATCCGGTTTTCTCATGAGCGTCAGTGTGAAAACCCGGCTGTTTTGCGGCCGTCAGAGTGACAATCCGGCTGTTTCACTGCCGTCACTATGACAATCCGGCTGTTTCAGGGCTGTTAGTGTGAGAATCCAGCTGTTTTACGGGTGTCACTGTGACAATTTGGCTGTTTCAGCGCTGTTAGTGTGACAATCCGGCTGTTTCACGAGCGTCAGTGTGACATTCTGGATGTTTCATGAGCGTCACTGTGACAATCCGTCTGTTTCACGGCCATCACTGTGACAATCTGTCTGTTTCATGGCCGTCACTGTGACAATCCGGCTGTGTCATGTCAGTCAGTGTGACAATCCAGCTGTCTCACGGGTGTCACTGTGACAATCCAGCTGTTTCAGCGCTGTTAGTGTGACAGTCTGGCTGTTTCATGAGTGTCAGTGTGATATTCTGGATGTTTCATGAGGTCACTGTGACAATCCGGCTGTTTCACGTCCATCACTGTGACAATCCGGCTGTTTCCTGACTGTTAGTGTGACAATCCGGCTGTTTCACGAGCATCAGTGTGACAGCCCGGCTGCTTCAGGGCTGTTATTGTGACACTCCAGTTGTTTCACGGCCATCAGTGTGACAATCTGGCTGTTTCACGGGTGTCACTGTGACAATCCGGCTGTTTCCGGGCTGTTAGTGTGACAAATCGGGTGTTTCACGAACGTCAGTGTGATAGCCCAGCTGTTTCAGGGCTGTTAGTGTCACAATGCGGTTTTTTCATGAGCGTCAGTGTGAAAACCTGGCTGTTTTGCAGCCGTCAGCGTGACATTCTGGATGTTTCATGAGCGTCACTGTGACAATCCGTCTGTTTCATGGCCGTCACTGTGACAATCCGGCTTTGTCACGGGCGTCAGTGTGACAATTAGGCTGTTTCACTGTCGTCAGTGTGACAATCCAGATGCTTCATGTGCGTCACTGTGACAATCCGGCTTTGTCATATACATCACTATTACAATCCGGTTTTGTCAGTGTGACAACCCGGCTGTGTTATGTCTCAGTGTGACATTCCGGCTGTTTCACAGTCATCACTGTGAAAATCTGTAAGTTTCACGAGCGTCAGTGTGACAATCCCGCAGTTTCAGTGCTGTTATTGTGACAATCCGGCTGTTTTCCAGCCATCAGTTTGACAATCTGGACGTTTCACATGCGTCGCTGTTACAATCCGACTTTGTCATGGGCGTCATTGTGACAAGCCGGCTGTTTCACATGTGCCACTGAGACATTCCGGTGGTTTCATGGCCGTCAGCATGACAATCCGGATTTTCCACATGCGTCACTGTAACAAGCTGTCTGTTTCATGGCCGTCAGTGTGACAATCTGGCTGTTTCATGGCCGTCAGTGTGACAATCCAGGTATTTCACAGGCGCCACTAAAACAATCTGGCTGTTGTACTGCCAGCAGTTTGACAATCTGTCTGTTTCACATGCATCACTGTGAGAAACTGGCTGTTTCACGGGCATCTGTGTGACAATACGTCTCTTTCACGGGCGTCAGTGTGACAATCTGGCTGTGTCATGTCTGTCAGTGTGACAATCCAGCTGTCTCACGGGTGTCACTGTGACAATCCGGCTGTTTCAGCGCTGTTAGTGTGACAGTCCGGGTGTTTCATGAGCGTCAGTGTGACATTCTGGATGTTTCATGAGCGTCACTGTGACAATCAGGCTGTTTCACTGCCATCACTGTGACAATCCAGCTGTTTCCTGACTGTTCGTGTGACAATCCGGCTGTTTCACGAGCATGAGTGTGACAGCCCGGCTGTTTCAGGGCTGTCAGTGTGACACTCCAGTTGTTTCACGGCCATCAGTGTGACAATCTGGCTGTTTCACGGGTGTCACTGTGACAATCCGGCTGTTTCCGGGCTGTTAGTTTGACAAATCGGGTGTTTCACGAACGTCAGTGTGATAGCCCAGCTGTTTCAGGGCTGTTAGTGTCACAATCCGGTTTTCTCATGAGCGTCAGTGTGAAAACCCGGCTGTTTTGCGGCCGTCAGAGTGACAATCCGGCTGTTTCACTGCCGTCACTGTGACAATCCGGCTGTTTCAGGGCTGTTAGTGTGAGAATCCAGCTGTTTTACGGGTGTCACTGTGACAATCCGGCTGTTTCAGCGCTGTTAGTGTGACAATCCGGCTGCTTCACGAGCGTCAGTGTGACATTCTGGATGTTTCATGAGCGTCACTGTGACAATCCGTCTGTTTCACGGCCATCACTGTGACAATCTGTCTGTTTCATGGCCGTCACTGTGACAATCCGGCTGTGTCATGTCAGTCAGTGTGACAATCCAGCTGTCTCACGGGTGTCACTGTGACAATCCGGCTGTTTCAGCGCTGTTAGAGTGACAGTCTGGCTGTTTCATGAGCGTCAGTGTGACATTCTGGATATTTCATGAGCGTCACTGTGACAATCCGACTGTTTCACAGCCATCACTGTGACAATGTGGCTGTTTCCTGACTGTTAGTGTCACAATCCGGCCTTTTCACGAGCATCAGTGTGACAGCCCGGCTGTTTCAGGGCTGTTAGTGTGACACTCCAGTTGTTTCACGGCCATCAGTGTGACAATCCAGCTGTTTCACGGGTGTCACTGTGACAATCCGGCTGTTTCAGCACTGTTAGTGTGACAATCCGGCTGTTTCACGAACGTCAGTGTGATAGCCCAGCTGTTTCAGGGCTGTTAGTGTCACAATCCGGTTTTTTAATGAGCGTCAGTGTGAAAACCCGGCTGTTTTGCGGCCGTCAGAGTGACAATCCGGCTGTTTCATTGCTGTCACTGTGACAATCCGGCTGTTTCAGGGCTGTTAGTGTGAGAATCCAGCTGTTTTACGGGTGTCACTGTGACAATCTGGCTGTTTCAGCGCTGTTAGTGTGACAATCCGGCTGTTTCACGAGCGTCAGTGTGACATTCTGGATGTTTCATGAGCGTCACTGTGACAATCCGTCTGTTTCACGGCCATCACTGTGACAATCTGTCTGTTTCATGGCCGTCACTGTGACAATCCGGCTGTGTCATGTCTGTCAGTGTGAAAATCCAGCTGTCTCACGGGTGTCACTGTGACAATCCGGCTGTTTCAGCGCTGTTAGTGTGACAGTCTGGCTGTTTCATGAGTGTCAGTGTGATATTCTGGATGTTTCATGAGGTCACTGTGACAATCCAGCTGTTTCACGTCCATCACTGTGACAATCCGGCTGTTTCCTGACTGTTAGTGTGACAATCCGGCTGTTTCACAAGCATCAGTGTGACAGCCCGGCTGTTTCAGGGCTGTTATTGTGACACTCCAGTTGTTTCACGGCCATCAGTGTGACAATCTGGCTGTTTCACGGGTGTCACTGTGACAATCCGGCTGTTTCCGGGCTGTTAGTGTGACAAATCGGGTGTTTCACGAACGTCAGTGTGATAGCCCAGCTGTTTCAGGGCTGTTAGTGTCACAATGCGGTTTTTTCATGAGCGTCAGTGTGAAAACCTGGCTGTTTTGCAGCCGTCAGCGTGACATTCTGGATGTTTCATGAGCGTCACTGTGACAATCCGTCTGTTTCATGGCCGTCACTGTGACAATCCGGCTTTGTCAAGGGCGTCAGTGTGACAATTAGGCTGTTTCACTGTCGTCAGTGTAACAATCCAGATGCTTCATGTGCGTCACTGTGACAATCCGGCTTTGTCATATACGTCACTATTACAATCCGGTTTTGTCAGTGTGACAACCCGGCTGTGTTATGTCTCAGTGTGACATTCCGGCTGTTTCACAGTCATCACTGTGAAAATCTGTAAGTTTCACGAGCGTCAGTGTGACAATCCCGCAGTTTCAGTGCTGTTATTGTGACAATCCGGCTGTTTTCCAGCCATCAGTGTGACAATCTGGACGTTTCACATGCGTCGCTGTTACAATCCGACTTTGTCATGGGCGTCATTGTGACAAGCCGGCTGTTTCACATGTGCCACTGAGACATTCCGGTGGTTTCATGGCCGTCAGCATGACAATCCGGATTTTCCACATGCGTCACTGTAACAAGCTGTCTGTTTCATGGCCGTCAGTGTGACAATCCAGGTATTTCACAGGCGCCACTAAAACAATCTGGCTGTTGTACTGCCAGCAGTTTGACAATCTGTCTGTTTCACATGCATCACTGTGAGAAACTGGCTGTTTCACGGGCATCTGTGTGACAATACGTCTCTTTCACGGGCGTCAGTGTGACAATCTGGCTGTGTCATGTCTGTCAGTGTGACAATCCAGCTGTCTCACGGGTGTCACTGTGACAATCCGGCTGTTTCAGCGCTGTTAGTGTGACAGTCCGGGTGTTTCATGAGCGTCAGTGTGACATTCTGGATGTTTCATGAGCGTCACTGTGACAATCAGGCTGTTTCACTGCCATCACTGTGACAATCCAGCTGTTTCCTGACTGTTCGTGTGACAATCCGGCCGTTTCACGAGCATGAGTGTGACAGCCCGGCTGTTTCAGGGCTGTTAGTGTGACACTCCAGTTGTTTCACGGCCATCAGTGTGACAATCTGGCTGTTTCACGGGTGTCACTGTGACAATCCGGCTGTTTCAGCGCTGTTAGTTTGACAAATCGGGTGTTTCACGAACGTCAGTGTGATAGCCCAGCTGTTTCAGGGCTGTTAGTGTCACAATCCGGTTTTCTCATGAGCGTCAGTGTGAAAACCCGGCTGTTTTGCGGCCGTCAGAGTGACAATCCGGCTGTTTCACTGCCGTCACTGTGACAATCCGGTTGTTTCAGGGCTGTTAGTGTGAGAATCCAGCTGTTTTACGGGTGTCACTGTGACAATCCGGCTGTTTCAGCGCTGTTAGTGTGACAATCCGGCTGCTTCACGAGCGTCAGTGTGACATTCTGGATGTTTCATGAGCGTCACTGTGACAATCCGTCTGTTTCACGGCCATCACTGTGACAATCTGTCTGTTTCATGGCCGTCACTGTGACAATCCGGCTGTGTCATGTCAGTCAGTGTGACAATCCAGCTGTCTCACGGGTGTCACTGTGACAATCCGGCTGTTTCAGCGCTGTTAGAGTGACAGTCTGGCTGTTTCATGAGCGTCAGTGTGACATTCTGGATATTTCATGAGCGTCACTGTGACAATCCGACTGTTTCACGGCCATCACTGTGACAATCCGGCTGTTTCCTGACTGTTAGTGTGACAATCCGGCTGTTTCACGAGCATCAGTGTGACAGCCCGGCTGTTTCAGGGCTATTAGTGTGACACTCCAGTCGTTTCACGGCCATCAGTGTGACAATCTGGCTGTTTCATGGGTGTCACTGTGACAATCCGGCTGTTTCCGGGCTGTTAGTGTGACAAATCGGGTGTTTCACGAACGTCAGTGTGATAGCCCAGCTGTTTCAGGGCTGTTAGTGTCACAATCCGGTTTTTTCATGAGCGTCATTGTGAAAACCCGGCTGTTTTGTGGCCGTCAGAGTGAAAATCCGGCTGTTTCACTGCCGTCACTGTGACAATCCGGCTGTGTCATGTCTGTCAGTGTGACAATCTGGCTGTCTCACGGGTGTCACTGTGACAATCCGGCTGTTTCAGCGCTGTTAGAGTGACAGTCTGGCTGTTTCATGAGCGTCAGTGTGACATTCTGGATATTTCCTGAGCGTCACTGTGACAATCCGACTGTTTCACGGCCATCACTGTGACAATCCGGTTGTTTTCTGACTGTTAGTGTGACAATCCGGTTGTTTCACGAGCATCAGTGTGACAGCCCGGCTGTTTCAGGGCTGTTAGTGTGACACTCCAGTTGTTTCACGGCCATCAGTGTGACAATCCGGCTGTTTCACGGGTGTCACTGTGACAATCCGGCTGTTTCCGGGCTGTTAGTGTGACAATTCGGGTGTTTCACGAACGTCAGTGTGATAGCCCAGCTGTTTCAGGGCTGTTAGTGTCACAATCCGGTTTTTTCATGAGCGTCAGTGTGAAAACCCGGCTGTTTTGCAGCCGTCAGAGTGACAATCCGGCTGTTTCACTGCCATCACTGTGACAATCCGGCTGTTTCAGGGCTGATAGTGTGACAATCCAGCTGTTTTACGGGTGTCACTGTGACATTCCGGCTGTTTCCGGGCTGTTAGTGTGACAAATCGGGTGTTTCACGAACGTCAGTGTGATAGCCCAGCTGTTTCAGGGCTGTTAGTGTCACAATCCGGTTTTCTCATGAGCGTCAGTGTGAAAACCCGGCTGTTTTGCAGCCGTCAGAGTGACAATCCGGCTGTTTCACTGCCGTCACTGTGACAATCTGGCTGTTTCAGGCCTGTTAGTGTGAGAATCCTTCTGTTTTACGGGTGTCACTGTGACAATCCGGCTGTTTCAGCGCTGTTAGTGTGACAATCCGGCTGCTTCACGAGCATCAGTGTGACATTCTGGATGTTTCATGAGCGTCAATGTGACAATCCGTCTGTTTCACGGCCATCACTGTGACAATCTGTCTGTTTCATGGCCGTCACTGTGACAATCCGGCTTCGTCACGGGCGTCAGTGTGACAATTAGGCTGTTTCACTGTCGTCAGTGTGACAATCCAGATGCTTCATGTGCGTCACTGTGACAATCCGGCTTTGTCATATACGTCACTATTACAATCCGGTTTTGTCACGGGCGTCAGTGTGACAACCCGGCTGTGTTATGTCTCAGTGTGACATTCCGGCTGTTTCACAGTCATCACTGTGAAAATCTGTAAGTTTCACGAGCGTCAGTGTGACAATCCCGCAGTTTCAGTGCTGTTATTGTGACAATCCGGCTGTTTTCCAGCCATCAGTGTGACAATCTGGACGTTTCACATGCGTCGCTGTTACAATCCGACTTTGTCACGGGCGTCATTGTGACAAGCCGGCTGTTTCACATGTGCCACTGAGACATTCCGGTGGTTTCATGGCCGTCAGCATGACAATCCGGATTTTCCACATGCGTCACTGTAACAAGCTGTCTGTTTCATGGCCGTCATTGTGACAATCTGGCTGTTTCATGGCCGTCAGTGTGACAATCCAGGTATTTCACAGGCGCCACTAAAACAATCTGGCTGTTGTACTGCCAGCAGTTTGACAGTCTGTCTGTTTCACATGCATCACTGTGAGAAACTGGCTGTTTCACGGGCATCTGTGTGACAATACGTCTCTTTCACGGGCGTCAGTGTGACAATCTGGCTGTGTCATGTCTGTCAGTGTGACAATCCAGCTGTCTCACGGGTGTCACTGTGACAATCCGGCTGTTTCCGCGCTGTTAGTGTGACAGTCCGGGTGTTTCATCAGCGTCAGTGTGACATTCTGGATGTTTCATGAGCGTCACTGTGACAATCAGGCTGTTTCACGGCCATCACTGTGATAATCCAGCTGTTTCCTGACTGTTAGTGTGACAATCCGGCTGTTTCACGAGCATGGGTGTGACAGCCCGGCAGTTTCAGGGCTGTTAGTGTGACACTCCAGTTGTTTCACGGCCATCAGTGTGACAATCTGGCTGTTTCACGGGTGTCACTGTGACAATCCGGCTGTTTCCGGGCTGTTAGTGTGACAAATCGGGTGTTTCACGAACGTCAGTGTGATAGCCCAGCTGTTTCAGGGCTGTTAGTGTCACAATCCGGTTTTCTCATGAGCGTCAGTGTGAAAACCCGGCTGTTTTGCGGCCGTCAGAGTGACAATCCGGCTGTTTCACTGCCGTCACTGTGACAATCCGGCTGTTTCAGGGCTGTTAGTGTGACAATCCAGCTGTTTTACGTGTGTCACTGTGACAATCCGGCTGTTTCAGCGCTGTTAGTGTGACAATCCGGCTGTTTCACGAACGTCAGTGTGATAGCCCAGCTGTTTCAGGGCTGTTAGTGTCACAATCCGGTTTTTTCATGAGCGTCAGTGTGAAAACCCGGCTGTTTTGCGGCCGTCAGAGTGACAATCCGGCTGTTTCACTGCCGTCACTGTGACAATCCGGCTGTTTCAGGGCTGTTAGTGTGAGAATCCAGCTGTTTTACGGGTATCACTGTGACAATCCGGCTGTTTCAGCGCTGTTAGTGTGACAATCCGGCTGCTTCACGAGCGTCAGTGTGACATTCTGGATGTTTCATGACCGTCACTGTGACAATCCGTCTGTTTCACGGCCATCACTGTGACAATCTGTCTGTTTCATGGCCGTCACTGTGACAATCCGGCTGTGTCATGTCAGTCAGTGTGACAATCCAGCTGTCTCACGGGTGTCACTGTGACAATCCGGCTGTTTCAGCGCTGTTAGAGTGACAGTCTGGCTGTTTCATGAGCGTCAGTGTGACATTCTGGATATTTCATGAGCGTCACTGTGACAATCCGACTGTTTCACGGCCATCCCTGTGACAATCCGGCTGTTTCCTGACTGTTAGTGTGACAATCCGGCTGTTTCACGAGCATCAGTGTGACAGCCCGGCTGTTTCAGGGCTGTTAGTGTGACACTCCAGTCGTTTCACGGCCATCAGTGTGACAATCTGGCTGTTTCACGGGTGTCACTGTGACAATCCGGCTGTTTCCGGGCTGTTAGTGTGACAAATCGGGTGTTTCACGAACGTCAGTGTGATAGCCCAGCTGTTTCAGGGCTGTTAGTGTCACAATCCGGTTTTCTCATGAGCGTCAGTGTGAAAACCTGGCTGTTTTGCGGCCGTCAGAGTGACAATCCGGCTGTTTCACTGCCGTCACTGTGACAATCCGGCTGTTTCAGTGCTGTTAGTGTGACAATCCAGCTGTTTTACGTGTGTCACTGTGACAATCCGGCTGTTTCAGCTCTGTTAATATGACAATCCGGCTGTTTCACGAACGTCAGTGTGATAGCCCAGCTGTTTCAGGGCTGTTAGTGTCACAATCCGGTTTTTTCATGAGCGTCAGTGTGAAAACCCGGCTGTTTTGCGGCCGTCAGAGTGACAATCCGGCTGTTTCACTGCCGTCACTGTGACAATTCGGCTGTTTCAGGGCTGTTAGTGTGAGAATCCAGCTGTTTTACGGGTGTCACTGTGACAATCCGGCTGTTTCAGCGCTGTTAGTGTGACAATCCGGCTGCTTCACGAGCGTCAGTGTGACATTCTGGATGTTTCATGAGCGTCACTGTGACAATCCGTCTGTTTCACGGCCATCACTGTGACAATCTGTCTGTTTCATGGTCGTCACTGTGACAATCCGGCTGTGTCATGTCTGTCAGTGTGACAATCCAGCTGTTTCACGGGTGTCACTGTGACAATCCGGCTGTTTCAGCGCTGTTAGAGTGACAGTCTGGCTGTTTCATGAGCGTCAGTGTGACATTCTGGATATTTCATGAGCGTCACTGTGACAATCCGACTGTTTCACAGCCATCACTGTGACAATCTGGCTGTTTCCTGACTGTTAGTGTCACAATCCGGCCTTTTCACGAGCATCAGTGTGACAGCCCGGCTGTTTCAGGGCTGTTAGTGTGACACTCCAGTTGTTTCACGGCCATCAGTGTGACAATCCAGCTGTTTCACGGGTGTCACTGTGACAATCCGGCTGTTTCAGCGCTGTTAGTGTGACAATCCGGCTGTTTCACGAACGTCAGTGTGATAGCCCAGCTGTTTCAGGGCTGTTAGTGTCACAATCCGGTTTTTTCATGAGCGTCAGTGTGAAAACCCGGCTGTTTTGCGGCCGTCAGAGTGACAATCCGGCTGTTTCATTGCTGTCACTGTGACATTCCGGCTGTTTCAGGGCTGTTAGTGTGAGAATCCAGCTGTTTTACGGGTGTCACTGTGACAATCCGGCTGTTTCAGCGCTGTTAGTGTGACAATCCGGCTGTTTCACGAGCGTCAGTGTGACATTCTGGACGTTTCATGAGCGTCACTGTGACAATCCGTCTGTTTCACGGCATCACTGTGACAATCTGTCTGTTTCATGGCAGTCACTGTGACAATCCGGCTTTGTCACGGGCGTCAGTGTGACAATTGGGCTGTTTCACTGTCGTCAGTGTGACAATCCAGATGCTTCATGTGCGTCACTGTGACAATCCGGCTTTGTCATATACGTCACTATTACAATCCGGTTTTGTCACGGGCGTCAGTGTGACAACCCGGCTGTGTTATGTCTCAGTGTGACATTCCGGCTGTTTCACAGTCATCACTGTGAAAATCTGTAAGTTTCACGAGCGTCAGTGTGACAATCCCGCAGTTTCAGTGCTGTTATTGTGACAATCCGGCTGTTTTCCAGCCATCAGTGTGACAATCTGGACGTTTCACATGCGTCGCTGTTACAATCCCACTTTGTCACGGGCGTCATTGTGACAAGCCGGCTGTTTCATATGTGCCACTGAGACATTCCGGTGGTTTCATGGCCGTCAGTATGACAATCCGGATTTTCCACATGCGTCACTGTAACAAGCTGTCTGTTTCATGGCCGTCATTGTGACAATCTGGCTGTTTCATGGCTGTCAGTGTGACAATCCAGGTATTTCACAGGCGCCACTAAAACAATCTGGCTGTTGTACTGCCAGCAGTTTGACAATCTGTCTGTTTCACATGCATCACTGTGAGAAACTGGCTGTTTCGCGGGCATCTGTGTGACAATCCGGCTGTTTTACGGCCAGCAGTGTGACAATCCGCCTGTTTCACGGCCACCAGTGTGAAATACCGGCTGTTTCACGACCATCATTGTGTCAATCCCACTGTTTCAGTGCTGTTATTGTGACAATCCGGCTGTTTTACAGCCATCAGTGTGACAATCCCGCTGTTTCACGAGCTTCAACATGAAATTCCGGCAGTTTCATGGCCGTCACTGTGACAATCCGGCTTTGTCACGGGTGTCAGTGTGACCATCGGGCTGTTTCACTGTCATCAGTGTGAAAATCCGGCTTTGTCACATGCGTCACTGTGACAATCCGGTTTTGTCACGGGCGTCAGTGTGACAACCCGGCTGTGTTATTTCTCAGTGTGTCATTCCGGCTGTTTCACAGTCATCACTGTGAAAATCTGTAAGTTTCACGAGCTTCAGTGTGAAATTCCAGCTGTTTCATGGCCGTTACTGTGACAATTCGGCTTTGTCACGGGCGTCAGTGTGACAATCGGGCTGTTTCACGGCCGTCACTGTGACAATCCGGCTGTGTCATGTCTGTCAGTGTGACAATCCAGCTGTCTCACGGGTGTCACTGTGACAATCCGGCTGTTTCAGCACTATTAGTGTGACAGTCCGGGTGTTTCATGAGCGTCAGTGTGACATTCTGGATGTTTCATGAGCGTCACTGTGACAACCCGGCTGTTTCACGGCCATCACTGTGACAATCCAGTTGTTTCCTGACTGTTAGTGTGACAATCCGGCTGTTTCACGAGCATCAGCGTGACAGCCCGGCTGTTTCAGGGCTGTCAGTGTGACACTCCAGTTGTTTCACGGCCATCAGTGTGACAAGCTGGCTGTTTCACGGGTGTCACTGTGATAATCCGGCTGTTTCCGGGCTGTTAGTGTGACAAATCAGCTGTTTCACGAACGTCAGTGTGATAGCCCAGCTGTTTCAGGGCTGTTGGTGTCACAATCCGGTTTTTTCATGAGCATCAGTGTGAAAACCCGGCTGTTTTGCGGCCGTCAGTGACAATCTGGCTGTTTCACTGCCGTCACTGTGACAATCCGGCTGTTTCAGGGCTGTTAGTGTGACAATCCAACTGTTTTACGTGTGTCACTGTGACAATCCGGCTGTTTCAGCACTGTTAGTGTGACAATCCGGCTGTTTCACGAGTGTCAGTGTGACATTCTGGATGTTTCACAAGCGTAGCTGTGACAATCCGTCTGTTTCACGGCCATCACTGTGACAATCTGTCTGTTTCATGGCCGTCGCTTTGACAATCCGTTTTGTCACGGGTGTCAGTGTGACAATCCGGCTGTTTTCCAGCCATCAGTGTGACAATCCCACTGTTTCACATGCGTCACTGTGACAATCCAGCTGTTTCACATTTGTCACTCTGACAATCCAGCTTTGCCACAGGCATCAGTCTGACAATCCGGCTGTATACCGGCCGTCTGTCTGACAATCCGGCTGTTTCACGGGCGTCAGGGTGAAAATCTGGCTGTTTCACTGTCATCAGTGTGAAAATCCAGATGTTTCACCTGCGTCATTGTGATAATCCGGCTTTGTCACGGGTGTCGGTGTGATAATCCGGCTGTATCCCGGCCATCAGTGTGACAACCCGGCTGTTTCACAGCATTCACTGTGACAATTCGGCTGTTTCCAGGCTGTTAGTGTGACGGATCGGCTGTTTCACGAAAGTCAGTATGATAGCCCAGCTGTTTCAGAGCTGTTAGTGTGACAATCCGGTTTTTTCACGACCATCAGTGTGAAAACCCGGCTGCTTTGCGGCCGTCAGTGTCCCAATCCGACTGTTTCACTGCCATCACTGTGACAAATCCGGCTGTTTCATGAGCGTCAGTGTGACATTCTGGATGTTTCATGAGCGTCACTGTGACAATCCGTCTGTTTCACGGCCATCACTGTGACAATCTGTCTGTTTCATTACCGTCACTGTGACAATCCGGCTGTGTCATGTCTGTCAGTGTGACAATCCAGCTGTCTCACGGTTGTCACTGTGACAATCCGGCTGTTTCAGCGCTGTTAGTGTGACAGTCTGGCTGTTTCATGAGCGTCAGTGTGACATTCTGGATGTTTCATGAGCGTCACTGTGACAATCCGGCTGTTTCACGGCCATCACTGTGACAATCCGGCTGTTTCCTGACTGTTAGTGTGACAATCCGGCTGTTTCACGAGCATCAGTGTGACAGCCCAGCTGTTTCAGGGCTGTTATTGTGACACTCCAGTTGTTTCACGGCCATCAGTGTGACAATCTGGCTGTTTCACGGGTGTCACTGTGACAATCCGGCTGTTTCCGGGCTGTTAGTGTGACAAATCGGGTGTTTCACGAACGTCAGTGTGATAGCCCAGCTGTTTCAGGGCTGTTAGTGTCACAATGCGTTTTTTTCATGAGCGTCAGTGTGAAAACCCAGCTGTTTTGCAGCCGTCAGAGTGAAAATCCGGCTGTTTCACTGCCGTCACTGTGACAATCCGGCTGTTTCAGGGCTGTTAGTGTGACAATCCAGCTGTTTTATGGGTGTCACTGTGACAATCTGGCTGTTTCAGCGCTGTTAGTGTGACAATCCGGCTGTTTCACGAACGTCAGTGTGATAGCCCAGCTGTTTCAGGGCTGTTAGTGTCACAATCCGGTTTTTTCATGAGCGTCAGTGTGAAAACCCAGCTGTTTTGCGGCCGTCAGAGTGACAATTCGGCTGTTTCACTGCCGTTACTGTGACAATCCGGCTGTTTCAGGGCTGTTAGTGTGAGAATCCAGCTGTTTTACGGGTGTCACTGTGACAATCCGGCTGTTTCAGCGCTGTTAGTGTGACAATCCGGCTGTTTCACGAGCGTCAGTGTGACATTCTGGATATTTCATGAGCGTCACTGTGACAATCCGTCTGTTTCACGGCATCACTGTGACAATCTGTCTGTTTCATGGCCGTCACTGTGACAATCCGGCTTTGTCACGGGCGTCAGTGTGACAATTGGGCTGTTTCACTGTCGTCAGTGTAACAATCCAGATGCTTCATGTGCGTCACTGTGACAATCCGGCTTTGTCATATACGTCACTATTACAATCCGGTTTTGTCACGGGCGTCAGTGTGACAACCCGGCTGTGTTATGTCTCAGTGTGACATTCCGGTTGTTTCACAGTCATCACTGTGAAAATCTGTAAGTTTCACGAGCGTCAGTGTGACAATCCCGCAGTTTCAGTGCTGTTATTGTGACAATCCGGCTGTTTTCCAGCCATCAGTGTGACAATCTGGACGTTTCACATGCGTCGCTGTTACAATCCGACTTTGTCACGGGCATCATTATGACAAGCCGGCTGTTTCACATGTGCCACTGAGACATTCCGGTGGTTTCATGGCCGTCAGCATGACAATCCGGATTTTCCACATGCGTCACTGTAACAAGCTGTCTGTTTCATGGCCGTCAGTGTGACAATCTGGCTGTTTCATGGCCGTCAGTGTGACAATCCAGGTATTTCACAGGCGCCACTAAAACAATCTGGCTGTTGTACTGCTAGCAGTTTGACAATCTGTCTGTTTCACATGCATCACTGTGAGAAACTGGCTGTTTCACGGGCATCTGTGTGACAATCCGGCTGTTTTACGGCCAGCAGTGTGACAATCCGCCTGTTTCACGGCCACCAGTGTGAAATACCGGCTGTTTCACGACCATCATTGTGTCAATCCCACTGTTTCAGTGCTGTTATTGTGACAATCCGGCTGTTTTACAGCCATCAGTGTGACAATCCCGCTGTTTCACGAGCTTCAACGTGAAATTCCGGCAGTTTCATGGCCGTCACTGTGACAATCCGGCTTTGTCACGGGTGTCAGTGTGACCATCGGGCTGTTTCACTGTCATCAGTGTGAAAATCCGGCTTTGTCACATGCGTCACTGTGACAATCCGGTTTTGTCACGGGCGTCAGTGTGACAACCCGGCTGTGTTATGTCTCAGTGTGACATTCCGGCTGTTTCACAGTCATCACTGTGAAAATCTGTAAGTTTCACGAGCTTCAGTGTGAAATTCCAGCTGTTTCATGGCCGTTACTGTGACAATTCGGCTTTTTCACGGGCGTCAGTGTGACAATCAGGCTGTTTCACGGCCGTCACTGTGACAGTCCGGCTGTGTCATGTCTGTCAGTGTGACAATCCAGCTGTCTCACGGGTGTCACTGTGACAATCCGGCTGTTTCAGCGCTGTTAGTGTGACAGTCCGGGTATTTCATGAGCGTCAGTGTGACATTCTGGATGTTTCATGAGCATCATTGTGACAACCCAGCTGTTTCACGGCCATCACTGTGACAATCCAGCTGTTTCCTGACTGTTAGTGTGACAATCCGGCTGTTTCACGAGCATCAGTGTGACAGCCCGGCTGTTTCAGGGCTGTTAGTGTGACACTCCAGTTGTTTCACGGCCATCAGTGTGACAAGCTGGCTGTTTCACGGGTGTCACTGTGACAATCCGGCTGTTTCCGGGCTGTTAGTGTGACAAATCAGCTGTTTCACGAACGTCAGTGTGATAGCCCAGCTGTTTCAGGGCTGTTAGTGTCACAATCCGGTTTTTTCATGAGCATCAGTGTGAAAACCCGGCTGTTTTGCGGCCGTCAGAGTGACAATCTGGCTGTTTCATGATTGTCACTGTAACAATCCGGCTGTTTCATGAGTGTCAATGTGACAATCCAGCTGTTTCATGAGCGTCAGTGTGACAATCCGGCTGTATACGGGCCGACAGTCTGATAATCCGGCTGTTTCACGGGCGTCATTTTGAAACTCTGGCTGTTTCACAGTCATCAGTGTGAAAATCCAGATATTTCACATGCGTCACTGTGACAATCCGGCTTTGTCACGGGTGTCGGTGTGATAATACGGCTGTATCCCGGCCATCAGTGTGACAACCCGGCTGTTTCACGAGTTTCACTGTGACAATCCGGCTGTTTCCAGTCTGTTAGTGTGACAGATCGGCTGTTTCACAAATGTCAGTGTGATAGCCCAGCTGTTTCAGAGCTGTTAGTGTGACAATCCGGTTTTTTCACGAGCATCAGTGTGAAAACCCGGCTGTTTTGCGTCCTCCATTGTGCCACTCCTGCTCTTTCACGGCCGTCACTGTGACAAATCCAGCTGTTTCAGGAGAGTCACTGTAACAATCTGGCTGTTTCAGGTCTGTTAGTGTGACAATCCGGCTGTTTCGCAGCCGTCATTGTGACAACCCGGCTGTGTCATGTCTGTCAGTGTGACAATCCTGCTGTTTCACGGGTGTCACTGTGACAATCCGGCTTTTTCAGCGCTGTTAATGTGACAATCTGGCTGTTTCATGAGCGTCAGTGTGACATTCAGGATGTTTCACAAGCGTAGCTGTGACAATCCGGCTGTTTCACGGCCATCACTGTGACAATCCGGCTGTTTCCTGACTGTTAGTGTGATAATCCTGCTGTTTCACGAGCGTCAGTGTGACAGCCCGGCTGTTTCAGGGCTGTTAGTGTGACACACCAGTTGTTTCACAGCCATCAGTGTGACAATCTGGCTGTTTCACGGGTGTCACTGTGACAATCCAGCTGCTTCCAGGCTGTTAATGTGACAAATCGGCTGTTTCACAAACGTCAGTGTGATAGTCCCGCTGTTTCAGGGCTGTTAGTGTCACAATCCGGCTGTTTCGCGAGCGTCAGTGTGACAATCTGGCTGGTTCACAAGCGACATTGTGACAATCCGGCTGTTTCAGGAGCGTCAGTGTGACAATCCGGCTGGTTCACGAGCGTCGGTATGACAGTCCGGCTGGTTCACGAGCGTCAGTGTGACAACCCAGCTGTTTCACGAGCGTTGGTGTGACACTCCAGCTGTTTCATGAGCGTCAGTGTGACAATCCAGCTGTTTCACGGCCGTCACTGTGACAATCTGTTTCACGGGCGTCAGTGTGACAACCTGGCTGGTTCATGAACGTCAGTGTGACAATCCGGCTGGTTCATGAACGTCAGCGTGACAAACCGGCTGGTTCACGAGCGTCTTTGTGACAACCTGGTTGTTTCACGTGCGTCAGTGTGACTATCCGGCTGTTTCAGGAGGTCAGTGTGACAATCCGGCTGTTTAATGAGCATCAGTCTGACAATCCGGCTGTTTCATGAGCGTCTTTGTGACAACCTGGTTGCTTCACGTGCGTCAGTGTGACAATCCGGCTGTTTCAGGAGGTCAGTGTGACAATCCGGCTAATTCACGAGCGTCAGTGTGACATTCCGACTGTTTCACGAGCGTCAATGTGACAATCCGACTGGTTCAGGAGCGTCAGTGTGACAATCCGGCTGGTTCAGGAGCATCAGTGTGACAATCTGGCTGGTTCATGAGCATCAGTGTGACAGTCCAGCTGTTTCAGGAGGTCAGTGTGACATTCCTGCTGGTTCACGAGTGTCAGTGTGACAATCCGGCTGTTTCAGGAGTGTTATTGTGACAACCCGGCTGGTTCATGAGCGTCAGTGTGTCAATCCGGCTGGTTCATGAGCGTCAGTGTGACAACCCGGCTGGTTCATGAGCGTCATTGTGACAATCCGGCTAGTTCATGAGCCTCAGTGTGACAATCCGGATGTTTACGGCCGTCACTATGACAATCCGGCTGTTTCCAGGCTGTTAGTGTGACAATGCCGCTGTTTCACGAGAATCGCTGTAACAGCCCGTCTGTTTCAGGGCTGTTAGTGTGACACTCCAGCTGTTTCGCAGCCATCAGTGTGACAATCTGGCTGTTTCATGGTTGTCACTGTGACAATCCGGCTGTTTCATGAGTGTCAGTGTGACAATCCAGCTGTTTCATGAGCGTCAGTGTGACAATCCAGCTGTATACGGTCCGACAGTCTGATAATCCGGCTGTTTCATGGGCGTCAGTGTGAAAATCTGGCTGTTTCACTGTCATCAGTGTGAAAATCCAGATATTTCACATGCGTCACTTTGACAATCCGGCTTTGTCACGGGTGTCGGTGTGATAATACGGCTGTATCCCGGCCATCAGTGTGACAACCCGGCTGTTTCACGAGATTCACTGTGACAATCCGGCTGTTTCCAGGCGGTTAGTGTGACAGATCGGCTGTTTCACAAATGTCAGTGTGATAGCCCAGCTGTTTCAGAGCTGTTAGTGTGACAATCCGGTTTTTCACGAGCATCGGTGTGAAAACCCGGCTGTTTCACGGCCATCACTGTGACAAATCCGGCTGTTTCAGGAGAGTCACTGTAACAATCCGGCTGTTTCAGGTCTGTTAGTGTGACAATCCGGCTGTTTCGCAGCCGTCAGTGTGACAACCCGGCTATGTCATGTCTGTCAGTGTGACAATCCAGCTGTTTCACGGGTGTCACTGTGACAATCTGGCTGTTTCAGCGCTGTTAGTGTGACAATCTGGCTGTTTCATGAGCGCCAGTGAGACATTCTGGATGTTTCATGAGCGTGACTGTGACAATCCGGCTGTTTCACAGCCATCACTGTGACAATCCGGCTGTTTCCTGGCTGTTAGTGTGACAATCCCGCTGTTTCACGAGCATCAGTGTGACAGCCCGGCTGTTTCAGGGCTGTTAGTGTCACACACCAATTGTTTCACAGCCATCAGTGTGACAATCTGGCTGTTTCACGGGTGTCACTGTGGCAATCCGGCTACTTCCGGCTGTTAGTGTGACAAATCGGCTGTTTCATGAACGTCAGTGTGATAGTCCTGCTGTTTCAGGGCTGTTAGTGTCACAATCCAGCTGATTCACGAGCGTCAGTGTGACAATCTGGCTGGTTCACGAGCGTCAGTGTGACAATCCGGCAGGTTCATGAGCATCAGTGTGACAACACGGCTGGTTCATGAGCGTCAGTGTGACAATCCGGCTGTTTCTCGAGCGTTAGTGTGACAATCCAGCTGGTTCATGAGCATCAGTGTGACAATCCGGTTGGTTCATAAGCATCAGTGTGACAATCCGGCTGGTTCATAAGCCTCAGTGTGACAATCCGGATGTTTACGGCCGTCACTGTGACAATCCGGCAGTTTCCAGGCTGTTAGTCTGACAATGCCGCTGTTTCACGAGCATCGCTGTGACAGCCCGGCTCTTTCAGGGCTGTTAGTGTGACATTCCAGCTGTTTCGCAGCCATCAGTGTGACAATCTGGCTGTTTCATGGTTGTCACTGTGACAATCCGGCTGTTTCATGAGTGTCAGTGTGACAATCCAGCTGTTTCATGAGCATCAGTGTGACAATCCGGCTGTATACGGGCCGACAGTCTGTTAATCCGGCTGTTTCACGGGCGTCAGTGTGAAACTTTGGCTGTTTCACTGTCATCAGTGTGAAAATCCAGATATTTCACGTGCGTCACTGTGACAATCCGGCTTTGTCACGGGTGTCGGTGTGATAATACGGCTGTATCCCGGCCATCAGTGTGACAACCCGGCTGTTTCACGAGATTCACTGTGACAATCCGGCTGTTTCCAGGCTGTTAGTGTGACAGATCGGCTGTTTCACAAATGTCAGTGTGATAGCCCAGCTGTTTCAGAGCTGTTAATGTGACAATCCGGTTTTTTCACGAGCATCAGTGTGAAAACCCGGCTGTTTCACGGCCATCACTGTGACAAATCCGGCTGTTTCAGGAGAGTCACTGTAACAATCCGGCTGTTTCAGGTCTGTTAGTGTGACAATCCGGCTGTTTCGCAGCCGTCAGTGTGACAACCCGGCTGTGTCATGTCTGTCAGTGTGACAATCCAGCTGTTTCACGGGTGTCACTGTGACAATCTGGCTGTTTCAGCGCTGTTAATGTGACAATCTGGCTGTTTCATGAGCGTCAGTGTGACATTCTGGTTGTTTCACGAGCGTGACTGTGACAATCCGGCTGTTTCACAGCCATCACTGTGACAATCTGGCTGTTTCCTGGCTGTTAGTGTGACAATCCCGCTTTTTTAAGAGCATCAGTGTGACAGCCCGGCTGTTTCAGGGCTGTTAACGTGACACACCAGTTGTTTCACAGCCATCAGTGTGACAATCTGGCTGTTTCACGGGTGTCACTGTGACAATCCGGCTGTTTCCGGGCTGTTAGTGTGACAAATGGGCTGTTTTACGAACGTCAGTGTGATAGTCCAGCTTTTTCAGGGCTGTCAGTGTCACAATCCAGCTGTTTCACGGCCGTCACTGTGACAATCTGTTTCACGGGCGTCAGTGTGACAACCCGGCTGGTACATGAGCGTCAGTGTGACAATCCGGCTGGTTCATGAGCATCAGTGTGACAATGCGGATGTTTCATGGCCGTCACTATGACAATCTGGCTGTTTCCAGGCTGTTAGTCCGACAATCCCGCTGTTTCACGAGCATCAGTGTGACACTCCAGCTATCTCACGGCCATCAGTGTGACAATCTGGCTGTTTCATGAGAGTCAGTGTGACAATCCGGCTGTTTCATGAGTGTCTTTGTGACAACCTGGTTGTTTCACGTGCGTCAGTGTGACAATCCGGCTGTTTCACATGCGTCAGTGTGACAATCCGCCTGTTTCAGGAGGTCAGTGTGACAATCCGGCTGGTTCACGAGCGTCAGTGTGACATTCTGGATGTTTCACGAGCGTCACTGTGACAATCTGGCTGTTTCCTGGCTGTTAGTGTGACAATCCCGCTGTTTCACGAGCATCAGTGTGACAGCCCGGCTGTTTCAGGGCTGTTAGTGTCACACACCAATTGTTTCACAGCCAACAGTGTGACAATCTGGCTGTTTCACGGGTGTCACTGTGACAATCCGGTTGTTTCCGGGCTGTTAGTGTGACAAATCGGCTGTTTCATGAACGTCAGTGTGATAGTACCGCTGTTTCAGGTCTGTTAGTGTCACAATCCGGCTGTTTCACGAGCGTCAGTGTGACAATCTGGCTGGTTCACAAGCGTCATTGTGACAATCCGGCTGTTTCAGGAGCGTCAGTGTGACAATCCGGCTGGTTCACGAGCGTCAGTGTGACAGTCCGGCTAGTTCACGAGCGTCAATGTGACAACCCAGCTGTTTCACGAGCGTTGGTGTGACAACCCAGCTGTTTCATGGCCGTCACTGTGACAATCTGTTTCATGGGCGTCAGTGTGACAACCCAGCTGGTTCATGAGCGCCAGTGTGACAACCCGGCTTGTTCATGAGCATCAGTGTGACAATCCGGCTGTGTCACGGCTGTCATTGTGACAATCTGGCTGTTTCCAGGCTGTTAGTCCGACAATCCCACTGTTTCACGAGTGTCAGTGTGACACTCCTGCTGTTTCACTGCCATCAGTGTGACAATCTGGCTGTTTCATGGGTGTCACTGTGACAATCCGGCTGTTTCATGAGCGTCAGTGTGACAATCCGGCTGTTTCAGGAGATCAGTGTGACAATCCGGCTGGTTCATGAGCGTCAGTGTGACATTCCGGCTGGCTCACGAGCGTCAATGTGACAATCCGGCTGGTTCAGGAGCGTCAATGTGACAATCCGGCTGGTTCAGGAGCGTCAGTGTGACAATCCAGCTGGTTCATGAGCATCAGTGTGACAACCCGGCTGTTTCAGGAGCGTCTGTGTGACAATCTGGCTGGTTCATGAGCATCGGTGTGACAGTCCGGCTGTTTCAGGAGGTCAGTGTGACATTCCTGCTGGTTCACGAGTGTCAGTGTGACAATCCGGCTGTTTCAGGAGTGTTATTGTGACAACCCGGCTGGTTCATGAGCGTCAGTGTGACAATCCAGCTGGTTCATGAGCGTCAGTGTGACAATCCGGCTGGTTCATGAGCGTCAGTGTGACAATCGGCTGTTTACGGCCATCACTGTGACAATCCGGCAGTTTCCACGCTGTTAGTGTGACAAAGCCGCTGTTTCACGAGCATCGGTGTGACAGCCCGTCTGTTTCAGGGCTGTTAGTGTGACACTCCAGCTGTTTCACGGCCATCAGTGTGACAATCTGGCTGTCTCATGGGTGTCACTGTGACAATCCGGCTGTTTCATGAGCGTCAGTGTGACAATCCAGCTGTTTCATGAGCGTCAGTGTGACAATCCGGCTGTTTCTGGTGCGTCAGTGTGACAATCCGGCTGTTTCACGAGCCTCAGTGTGACAATCTGGCTGGTTCACAAGCGTCATTGTGACAATCCGGCTCTTTCAGGAGCGTCAGTGTGACAGTCCGGCTGGTTCACGAGCGTCAGTGTGACAATCCGGACGTGTCACATGCGTCGCTGTTACAATCCAACTTTGTCACGAGTGTCAATGTGACAACCCAGCTGTTTCACATGCGCCACAGAGACATTCCGTTGGTTTCATGGCCATCAGCATGACAATCTGGATTTCCCACATGCGTCACTGTAACAAGCCAGCTTTGTCACGGGTATCAATGTGACAATCTGGCTGTTTCATGGCCCTCAGTGTGACAATCCGGATATTTCACGGGCGTCATTGTGACAATCCAGCTTTGTCACGAGCATCAGTGTGACAGTCCGGCTGTTTCATGAGCGTCAGTATGACAATCCGGCTGTTTCACGAGCATCAGTGCGACAGTGTGGCTGTTTCATGAGCGTCAGTGTGACAGTCCGGCTGTTTCATGAGCGTCAGTGTGACAATCCAGCTGGTTCATGAGCGTCAGTGTGACAATCCGGCTGTTTCTCGAGCGTTAGTGTGATAATCCAGCTGGTTCATGAGCGTCATTGTGTCAACCGGCTGGTTCATGAGCGTCAGTGTGACAACCCGGCTGGTTCACGAGCGTCAGTGTGACAATCCAGCTGGTTCATGAGCGTCAGTGTGACAATCCGGCTGGTTCACGAGCGTCAGTGTGACAAACCGGCTGGTTCACGAGCGTCAGTGTGACAATCCAGCTGTTTCATGAGCGTCAGTGTGACAATCCGATTGGTTCATGAGCGTCATTGTGACAAACCGGCTGTTTCTCTAGGGTCAGTGTGACAATCCGGCTGTTTCACGGCCATCACTGTGACAATCCAGCTATTTCCAGACTGTGAGTGTGACAATCCCGCTGTTTCACGAGCATCAGTGTGACAGCCTGGCTGTATCAGGGCTGTTAGTGTGACACTCCGGCTATTTCATGGCCATCAGTGTGAGAATCTGTCTGTTTTACGGGTGTCACTGTGATAATCCATTGTTTCATGAGCGTCAGTGTAACAATCCAGCTTTGTCACGAGTGTCTGTGTGACAATCCGGCTATTTCACATACGTCACTGTGAGAATCCAGCTTGTTCACGGGTGTCATTGTGACAATCCGGCTGTTTCACGGCCATCAGTGTGACAATGGCTGTTTTACGGGTGTCACTGTGATAATCCGGCTGTTTCATGAGCGTCAGTGTGACAACCCGGCTGTTTCACGTGCGTCAGTGTGACACTCCGGCTGGTTCACGAGCGTCAGTGTGACACTCCGGTTGGTTCACGAGCGTCAGTATGACAATCCGACTGGTTCATGAGCATCAGTGTGACAACCCGGCTGTTTCTCGAGCGTCTGTGTGACAATCCAGCTGGCTCATAAGCATCAGTGTGACAAAAACAGAGATGAAAACAAAGATAAAAACAAAAAACTGCGGATGCTGGAAATCCAAAACAAAAACAGAATTACCTGGAAAAACTCAGCAGGTCTGGCAGCATGGGGGAGAAGAAAAGAGTCGACGTTTCGAGTCCCGTGACCCCTCTCCTTGGATTCACCTAGTTTTGTGGAAGGGTCATGCTGAGTTTTTCCAGGTAATTCTGTTTTTGTATCAGTGTGACAATCCAGCTGGTTCACGAGCGTCATTGTGACAATCCGACTGGTTCAGGAGCGTCAGTGTGACAATCTGGCTGGTTCAGGAGCATCAGTGTGTCAATGCGGCTGGTTCATGAGCGTCAGTGTGACAATCCAACTGGTTCACGAGCGTCAGTGTGACAATCCAGCTGGTTCACAAGCGTCAGTGTGACAATCCGGCTGGTTCATGAGTGTCAGTGTGACAATCCAAATGGTTCACGAACGTCAGTGTGACAATCCAGCTGGTTCACGAGCATCAGTGCGACAATCCAACTGGTTCACGAGCGTCAGTGTGACAATCCGGCAGGTTCATGAGCATCAGTGTGACAACACGGCTGGTTCATAAGCATCAGTGTGACAATCCAACTGGTTCACGAGCGTCAGTGTGACAACCTGGCTGGTTCATGAGCGTCAGTGTGACAATCCGGCTGGTTCATGAGCGTCAGTGTGACAATCCGGCTGGTTCACGAGCATCAGTGTGACAAACCGGCTGGTTCACGAGCGTCAGTGTGACAATCTGGCTGTTTCATGAGCGTCAGTGTGACAATCCGATTGGTTTATGAGCGTCATTGTGACAAACCGGCTGTTTCTCGAGGGTCAGTGTGACAATCCAGCTGGTTCATGTGCATCAGTGTGACAATCCAGCTGGTTCATGAGCGTCAGTGTGACAATCCGGCTGTTTCATGGCCGTCACTGTGACAATCCGGCTATTTCCAGGCTGTGAGTGTGACAATCCCGCTGTTTCACGAGCATCAGTGTGACAGCCTGGCTGTATCAGGGCTGTTAGTGTGACACTCCGGCTGTTTCATGAGCATCAGTGTGACAACCCGGCTGTTTCTCGAGCGTCTGTGTGACAATCCAGCTGGTTCATGAAAATCAGTGTGACAAAAACAGAGATAAAAACAAAGATAAAAACAAAAAACTGCGGATGCTGGAAATCCAAAACAAAAACAGAATTATCTGGAAAAACTCAGCAGGTCTGGCAGCATCGGCGGAGAAGAAAAGAGTTGACGTTTCGAGTCCCGTGACCCCTCTCCTTGGATTCACCTAGTTTTGTGGAAGGGTCATGCTGAGTTTTTCCAGGTAATTCTGTTTTTGTATCAGTGTGACAATCCGGCTGGTTCACGAGCGTCATTGTGACAATCCGACTGGTTCATGAGCGTCATTGTGACCATCCAGCTGGTTCATGAGCATCAGCGTGACAATCCGGTTGGTTCATAAGCATCAGTGTGACAATCCGGCTGGTTCATGAGCGTCAGTGTGACAATCCGGCTGGTTCATGAGCGTCAGTGTGACAATCCAGCTGGTTCATGTGCATTAGTGTGACAATCCAGCTGGTTCATGAGCGTCAGTATGACAATCCGGCTGTTTCACGGCCGTCACTGTGACAATCCGGCTATTTCCAGGCTGTGAGTGTGACAATCCCGCTGTTTCACGAGCATCAGTGTGACATCCTGGCTTTATCAGGGCTGTTAGTGTGACATTCCGGCAGTTTCACGGCCATCAGTGTGAGAATCTGTCTGTTTCACAGGTGTCACTGTGATAATCCGGCTGTTTCATGAGCATCAGTGTAACAATCCAGCTTTGTCACGGGTGTCTGTGTGACAATCCGGCTGTTTCACATATGTCACTGTGAGAATCTGGCTTGTTCACAGGTGTCACTGTGATAATCCGGCTGTTTCACGGCCATCAGTGTGACAACCCGGCCGTTTCACGTGCGTCAGTGTGACACTCCGGCTGGTTCACGAGCATCAGTGTGACAATCCGACTGGTTCATGAGCATCAGTGTGACAACCTGACTGTTTCTCGAGCGTCTGTGTGACAATCCAGCTGGTTCACGAGCGTCAGTGTGACAATCCGGCTGGTTCATGAGTGTCAGTGTGACAATCCAAATGGTTCACGAACGTCAGTGTGACAATCCGGCTGGTTCACGAGCATCAGTGTGACAATCCAACTGGTTCACAAGCGTTAGTGTGACAATCCGGCAGGTTCATGAGCATCAGTGTGACAACACGGCTGGTTCATGAGCGTCAGTGTGACAATCCGGCTGTTTCTCGAGCGTCTGTGTGACAATCCAGCTGGTTCACGAGCGTCAGTGTGACAATCCGGCTGGTTCACGAGCATCAGTGTGACAATCCGGCTGGTTCACAAGCGTCAGTGTGACAACCCAGCTGGTTCACGAGCGTCAGTGTGACAATCCGGCAGGTTCATGAGCGTCAGTGTGACAATCCGGCAGGTTCATGAGCGTCAGTGTGACAATCCGGCTGGTTCACGAGCATCAGTGTGACAAACCGGCTGGTTCACGAGCGTCAGTGTGACAATCTGTCTGTTTCATGAGCGTCAGTGTGACAATCCGATTGGTTTATGAGCATCATTGTGACAATCCGGCTGTTTCTCGAGGGTCAGTGTGACAATCCAGCTGGTTCATGTGCATTAGTGTGACAATCCAGCTGGTTCATGTGCGTCAGTGTGACAATCCGGCTGTTTCATGGCCGTCACTGTGACAATCCGGCTATTTCCAGGCTGTGAGTGTGACAATCCCGCTGTTTCACGAGCATCAGTGTGACAGCCTGGCTGTATCAGGGCTGTTAGTGTGACACTCCGGCTGTTTCATGAGCATCAGTGTGACAACCCGGCTGTTTCTCGAGCAAAAACAGAATTACCTGGAAAAACTCAGCAGGTCTGGCAGCATCGGCGGAGAAGAAAAGAGTTGACGTTTCGAGTCCTCATGACCCTTCGACAGAACTTGAGTTCGAGTCCAGGAAAGAGCTGAAATATAAGCTGGTTTAAGGTGTGTGTGTGGGGGGCGGAGAGATAGAGAGACAGAGAGGTGGAGGGGGTTGGTGTGGTTGTAGCGACAAACAAGCAGTGATAGAAGCAGAATATCAGAAGATGTCAACAACAATAGTACAATAGAACACATAGGTGTTAAAGATAAAGTTGGTGATATTATCTAAACGAATGTGCTAATTAAGAATGGATGGTAGGGCACTCAAGGTATAGCTCTAGTGGGTTTTTTTTTTTATTTTATATAATGGAAATAGGTGGGAAAAGGAAAATCTTTATAATTTATTGGGGAAAAAAAAGAGAAGGGGGAAACAGAAAGGGGGTGGGGATGGGGGAGGGGACTCACGACCTAAAGTTGTTGAATTCAATATTCAGTCCGGAAGGCTGTAAAGTCCCTAGTCGGAAGATGAGGTGTTGTTCCTCCAGTTTGCGTTGGGCTTCACTGGAACAATGCAGCAAGCCAAGGACAGACATGTGGGCAAGAGAGCAGGGTGGAGTGTTAAAATGGCAAGCGACAGGGAGGTTTGGGTCATTCTTGCGGACAGACCGCAGGTGTTCTGCAAAGCGGTCGCCCAGTTTACGTTTGGTCTCTCCAATGTAGAGGAGACCTGTTTTTGTTTTGGATTTCCAGCATCCGCAGTTTTTTTGTTTTTGTTTCTCGAGCATCTGTGTGACAATCCAGCTGGTTCATGAAAATCAGTGTGACAAAAACAGAGATAAAAACAAAGATAAAAACAAAAAACTGCGGATGCTGGAAATCCAAACAAAAACAGAATTACCTGGAAAAACTCAGCAGGTCTGGCAGCATTGGCGGAGAAGAAAAGAGTTGACGTTTCGAGTCCCGTGACCTCTCTCCTTGGATTCACCTAGTTTTGTGGAAGGGTCATGCTGAGTTTTTCCAGGTAATTCTGTTTTTGTATCAGTGTGACAATCCGGCTGGTTCACGAGCGTCATTGTGACAATCCGGCTGGTTCATGAGCATCAGTGTGACAATCCGGCTGGTTCATGAGCGTCAGTGTGACAATCCGGCTGGCTCATGAGCATCAGTGTGACAATCCGGCTGGTTCACGAGCGTCAGCGTGACAATCCAGCTGGTTCATGAGCGTCAGTGTGACAATCCAGCTGGTTCATGAGCGTCAGTGTGACAATCCGGCTGGTTCATGAGTGTCAGTGTGACAATCCGGCTGGTTCAGGAGCATCAGTGTGACAATCCAGTTGGTTCATGAGCGTCATTGTGACAATCCAGCTGGTTCATGAACGTCAGTGTGACAATCCGGCTGGTTCATGAGCGTCAGTGTGACAATCCGGCTGGTTCATGAGTGTCAGTGTGACAATCCGGCTGGTTCAGGAGCATCAGTGTGACAATCCGGCTGGTTCAGGAGCATCAGTGTGACAATCCGGTTGGTTCATGAGCGTCATTGTGACAATCCGGCTGGTTCAGGAGCGAGAGTGTGACAATCCGGCTGGCTCATGAGCGTCATTGTGACAATCCGGCTGGTTCAGCAGCATCAGTGTGACAATCCGGCTGATTCATGAGCGTCAGTGTGTCAATCCGGCTGGTTCATGAGAGTCAGTGTGTCAATCCGGCAGGTTCATGAGCGTCAGCGTGACAATCCAACTGGTTCAGGAGGGTCAGTGTGACAATTCAACTGGTTCACGAGCGTCAGTGTAACAATCCGGCTGGTTCATGAGCGTCAGTGTGAAAATCCGGCTGGTTCATGAGCGTCAGTGTGACAATCCGGCTGGTTCAGGAGCGTCAGTGTGACAATCCAGCTGGTTCACGAGCGTCAGTGTGTCAATCCGGCTGGTTCACGAGCGTCAGTGTGTCAATCCGGCTGGTTCATGAGCGTCAATGTGACAATCCGGCTGTTTCACGAGCGTCAGTGTGACAATCCAGCTGGTTCACGAGCGTCATTGTGATAATCCAGCTGGTTCATGAGCGTCAGTGTGACAGTCCAGCTGTTTAATGAAGGTCAGTGTGACATCCTGGTGGTTTCTCGAGCGTCATTGTGACAATCCGGCTGCTTCACGAGCGTCATTGTGACACTCCGGCTGGTTCATGAGCATCAGTGTGACAATCCAACTGGTTCACGAGCGTCAGTGTGACAATCCGGCTAGTTCACGAGTGACAGTGTGACAACCCGGCTGGTTCACGAGCGACAGTGTGACAACCCGGCTGGTTCACGAGCGTCATTTCGACAATCCGGCTGGTTCACGAGCGACAGTGTGACAACCCGGCTGGCTCACGAGCGTCAGTATGACAATCCGGCTGGTTCACGAGCGTCAATGTGACAATCCGGCTGTTTCACAAGCGTCAGTGTGACAATCCGGCTGGTTCATGAGCGTCAGTGTGACAATCCGGCTGTTTCACGAGCGTCAGTGTGACAGTCCAGCTGTTTAATGAGCGCCAGTGTGACATCCTGGCGGTTTCACGAGCGTCAGTGTGACAATCCGGCTGTTTAATGAGAGTCAGTACAGGGCTTTTATTGCAGATTTTTCCGGAGAAGAATTTAACCTTCACCAAATGTGGTTGTGGGATTTGAACCTCTCTCTCTCTCTGTGTCTGGGGTGTAGGTACAGGTGCCTGGATTATGGGTGCTGTAACGTCACATACAGTTAAATATAATGCAGTGCTTCTTCCTGATGTGGAGTCTGCTGGATTTGCTGGTCAACACCTCCTGTGGCTTGTTCAGGTTCTGCCTGCCTTCAGGGGCTGTGGTGATGGGCCCTCACATAGGCCTTTCCTTCTCCGTGACGGGGATCAGGGTGTGCTGGGGTGGGGGGACGCCTGCAACTTTTCCTTCTGGGTGTTAGTTCTGGGCCTGTGGAAGCGGCTGTCTAATTTTGTAAACTGCAGAGGTTCCGCTCTGTCCCTGCGACTCGCTTCAGAGGGGCAGTGGGGGGGGGAGGGGTTCCTTTTTTAACTCACTCACAAGACGCGGGGATCGCTGGCTGGGCCAGTGTTTATTGCCCGTCCCTAAGTCCCCTCGAGAAAAGGTAGCGGTGAGCTGCCTTCCTGAGCTTCTGCAGGCCCCGTGGGCCAGGGCTTTCCTCCAGCCCTAATCTCCCCCTTGCTGGACGCATCCATTGTCTGGACTGTGTAGGTCCCGGAGCGCGGTACCAATTATTCAGCTGACCTGACACTGTGCCGTCACTGCTGACCCTGGTCTTGTTGCTCTCGGTGTATGGCCTCTCGGTGTGTGGCCTCTCTGTGTGTGTCTCTCTCGGTGTGTGACCTCTCGGTGTGTGTCTCTCTCTGTGTGTGGCCTCTCTCGGTGTGTGACCTCTCGGTGTGTGACCTCCCTCGGTGTGTGACCTCTCGGTGTGTGGCCTCTCTCTGTGTGTGGCCTCTCTCGGTGTGTGGCCTCTCTGTGTGTGGCCTCTATCTGTGTGTGGCCTCTCTCGGTGTGTGACCTCTCGGTGTGTGGCCTCTCTCTGTGTGTGGCCTCTCTCGGTGTGTGGCCTCTCTCTGTGTGTGGCCTCTCTGTGTGTGGCCTCTCTCTGTGTGTGGCCTCTCTCTGTGTGTGGCCTCTCTTGGTGTGTGGCCTCTCGTTGTGTGGCCTCTCTCGGTGTGTGACCTCTCTGTGTGTGGCCTCTATCTGTGTGTGACCTCTCTCGGTGTGTGACCTCTCGGTGTGTGGCCTCTCTCTGTGTGTGGCCTCTCTCAGTGTGTGGACTCTCTCTGTGTGTGGCCTCTCTCGGTGTGTGGCCTCTCGGTGTGTGGTCTCTCGATGTGTGGCCTCTCGGTGTGTGACCTCTCTCGGTGTGTGACCTCTCGGTGTGTGGCCTCTATCTGTGTGTGGCCTCTCTCTGTGTGTGGCCTCTCTCAGTGTGTGGCCTCTCTCAGTATGTGGCCTCTCTCAGTGTGTGGCCTCTCTCGGTGTGTGACCTCTCTGTGTGTGGCCTCTCTCGGTGTGTGACCTCTCGGTGTGTGGCCTCTTGGTGTGTGGCCTCTCTCAGTGTGTGACCTCTCTGTGTGTGGCCTCTCTCTGTGTGTGGCCTCTCTCGGTGTGTGGCCTCTCTCTGTGTGTGGCCTCTCTCGGTGTGTGGCCTCTCTGTGTGTGGTCTCTCGATGTGTGACCTCTCGGTGTGAGACCTCTCTCGGTGTGTGACCTCTCGGTGTGTGGCCTCTCTCTGTGTGTGGCCTCTCTCTGTGTGTGGCCTCTTTCTGTGTGTGGCCTCTCTCTGTGTGTGGCCTCTCTCAGTGTGTGGCCTCTCTCGGTGTGTGACCTCTCTGTGTGTGGCCTCTCTCGGTGTGTGGCCTCTCGTTGTGTGGACTCTCTCGGTGTGTGGTCTCTCTCGCTGTGTGACCTCTCTCGCTGTGTGACCTCTCTCGGTGTGGGGCCTCTCTCGGTGTGTGGCCTCTTTCGGTGTGTGGCCTCTCGGTGTGTGGACTCTCTCTGTGTGTGGCCTCTCGGTGTGTGGACTATCTCTGTGTGTGGCCTCTCTGTGTGTGGACTCTCTCTTTGTGTGGCCTCTCTCAGTGTGTGGCCTCTCTCGGTGTGTGGCCTCTCTGTGTGTGGCCTCTCTCGGGTGTGTGACCTCTCTGTGTGTAGCCTCTCTCGGTGTGAGGCCTCTCAGTGTGTGACGTCTCGGTGTGTGGCCTCTCTTGCTGTGTGGCCTCTCTCGCTGCGTGACCTCTCTCAGTGTGGGGCCTCTCTCTGTGTGTGGCCTCTCTGTGTGTGGCCTCTCTCGATGTGTGGCCCCTCTGTGTGTGGCCTCTCTCTGTGTGCGGCCTCTCTCGGTGTGTGGACTCCCACGGTGTGTGGCCTCTCTGTGTGTGGACTCTCTCTGTGTGTGGCCTCTCTGTGTGTGGCCTCTCTCTGTGTGTGGCCTCTCTCGGTGTGTGGCCTCTCTGTGTGTGGCCTCTCTCGGTGTGTGGCCTCTCTCTGTGTGTGGCCTCTCTGTGTGTGGCCTCTCTCGGTGTGTGGCCTCTCTCGGTGTGTGGCCTCTCTTGTGTGGCCTCTCTGTGTGTGGCCTCTCTCGGTGTGTGGCCTCTCTCGGTGTGTGGCCTCTCTGTGTGTGGCCTCTTGGTGTGTGGTTCCTCGGTGTGTGGCCTCTCTCGGTGTGGACTCTCTCTGTGTTGGCCTCTCTCGGTGTGTGGCCTCTCTCGGTGTGTGGCCTCTCGGTGTGTGACCTCTCTCGGTGTGTGACCTCTCAGTGTGTGACCTCTTTCGGTGTGTGACCTCTCTCGGTGTTTGGCCTCTCTCTGTGTGTGGCTTCTCTGTGTGTGGCCTCTCTCGGTGTGTGGCCTCTCTGTGTGTGGCCTCTCTTGGTGTGTGGCCTCTCTCAGTGTGTGGCCTCTCGGTGTGTGGCCTCTCTCGGTGTGTGGCCTCTCTCGGTGTGTGTCCTCTCTCGGTGTGTGGCCTCTCGGTGTGTGGCCTCTATCGGTGTGTGGCCTCTCTGTGTGTGGCCTCTCTGTGTGTGATCTTTTCGTGTGTGGCCTTTTGGTGTGTGGCGTCTCTGTGTGTGGCCTCTCTCTGTGTGTGGCCTCTTTCGGTGTGTGGCCTCTCTCGGTGTGTGACCTCTCTCGGTGTGTGACCTCTCGGTGTGTGACCTCTCTCGGTGTGTGACCTCTCAGTGTGTGACCTCTCTCGGTTTGTGGCCTCTCAGTGTGTGACCTCTCTCGGTGTGTGACCTCTCGGTGTGTGACCTCTCTCGGTGTGTGACCTCTCTCGGTGTGTGACCTCTCGGTGTGTGTCCTCTCGGGGCCTCTCGCTGTGTGGTCTCTCAGTGTGTGACTGGCTGCTCCTATCGATCAGCAGAGCTGCTGTGCTGGAGCCTGGGCTGTGTGCTGTGTGTTAGTGTTTCAGGGAGTGATGGTGAGCATCCCCCTTGGAACCCTCCCTTTCTGTGGCTGGCACTAATATTGATGTTGTTATAATGTTGTTGGGATGTTGCGTATTACATGCTCCTAATTGTTTTGACTGTGGATCGGAAAGACGATTAAAGGTCATTGATTTTTCAATCCTAACTGCATCGATTTTGAAATTTGCTATTGAGTCCCCACTTTAAATCTCTCTCAACTAGAGCTCAAACCACAGATGACAAGTGCTGATTAAACGTGTTAACTGCGACACGTGTCGGCGATTGGAGCTGGGGATTTGGGCTCGGATTTAACCCTGTGAGTGCCGCTGAGGAATAGGGGCTGCTTCCCCCTCCCCACCCCTCCCCCAGCGCCGCTCTGATGCTCTGCTGTGAAGGTGAGCCTGGCACAGTCACGCTTGCTGACGTGAGCTTACAGATCACCTGGGGTCTAGGGGGCATCGCGAGGTGCTGCTGCCCAGGCAGTGCAGACGAATGGCTCGACTGCGATGAGGAGAATGCAGGGGAGAGGAGTCCAGATGGGGTAGAGCTGCCCGCCTGCCGGATATTGCTGATGGCGCACAGCATGGTGCTGGATGAGCAGGGCAGCAGAGGCTGCAGGAATCCCAGTGCCCAGAGGGCAGAAACTGCAGGCATTCCAGTGCCTAGAGGGCAGAGGCTGCAGGAATCCCAGTGCCCAGAGGGCACAAACTGCAGGAATCCCAGTGCCCAGAGGGCAGAGGCTGCAGGAATCCCAGTGCCCAGAGGGCAGAAACTGCAGGCATTCCAGTGCCCAGAGGGCAGAGGCTGCAGGAATCCCAGTGCCCGGGGGGCAGATGCTGCAGGAATCCCAGTGCCCAGAGGGCAGAAACTGCAGACATTCCAGTGCCCGGGGGGCAGATGCTGCAGGAATCCCAGTGCCCAGAGGGCAGAAACTGCAGGCATTCCAGTGCCCAGAGGGCAGAGGCTGCAGGAATCCCAGTGCCCGGGGGGCAGATGCTGCAGGAATCCCAGTGCCCAGAGGGCAGAAACTGCAGACATTCCAGTGCCCAGAGGGCAGAGGCTGCAGGAATCCCAGTGCCCAGATGGCAGAGGCTGCATGAATCCCAGTGCCCAAAGGGCAGAGGCTGCAGGAATCCCAGTGCCCAGAGTGCAGAGGCTGCAGGAATCCCAGTGCCCAGAGTGCAGAGGCTGCAGGAATCCCAGTGCCCAGAGTGCAGAGGCTGCAGGAATCCCAGTGCCCAGAGTGCAGAGGCTGCAGGAATCCCAGTGCCCAGAGGGCAGAAACTGCAGACATTCCAGTGCCCAGAGGGCAGAGGCTGCAGGAATCCCAGTGCCCAGAGGGCAGAGGCTGCAGGAATCCCAGTGCCCAGAGGGCAGAGACTGCAGGAATCCCAGTGCCCAGAGGACTCAGGGGGGCAGAAACCACTGGAATCCAGTGCCCAGAGGGTAGAGGCTGCAGGAATCCAGTGACCAGAGGACTGCAGCGGAGCATGAGGGCTTTTCTCCGAAGTTTGGGCTGGTCTTTTCCTCCTCTCTCAGTAGTTAGGCCCTGCCTTGCTGGAGCAGACTGGAGACTGGGAAATATCGACATGATCTGAGAGCATTGCCTTAGCAATGGTGTGTAACTAAACTCCGAGGCATTGGCCAGCTCCTGTTTATATTTAACTTTGGTTCTGTGTCAGGGAAACAGGAAATGAGAATTGGCTCTGTGTCCTCTCCTGCTGCCGGCCAGTATGTGCCAGCCTGGGAAGGAAGGGCAGGGATGTCATGGGCCCTGAGCCTGTGGGTTATCTCACTGGAGGGATATGTTCCAGCCCTCAGGAAAGGGCAGCTCCAGTAAATGAGCAGAAATAAAGGCCAGGAGAGTGAGGTTCGATATCTTTGGGTCTGTATTTGCAGTTTTGTGTGTGTGTGAGATCCCCTCCAAAACTATCCTGAGGTCAGTCTGCACCCCTCATCCCATCAGCAGCGTTTCACTCAGCTCTTCAGTGGCCTTTGTCGTCTGGCCACTCCATCTCCCCTGGTCACTCAGACCCCTGTGGGCAACCTGTTCCCTGTAGTCACTCCGACCCACATGGTCACTCTGTCCCCTGTGGTCACTCTGCCCCTTGTGGTCACTACAACCCCTGTGGTCACTCTATGCCCTGTTGCCACTCTGTCCCCTGTGGTCACTCAGACCCCTGTGGGCAACCTGTCCCCTGTGGTCACTCCGACCCACATGGTCACTCTGTCCCCTGTGGTCACTCTGCCCCTTGTGGTCACTCTGTGCCCTGTGATCACCCTGTCCCCTGTTGTCACTCTCACCCCCTGTGGTCACTCTGACCCCTGTGGTCACTCTGACCCCTGTTGTCACTCTGACCCCTGTTGTCACTCTCCCTCCCTGTGATCACTCTGACTCCTGTGGTCACTCTGACCCCTGTGGTCACTCTGGTTCTTTGTGGAGTGAGGGGATATCATATCTGTATTTTCTGTAGTTTGTACAAGCGCTGGGAACTGAGGCTTGATGTTCATGCAGCGAGCTTTCTCTACCAGTCCCTGCACTTTTGGGAACCTAATCTGGGTACCTCTTGGAGTTACATAGGGTGGGAAAGTAAGCTGCAAGGAGGACACAGAGAGGCTGCCAAGGGACGTATAGATAGGTTAAGAGAGTGGGCAAGAACATGGCAGATTGAATATAAAGTGGTGATGTTCAAAATTTTCCAGTGTGGTAGGGAAAATAAAAAAAAAGCAGGAGAAAGGCAACGGAATGCTGGTATTCCGAGGAATCTGGGAGTCTTTGTACATGAATCACTGAAACAAGTAGGTGCAGCAGGCAATCAAGAATCAAATGGTGTGTTAGTAATCCTTCACTGCAAAGGGAATGTCTGATACAGGCAAGTCTTCCTACGATGATGGGTCCACCTACACGATGCTGTGCACAGTTTGGTCTGTTTACGCTAGGCAGGGTATACCTCCCTGAGATGGGATGCAATTAAGGTTCACTAGACTGGTTCCTGTACCAAGGGCATTGCCCTCTGTAGAGAAATCAAATGTTCACAAGAGTTTACAAGTGGAACTGGAATATTGAGGCCAGTTCTGGGCTCCGCACGTTAGGAAGGATGTGTTGGCATTAGAGAGAGTGCGGAAAAGATTCCCGAGAATGGTTCCAGGGATCAGGGTTACCAGTTCTGTGGATAGATTGGAGAAGCTGGGACTGTTCTCCTCAGAGAAGAGAAGGTTGAAAGGAGATTTGATAGAGGTGTTCAAAATCATGAGGTGTCTGGACAGAGTAGATAGGGAGAAACTGTTCCCATTGGTGGAAGGATCGAGAAGCAGAAGGACACTGATTTGAGGCGATTGGTAAAAGAAGCAATGGAGACAAGAGGAGAAATGTTTTCAGGCAGTGAGTGGTTAGGGTCTGGAATGCGCTGCCTGAGAGTGTGAGGGAGGCAGGTTCAATCGAGGTTTTAAGGAGGGGATTGGAGAATTTTATAAAGGGGAAAAGCTTGCAAGGCTATGGGGAGAAGGTAGAGAAATGGGACTAGCTGAGTTATTCCTGCAGAGAGATGACACCGGCATGATGGGCCGAATGACCTTTTTCAGTGCTGTAACAATGCCATGATTCTATGAGCGAGACATTGTCTCACTGAAACATTTAAAACTCTCCAAGGAGCATGTTACTCCTGGCAGGGGGGTCCAGGACTATGTGGGTCACAGCCTTATAAGCAGCCCCACTCCCCCATTTAGGTCTGAGTTGAGGAGATGCTCTTCACCCACAGGGCTGTGAATCTTTGGAATTCTGTAGACCAGAGGTTGTTGAGATCAGTCTTCGAGTGTATCCATGAGTGAGTTGGATAGATTTTTGGACACTAAGCGGATTAAGGAACATGGGGAATAGTGTGGGAAGAGAGAGATTTTTTTATTCATTCATGGGCTGTGGGCTTCGCTGGCTGGGCCAGCTTTTATTGCCCATCCCTAACTGCCCCTTGAGAAGGTGGTGGGTGAGCTGCCTTCTTGAACAGCTGCAGTCCCTGTGGTGTAGGTACACCCACAGTGCTGTTAGGGAGGGAGTTCCAGGATTTTGACCCAGTGACAGTGAAGGAACGGCCGATATATTTCCAAGTCAGGATGGTGAGTGACTTGGAGGGGAACTTCCAGGTGCTGGTGTTCCCATCTACTGCTGCCCTTGTCCTTCTAGATGGTAGTGGTCGTGGGTTTGGAAGGTGTTGTCGAAGGAGCCTTGATGAGTTCCTGCAGTGCATCTTGTAGATGGTACACACACTGCTGCTACTGTGCGTCGGTGGTGGAGGGAGTGAATGTTTGTGGATGTGGTGCCAATCAAGCGGGGCTGCTTTGTCCTGGATGGTGTCGAGCTTCTTGAGTGTTGTGGGAGCTGCACTCATCCTGGCAAGTGGGGAGTATTCCATCACACTCCTGACTTGTGCCTTGTAGATGGTGGACAGACTTTGGAGAGTCAGGAGGTGAGTTACTCACCACAGGATTCCTAGCTTCTGACCTGCTCTTGTAGCCACAGTATTTATATGACTAGTCCAGTCCAGTTTCTGGTCAATGGTAACCCCCAGGATGTTGATAGTGGGGGATTCAGTGATGGTAATGCCTTTGAATGTCAAGGGGCAATGGTTAGATTTTCTCTTGTTGGAGATGGTCATCGCCTGGCATGAATGTTACTTGCCGCTTGTCAGCTCAAGCCTGGATATTGTCCAGGTCTTGCTGAATTTGGACATGGACTGCTTCAGTATCTGAGGACGGTGCTGAACATTGTGCAATCATCAGCCAACATCCCCACTTCTGACCTTATGATGGAAGGAAGGTCATTGATGAAGCAGCTGAAGATGGTTGGGCCGAGGACACCACCCTGAGGAACTCCTGCAGTGATGTCCTGGAGCTGAGATGACTGACCTCCAATAACCACAACCATCTTCCTTTGTGCTGGGTATGACTCCAACCAGCGGAGAGTTTTCCCCCTGATTCCCATTGACTCCAGTTTTGCTGGGGCTCCTTGATGCCACACTCGGTCAAATGCTGCCTTGATGTCAAGGGCAGTCACTCTCACCTCACCTCAGGAGTTCAGCTCTTTTGTCCATGTTTGAACCAAGGCTGCAATGAGGTCAGGAGCTGAGTGACCCTGGCAGAACCCAAACTGGGCATCAGTGAGCAGGTTATTGCTAAGCAAGTGCCACTTGGTAACACTGTTGATGACCCCTTCCATTACTTTACTGATGATGGAGAGTAGACTGATGGGGCGGTAATTGGCCGGGTTGGATTTGTCCTGCTTTTTGTGTACAGGACATACCTGGGAAATTTTTCACACAGCCGGGTAGATGCCAGTGTTGTAGCTGTACTGGAACAGCTTGGCTAGGGGCACGGCAAGTTCTGGAGCACAACCCTTCAGTACTATTGCTGGAATATTGTCAGGGCCCATAGCCTTTGCAGTGTCCAGTGCCTTCAGCTGTTTCTTGAGATCACGCAGAGTGAAATGGCTGAGGGCACTGGAGATAGGTCAGGCTATGGGCCCTGACAATCTGCGGCAGTGGTACTGAAGGCTTGTGCTCCAGGACTAGCTGAGGTCGGAGATCGACCATGGTTCCTGAATGGCGGTGCAGCCTCGAAGGGCCAAAGGGCCAGCTCCTGCTCCTTCTTACGTTGCTGCCGATGTGTCCCTAACGGGTTGGCATCTTCCGGAACCGCTGCCCCTGTTCAGTGGGAGCGATGCCTCACCCGGTCGCCAGCTGCAGCGCCTCCCTGCCTTGCCCGGCGCAGTGGAGGACATTTGAACTTGTTTGCTGTTGTTTGGCTGATCTCGCACCCCCCACCCCCACTGCTGTTACACAGGGGGAGAATTTACTGAGGGGATCCTAGCGCCGCGGCTTCCTCGGATATTTAAGCTGGAGAGCTGCAACCCCATCCTTCCCTTCCCTATTTTTAAAATCCTGCAGATTCACCCGATTCTCAATCAGAGGGGGAAATGCCGATTTCTTTCTGATTGTGCAGCTTTGACCCGGGTTCTGCCAGGCGTCTGCCTCACAACCCATTTGTGGTCCAGGGCCTGTCGTGTGAAAATGCAACTTGGCCCCCTGTTCATCGAGTGATATTCCTCTTAACCTGCCGCTGGCTCATCTCTTCAACAGGGCCGGTGGGGGGGGGGGGGGGAAGTTTTATTTTAAATGAATTCTTTTTGTGTGTGTGTGTGTGTCTGATTTGAGGCAGAGCTGTGGGGAGGCTGGTTGCTATGGGCTGCATTGGGGGGAGGAAGGGGGGAGGTGTGATTTTGGTGTTGTGGTGGACGCAGAACATTGTACCTTTGGAATAATTGCTTTTGTCTGCAAAGGGTTGGGGGCGGGTGGCTCCTCTGAGGGAGAAGCAAGAGAGGACGGTCAGGCCTTTCCCTGGAAATTGGTCGTCAGCTGTCAAACTGGGGAAGAGTATGAAAGAGAGAGAGAGAATGATAGTGGCAGACAATGCGAGAAGATTAGGTTGAATGGGGGCGAGCCTATTGTTCCCAAGCAGCAGTGAAACCCAGATGCATGTACACTGGGCTATGAATTGCTAGCTCAACAGCATTAATCGAAGAGACGAAAGAATTTCTGTGTGCCTCTGTGTGTGTGTGTGTGTGTGTGTGTGTATATATCTATGTGTGTGTATTTTAATACATAGAAAGACAGATTGTACACAAATAACTGTCACTGTCCAATTTTTCAGCACCAAGGTTTTATTCCCTGTTTGAAGGCACAGACGTACACACACACTCAGACACACTCACTCACACACACACACACACCAACTTGGGTTCCTGGAATGCAAGCTTGGGGAACTGCCTGTCAGTCTCGTTATGTTTGTTCCACTGCCTATCCCCTTCGTTTTCCAACGCTGCACATCTGACAACGAATGGAAGCTGAAATCGACCCTGGGACTGCGAGCGTCTGACGGTAAGCTGACGAGAGTGAGAGAGAGAGAGAGAGAGAAGGAGAGAGAGAGAGGGAGAGAAGCCGGGAGAGAGGAAAAGGCTTCTTTTTATTCATGCAATATTGATCTGAATGTCACAGTTGTGGATCGAGCGGCCGAGCCAGGAGCCGGTCGATAGGAAGAAAAGGTGTCGGGGATTACTGGGGCTGCTGTTAGCAGGGAGTGCAGGGAGAGGCTGAGGGGAGAGAGAGAGAGAGAGAGTGAAAATGTAGAGAATAAATGTGGTGATAAGGAAAGTGATTGTTTGTCAATAGGTAAATAATTTATGCACATGAGATGAAATGAATGCCACAGGCAGAGCTGGGATTGTCTTGCTGGGGGATTTATCCAGCGAATTTGTGTAACTATGGAGTTGCTGTAAGCACCCAGAGTGCAGGCAGCAGACCAAGGACTTCATCCTTTCACCAGTTGAGAGATTGTCGGGCCTTGTGTGCAGCCCCTCAACCCCTCTCTCTCTCGCTCTCTCTCTCTCATTCTCTCTTTTTCTCCTGTTTGTTTGTGCCCCTGCGTTAACCACTCTGCTCTCCCTGTCACCTCCTCGAGCACACTGGAGCTGCCTGCCCTATCCCCTCTCCTTCTCTAGCACCTCCGTTTCTTCCTCCCCCTGTGTTTTAACCCCAGCTCCACCATCTCCCGTGGATATTTTTTCATTCCCACCCTCTGTGAGCATTCTTTGTCTCTGGTCCCGCTCCAGCCACTTTACACCGACCTTTAATTCTCTTTTCCTCTTCCCAGCTCCACAGCTTTGCCCTAATCCCTCTCTCCCTCCCTCTCTCCTAATCCTTTGCCCTCTCCACCTCTCCACCGTGTCGTCCCGTTACCCCTGCACACGTCCCCCTTTCACTCGGGCAAATTTGCGCTCTGGACCCCCTTCATTACCCTCCCATGGCTCAAGTGACCAGATCCCCGCTGCTTACAGCCCACCCCCACCTCCCCACCAGCACCCCAGTAAACCCCCGCCCCCCCCCCCACCCCCAACCAGCACCCCCACAAAACCCACCCCCAACCCCAGCTCCTAGCCCAACTCTTTCCTGCAGCTCTTGGGGGCATTTTTTGTGTGTGTTTTGCTTTGTGCCTGGGGCAGTGGAGATGATGGGGGTGGAGGGCCAGGATTGTGTGTGGGAGATGGTTTGGGTGGGGGTCAGGGGTTGTGGAGGTGGGGGTCAGGGGTTGTGAGCGGGGTCGGGGATTGTGAGAGGGGTCGGGGGTCGTGGGGGCAGGAAGGGGGCCCTTGCTCCCTTGCTGTGGCTCGGACACCTCCGCAGGCACTCGGGGTGGCCGCGTGTTCGAAGGGACGAGGGGAATGTCCCCCCACCCCTTTCCACCCCAGAGGGGTCACACCACCCCTTGCTGTGTGCCTATTGTCTGCAGTACCCAACACTTTCAGCCCAGTGGCTTCTGCTGCCTCTCTGGTGCCCCACACTGTGGCCCTTGTCAGGATTTCTCTCAATCACTACTCGCTTTGTCTGAATTCACCAGCCTTCAAACCTTTGTAAAATCGAGCTCAGCGCTCATCTCGGAGCTGCAGTGTCGGTGTGTGTGTGTGTGTGTGTGTGTGTGTGTGTGTGTGTGTGGAGTGGGGGGGTGGTGTGTGTGTGGAGATTAATGGTACTGGCTGCTAGCAGGGTGGTGTGAAATCACTCTCCATCTCTTCGAGGCCGTCCCTCTGGCTGGTTCATTTCAGAGGCGATTTTCATTGTTATTCCAGGCTCGTGTGACTGGGGTCAAATCCCTCACCTCCCGGGAGAGGGGGTGGGGGTGGGGCCAGCGTTCTGGGACTCAGGTGGCTGTTGCCCCCTGGTAGATTCAAGATTTGGAGTGCTAGAAGGTCGACTAGGCAGAGGATGTGTGCATCTGGATTCCTCACCCAGTCACTAGCCCAGCTCGAGCGTTTGCTGAGTTATTAGCAGTGAGCCCTGTGCCCAGAGCTGCAGTGTGCCCACGCCCTGACACTAACCTGCCTGCGGCATTTGCGGAATGTTTCCCGCCTGCAGGATTCCCGGACTCTGCCCATGGGGCATCCTTCCCCCCACCCCCAGCCCCCAAAAAAGGCTCCTGGGGATTTTGGTTATCGTTGGACCTGCTCCCCAGCAGAATTTCTGATGTGCCCACGAGCGAGAGGGGGAGTTGAGAGCTCAGTAACGGTGTCCTGTCATCGTGGTTTCTTCGCTCGGGTTGGAGGGAGGGCTACTCTGCCCAGACTGAAGCCAGGCTGCAGAGGGAATGATCTGTCACTGCCCGCTCAGCCTCTGAAGCCTGTCTCCAGCCTCTGGGGAAGGTGGGCCGGCGCTAACAGCAAAGCTCCGGGCAGGTCATTGGCAGCAGTGATTTGGCCAAGTGGGCAGGAAAGTGGCAAATGAGGATTCAGTCCGGAAAAGTGTGAGGTGAAGCATTCGGGGATGGCCAACAAGGCTAGGGAATACTCAGTAAACAGGCGGATGTTGAGAGGTGTTGAGGGAGTGAGAGACCTTGGAGCGCATACCCACAGGTCACTGAAGGTGGCAGGACGGGTGGATAAGGCAGTAAGAAAGCATATGGAATGTTTTCCTTTATTGGGGATACAAAAGCAGGGATGTGATGCAGGGACTGTACAAAACGCTGGTTAGGCCACAGCTGGAATTCTGTGTACAGTTCTGGTCACCACATTACAGGATGGACATCATTGCTCTGGAGAGAGTGTGGAGGAGATTTACAAGAATGTTGCCAGGGCTGGAAAATTGCAGCTATGAGGAGAGATCGGACAGGCTGGGGTGGTTTTCCTTGGAACAGAGGAGGCTGAGGGGTGACCTGATTGAGGTGCACAAAATTATGAGGGGCCGAGATAGGGTAAACAGGAAAGTCCTGTTTCCCCTAGCGGAGAGGTCAATGACCGGGGGCACAGATTTAAGGGGATTGGTGGAAGGTGTCGAGGGGACGTGAGGAGAAACCTTTTCACCCAGAGCGTGATGGGTGTCTGGAATTCGCTGCCTAAGTTGGTGGTTGAAACTGACATGCTCAATTCATTTAAAACAGAACCTGCAAGGATACGGAGCAGGGGCTGGAAAGTGGGGTTAAAAATGAGAGCCAGTTTCTGTTTCCCCTCCTCCTTTTAGCCGGCGCAGACTCGATGGGCTGAATGGCCTCTTTCTGCACTGTAACCTTGTGGCTCTATGGTTGACCCTGGTGCACAAACATCAGTGAAATGGGGGGGGGGGTAAGGGTTTCACAGTTGCCCCCTGTGTCACCCTCCGTTTGCCCCAGAGAGTTGGGCTGGAGGCTGGGAATGGGCCCCCTGCGGAGCTCTGCCTCATCCTCCAGCTCAGCCGCTAGGACAGGGACTGTGCTCCGCGCTGTAAGGGGCATTTTGATCGAGTGGCCTGTTGAGTTTTGGGCTCTTGGCTGTGCCGGGATTGAACTGGGGTCAGCCGTCTCTCTGTAAGGCAGGTGAAGGCAGGCACACAACCGTGGGGAGGTTTGGAGGGCAGTGCGACCAAACTAATAAGGCTGAGTAAGAGCAGGACCAGAACCGTTGAATCCTGGCACCTGTCTAGGGAAGTACAGGTTCAAATCCCACCGTGGTAGCTGGTGGAATTTAAATTTGATTAATAAATCTGGATTATAACACTAATCTCAGTTAGAGTGATAATGGAACTATCACTGAATGTTGTAAAAATCCCATCTGGTTCACCAGTGTCCCTTAGCTCTGCCCTACATGTGACTCCAGGCCCTTAGCAAGGTTTTCTGTTAACATTCACGGGGTGTGGGTGCTGCAGGCTAGGCTAGTATTTATTCACAGAGTCATAGAGCTAAACAGCACACAAACAGGCCCTTCGGCCCATCGTGTACATGCTGGCCACCAAGCACCTATCCATTCGAATCCCATTTTTATTGCCCATCCCTACTTGCCCTTGAGAAGGCGGGGGTGAGCTGCCTTCTTGAGCTGCTGCAGAGCCTGCGGTTGACTCTTAACTGCCCTGTGAAATGGCCAAGCGAGCCACTCAGTTCAAGAGGCAATTAGGGACGGGCAACAAACACAAGCCTTGCCAGCCACGCCCACACACTGTCAGCTCATCCAAAAGCCGCAGAGCTGCATACTATCCTGACCCAGTGAAGCTCAGCCTATAACTTCTCCAATTTAAAATGTTCACACACTGCCCAAATCTCCATAACGTCCTTCCCATCTCAACAGAGTCGCTGCTCTGCCGGCCCGGGCTTTTTGGGAAGCCTTGCCTTGCTCGGCCATATCAGAGAGCAGTTCAGAGTCAACCATATTGCTGTGAGCCTGGAGTCACATGTAGGCCAGACCGGGTAAGGATGGCAGATTTCACTCCCTAAAGGGCATTAGTGAACCAGATGGGTTTTTACAACAATCATTTCATATTTGCCATTACCAAGACTAGCTTTATGTTTCCAAATTTTATTAATTGAATTTAAATTCCACCAGCTACCACAGTGGGATCTGAACCCCTGTCCCAAGTGCATAAGCCTGAACCTCTGGATTACTAGCCCAGTGACATCACCGCTACACCACTGTCTCCTCATTTGTCAACATATATTGCACTTGGCTAATTGTATTGAGTTTTTTGTTAGAGGAAATATGTTCACATGAGAGACCTGGAGGGATAGCTGGGCTTGAATACATAGGAATGGTGTGAATGAAGGGTCACCAGTCACACTGTGATTCAATGGATTGGGGCACTGGTTGCACTGCAATTTAGTGGATTGGTCACTGGCTACATTGTGATTCAGTGGATTGGGTCACTGGTTCCAGTGCAGTTTGATGAATTGGGTCACCAGCTACACTGTGATCTGGTGGATTGCGTCAGTTCCAAAGTAGAGTCATCTTGGACTGGAAACATTAACTCTGTTTCTCTCTCCACAGGCACTGCCAGAGCTGCTGAGTTTTTCCAGCACTTTCTGTTTTATTTCAGATCTCCAGCATCTGCAGTATTTTCTTTTTATTCACCTAATGCTGTAAATGGTAAGACCCCTATAACAGTGTAGGGGAACAGGCAAGATCCGATGGTGTCAGGAACACCGATTGTTACAGGTTGGGGATGAGTTGAAGTGAAATGTGATTGTGGAGTTTATACCTGGGGAGTTTACGAGGTGTATAAGCCCTTGGTCAGACCCCGATTGGAGTATTGCATGCAGTTCCATTTGGACATGCATTTGCATGGGCAGTCCTTTATTGGAAGGGTGTTAGAACCAGTCACCCGGTGGTACTGATCTTGAATATTGTTGAAAAGAGACATGTTGCTGAAGCTTTTCATCCTGCACTCATCAGGACAAATGCAAGAATGCCAAATTTCAGAGGGTCACAACAATTTATACTGCAGGAGAAAAGGGTGCTGATTGGTTGACAAGTACCTGATTGGTTGAGGCATTGCCATGGAGAAGCTAACGGGGAATTATGAGCTCAAAAAGGGCCCAAGGCTTGAACATCTTCCTTCTGTTTGCCTGTGTATGGAGGCATGTCACTTCCAGCAAGCATAAATGAGGCGCATTACGAGCTTGGCTGGTTATTCTAAACTGGCTGTTAGTGTAGTTATTAGCGCACTGAGGATTGTTCAGCCAGTACTATAATGAGATATGGAGAAAGGATGGTGAAAGCTCACCAGAATCCCACCAGGAATCGGGGGCTTACAATCCTGAAGGAAAGCTTGAAAAACAGTGGGTGTTTTCACTGAGGTCGGGAGGGTTGGGTCAGCTTCATTGCTCGGAGAATGAAGGTGAAATAACTTCATTTTTGACAGAAGCAAGGGGGGGTGTTGTGGGGTCGTGGCTGGGTGGGGTGCGGCTGGTGCTTTACCACTGAAGACCATGACATTGTTTTAAGCAGCAGCGAGATGTACAGGCTTGAAAACGGAGAGGGCAAGGGCAAGGCAGGAAAGCCAAAGTTAGAGCTCCTTAGGTGATGAGGAGACGGAGAATATGATGAGACAGGGAGGGTGATGTGTGTCAGGTGAGGTCTCCGAGTGAGATCCAGGTTAAATGCATTAGGTTGAGGTGGGGGGAGAGGAAAATAAGACTGGCATAGAGAGAATATGAGAATTGAACGACAGTCAGCAAAAAAGGGAAGCCCAAAATCCTTTAGCAGCACGTAAATAGCAGGAGGGTAATAAGGGGTGGTGTGGGGGCAATCAGAGGTGAAGAGGGTGATATATTCTTCGAGACGCAGCCTAAGGCTAGAATATTTAATGAGCACTTTGTGTCGGAGATTACCAAGGAAGAGGACTCTGATCAGATACCAGCCGATCGACAGCAGAGGCTGCAAATCTGAAATAAAAGCAGAAAATGCTGGAAAACCTCAGCAGGTCTGGCAGCGTCAGTGCAGGGAGAAATAGAGTTAACATTTCGAGTCTGTGTGACTTGTCTTCAGTAGAAACAGAGATGGTGGAGGTTGTGAATGGGGTGACAATGGAAAGGCAGGAGGTTCTGGAAAGGTTGGCTGTGCTCCGAGTGGATAAGTCTCCCGGTCCGGTTGGCTTGTATCCCAGGTTTCTGAAGAAAGTGGGATTGGAGATGGTGGGTGAGCTCACCATAATCTCCCAAACAACCCTAGATACAGGGGGAGGCGCTAGAAGGTTGGAGAGTTAACAAATGTGACAGCTGTATTTCCAGAAGGCTATAAGGACACTCCTAGTAACGACGGGCCGGTCTGTTTAACATCAGTGGGTAAGTTTTAGCAACAATAATCAGGGAAACAACCAACATGCGCATGGTGAGGTTTGGGTTAATGAAGGAGATCCAGCACGGGTTTGGAAAAGGCCGACTGTGTTTGACTAACCTAATGGAATTTTTTGATGAAGTAACAGAGAAGGTTGATGAAGGGAATGTGATGGATGTTGTCTATGTAGATTTTAAGAAGGTGTTTGACAAGCTCCCACATATAAGGCTGGTTCACACAATCGAGGTTCATGGTATAGGAGGGTCAGGGTCAGCTTGGAGGAAACAATTGGTTTATGGACAGAGAACAGGGAGTTGTGGTAAACGGTGATTGTTCAGACTGGGCGATGGTGGACAGTGGTGTTCCCCAAAAGTCAGTGTCTGGAGCACTGCTTTTTCCTGATATATATAAATATCTTCAATGTGGGAATACACAGTAAAAGTTCAAAACCTGCCGATGATGCCAGGCTTGGAGGAGTGTCAGACGGTGAGGATGGTACCAATCGACTGCAACAGGACATAGACAGAGTGTCAGACTGGGCAGAGCAGTGGCAGATAGAATTGAATAAAGGAGTGGGAGCTGAAGGATTTTGGCAGAGGGGATAGGGAGAGGCTATAAAGATTTAATGACCCTGCTGTAAAGAGTGAGCAGGGACAGAGGGGCCTGGAGTGGGGGTGGACGGTTTATGTGTACAGATCAGGTAGCAGAATGTATTGAGAGAGTGGTTAGCAAAGCGAATGGGATCCCAGGCTTCATAAATAGAAGGATTAAGTAGAAAAGCAGAGAGCCTAAGCTGAGCCTTTGTAATGCTCTGGTTAGGTCACAACTAGAGAATTGAAACCAGCTCTGCTCACCACACTTTAGGAAGGATGGGAGGGTCCTTGAGAGGTTGCGGAGGGAGATTTACCAGAATGGTTCCGGGGATGAGGGGGTTTTAGTTACAGGGTTAGGTTGGAGAAGCTGGGTTTGTTCTCCTTGGAGTGAAGGAGATCGAGGGGAGATTTAATAGAGGCTTCCAAGGTTAGGACAGGTTTAGACAAGATAGAGAAAGAAAAGCAGTTCCCATTGGTTGGTGGTACAAGGACTGGGTGGGTGAGGTGGGGTGCGGAGGGGTGGGGGTGGGGACACACACAGGTTTAAGGTATTAGGGAAGACTTGCTGGGGGAATCATTTTATGCGGTGAGTGATAATGGTCTGGAACTCACCATCATGAGGTTGGTGGAAGCAGAGATGGTCAGTAGTTTCAAATGAAAGTTGGTTGGATATGTGAGAGAAATGGCTGACTCCTGCTCTCAATTCCTGTACCTGTCGGTGTATGTAACGCAGGGCCACAGGGATGAGGAGAGGATTGGGACTGACTGGGCTATTCTTCAGACAGCCAACATAGCCTCGATGGGCAGAATGGCCCCCTTCTGTGCTGTTTGGACTGTATGACTCTAGGATTTTAAAAGCGTACAGGGAAAGGACAGAGAACTTGTAGTAGACAGCTCCAGTTGAAGGTTTGAATGTGCTTCTTTCTTGTGTAGTGGAAGGATGGGATAGATAGGATAACTGGACAGCAGTCAGCCTAAGACTAGAACTGGATATCCTTCCAGAGGCAGGAACACACAATAAAACTAACGCTTGCCTGTGCAGACATGGATTAATTAAGGACACATTTAATTGAGTTCCTCAGAGTGAAAGAGAGAAACGAAAGTGAATGAGTGGTATTTATATATTTCAAAAGGTATTTGATAAAGCAGCCCGGAGGGGCCTTGCTGAGAGAAATGAAGGCCCTGGCATTGTAGGGATTGGTCCTTTAAGGAAGGGCTGTGGCTAATGGATGTGTTTCAGACTGGAGAGGTGTAAACAGTGGTTCTCTTCTCAAATACGTGTCGATAAGTATGTATATAATATATGTGTATATACCTACATATGCATATGTTATGTATGTATGTGGATATGTATGTATATATTATCTGTGTATATAGATGCAAATGTATATACTATGCGGATATGTATATATATACTATGTGTGTATGTGGATACACATGTATATATTATGTGTGCTTGTAGATATGTATGTATATATTATGTGTGTATGCAGATATGTCTGTACAGGATATGTGTGTATGCAGATATGTATGTGTACATTATGCGTGAATGCAGGTACGTATGTATATATGTGGATATGTGTATGTATATATTATGCGTGTATGTTGATATCTATGTATATATTATGTGTTTGTGGATATGTGTATATATATATAATGTGTGTATGTGGATATGTTTGTATACATTATGTGTGTATGTGGATACGTATATACATATTATCTATGTATGTGGATATGTATGTGTACATTACGTGTGTATGTGGATATGTATGTATAATGTGTGTATGCAGATATGTATATACATATTATCTATGTATGTGGATATGTATGTATATACTATGTGTGTCCATGGATATGTATGTATATATTATGAGTGTGTGTGGATTTGCAGATAATATGTATGTATATGGAAACTATTATTCTTGGGCATAAAGATGTCAGATGAAAGTTAATGTAAAAATAATTATTGAGGTGATACATTTTGGGAAGAGAGAATGGAAAGTTATACACACAGTGAAACTCTAAAAGCAGTGTCGGGAGAGGGAGACTTCTAGGTACAGATACACAGATTTTTAATTGTGGACATGAAGCTGATTAAATGTTTGGTTTCAATAAAGCCTAGGGTTCCAAATGCAAGAGGAACTGGTGACTCTAAACATTCACACGCCAGGCCACATTCCCTGAGGAAAATAGGATCTAATCGGGGTAACTGAGCAGATCCCCTCACCATTAATGGTGGTAACACGAGATGGACTCAGAGGCTACCCGGGGGGCCAGTGACACATGAAGCAGACAAAGCACATGCTCATGTCCATTTTTCCTGAACAGGTCACTAGCCTGTGGCCAAAGGCTATAATAAGAACAGAGAATGCTGGAAAAACTCAGCAGGTCTGTTAGCTTCTGCAGAGAGAACATTTCAAGCCTATATGACTTTTATTCAGATATAGCTTGAGGGCACCACTCCACATCAAGCATAGCTGACTAGGAATCAATCCCTCTCTTACCACCTACCACAGAGGATGTGGGAGGATTTACAAGTGGATGATAGACAAGTTTGATCTCATTATAAACAAACCTCCCTTGGCTATCAAGTTCTGAAGTGAGACTTGAACTTGGACCTGTTGGATCAGAGGGAGAGGCATTACCTCACTATGCCACAATACCTCCTAACACCTGATAACATAACCATTAAAATAAATCAAACACATCACTGAGATTCATTTCAGAGTTTGTGTTTAATTTGTATAGATCCTTGAATAAATCCAACTGGGAATTAGTGTGCACAGTTCCGATCTCCGTATCACACTGGGAGACACTGTGTACAGTTCCGGTCTCTGTATCACACTGGGAGTCACTGTGTACAGTTCTGGTCACTGTATCACACAGGGAGTTACAGTGTACACTTCTGGTCTCTGTATCACACAGGGAGTTACAGTGTATAGATCTGGTCTCTGTACCACACTGGGAGTTACACTGTACAGATCTGGTCTCTGTATCACACTGGGAGTTACTGTGCAGAGTTCTGGTCTCCGTATCACACTGGGAGACACTGTGTATAGTTCTGGTCTCTATATCACACTGGGAGTCACTGTGTAAAGTTCTGGTCTCCATATCATACTGGGAGTCACTGTGCACAGTTCTGGTCTCCTTATCACACTGGGAGTCACTGTGTATATTTCTGGTCTCTGTATCACACGGGGAATTACAGTGTACAGTTCTGGTCTCTGTATCACACATGGAGTTACGGTGTACAGATCTGGTCTCTGTATCACACAGGGAGTTACAGTGTACAGTTCTGGTCTCTGTATCACACTGGGAGTTACTGTGTACAGATCTGGTCTCTGTATCACACTGGGAGTTACTGTGCAGAGTTCTGGTCTCTGTATCACACTGGGAGTCACTGTGTACAGTTCTGGTCTCCGTATCACACTGGGAGACACTGTGTATAGTTCTGGTCTCTGCATCACACTGGGAGTCACTGTAAAGTTCTGGTCTCCATATCATACTGGGAGTCACTGTGCACAGTTCTGGTCTCCTTATCACACTGGGAGTCACTGTGTATTTTTCTGGTCTCTGTATCACACTGGGTGTTACAGTGTACAGTTCTGGTCTCTGTATAACACTGGGATTTACAGTGTACAGATCTGGTTTCTGTAACACACTGGGAGCTAATGTGCACAGTTCTGGTCTCTGTATCACACTGGGAGTTACTGTGTACATTTCTGGTCTCCGTATCACACAGGGAGTTACAGTGTACAGATCTGGACTCCCTTATCACACTGGGAGTTAGTGTACAGATCTGGTTTCTGTATCACACTGGGAGTTACTGTGTACATTTCTAGTCTCTGTATCACACTGGGAGTTACTGTGTACAGTTCTGGTCTCTGTATCACACTGGGAGTTACAGTGTACAGTTCTGGTCTCTGTATCACACTGGGAGTTACTGTGTACAGATCTGGTCTCTATATCTAACTGGGAGTTATAGGGTACAGTTCTGTTCTCTGTATCACACTGGGAGTTACAGTGTACAGATCTGGTCTCTGTATCACACTGGGAGTTACTGTGTACAGATCTGGTCTCTGTATCACACTGGGAGTTACAGTGTACAGTTCTGGTCTCTGTATCACATTGGGAGTTACAGTGTACAGATCTGGTCTTTTGTATCACACAGGGAGTTACAGTGTACAGTTCTGGTCTCTGTATCACACAGGGAGTTACAGTGTACAGATCTGGTCTCTGTATCACACTGGGAGTTACATTGTACAGATCTGGTCTCTGTATCACACTGGGAGTTACAGTGTACAGATCTGGTTTCTGTATGACACTGGGAGTTACAGTGTACAGATCTGGTCTCTGTTTCACACTGGGATTAATGTGTACAGTTCTGGTTTCTGTATCACACAGGGAGTTACAGTGTACATATCTGGTCTCTGTATCACACTGGGAGTTACAGTGTACAGATCTGGTCTCTGTATCACACTGGGAGTTACTGTGTACAGTTCTGGTCTCTGTATCACACTGACAGTCACTGTGTACAGTTCTGGTCTCCGTATCAGACTGGGAAATACTGTGTATAGTTCTGGATTCTGCATCACACAGGGAGTCACTGTGTACAGTTCTGGTCTCCATATCATACTGGGAGTCACTGTGCACAGTTCTGGTCTCCGTATCACACTGGGAGTCACTGTGTACAGTTCTGGTCTCTGTATCACACAGGGAGTTACAGTGTACAGATCTGGACTCCCTTATCACACTGGGAGTTACAGTGTACAGATCTGGGTTCTTTATCACACTGGGAGCTAATGTGCACAGTTCTGGTCTCTATATCACACTGGGAGTTACTGTGTACATTTCTGGTCTCTGTATCACACTGGGAGTTACTGTATACATTTCTGGTCTCTGTATCACATTGGGAGTTACATTGTACAGTACTGGTCTCTGTATCACACTGGGAGTTACTGTGTACAAATCTGGTCTCTGGATCACATTGGGAGTTACAGTGTATATTTCTGGTCTCTGTATCACACTGTGAGTTACTGTGTACAGATCTGGTCTCTACATCTCACTGGGAGTTATAGTGTACAGTTCTGGTCTCTGTATCACATTGGGAGTTACATTGTACAGATCTGATCTCTGTATCACACTGGGAATTACAGTGTATAGATCTGGTCTCTGTACCACACTGGGAGTTACAGTGCACAGATCTGGTTTCCGTATGACACTGGGAGTTACAGTGTACAGATCTGGTCCCTTTATCACACAGGGAGTTACTATGTACAGTTCTGGTCTCTGTATAACGCTGGGAGTTACAGTGTACAGTTCTGGTCTCTGTTTCACACTGGGATTAATGTGTACAGATCTGGTCTCTGTATCACACTGGGAGTTACAGTGTATATTTCTGGTCTCTGTATCACATTGGGAGTTACTATGTACAGTTCTGGTCTCTATATCACACAGGGAGTTACAGTGTACAGATCTGGTCTCTGTATCACACTGGGAGTTACAGTGTACAGGTCTGGTTTCTGTATGACACTGGGAGTTACAGTGTACAGATCTGGTCTCTGTTTCACACTGGGATTAATGTGTACAGTTCTGGTTTCTGTATCACACAGGGAGTTACAGTGTACATATCTGGTCTCTGTATCACACTGGGAGTTACAGTGTACAGATCTGGTCTCTGTATCACACTGGGAGTTACTGTGTACAGTTCTGGTCTCTGTATCACACTGACAGTCACTGTGTACAGTTCTGGTCTCCGTATCAGACTGGGAAATACTGTGTATAGTTCTGGATTCTGCATCACACAGGGAGTCACTGTGTACAGTTCTGGTCTCCATATCATACTGGGAGTCACTGTGCACAGTTCTGGTCTCCGTATCACACTGGGAGTCACTGTGTACAGTTCTGGTCTCTGTATCACACAGGGAGTTACAGTGTACAGATCTGGACTCCCTTATCACACTGGGAGTTACAGTGTACAGATCTGGGCTCTTTATAACACTGGGAGCTAATGTGCACAGTTCTGGTCTCTGTATCACACTGGGAGTTACTGTGTACATTTCTGGTCTCTGTATCACACTGGGAGTTACTGTATACATTTCTGGTCTCTGTATCACATTGGGAGTTACATTGTACAGTTCTGGTCTCTGTATCACACTGGGAGTTACTGTGTACAAATCTGGTCTCTGGATCACATTGGGAGTTACAGTGTATATTTCTGGTCTCTGTATCACACTGTGAGTTACTGTGTACAGATCTGGTCTCTACATCTCACTGGGAGTTATAGTGTACATTTCTGGTCTCTGTATCACACTGGGAGTTACTGTATACATTTCTGGTCTCTGTATCACATTGGGAGTTACATTGTACAGTTCTGGTCTCTGTATCACACTGGGAGTTACTGTGTACAAATCTGGTCTCTGGATCACATTGGGAGTTACAGTGTATATTTCTGGTCTCTGTATCACACTGTGAGTTACTGTGTACAGATCTGGTCTCTACATCTCACTGGGAGTTATAGTGTACAGTTCTGGTCTCTGTATCACATTGGGAGTTACATTGTACAGATCTGATCTCTGTATCACACTGGGAATTACAGTGTATAGATCTGGTCTCTGTACCACACTGGGAGTTACAGTGTACAGATCTGGTTTCCGTATGACACTGGGAGTTACAGTGTACAGATCTGGTCCCTGTATCACACAGGGATTTACTATGTACAGTTCTGGTCTCTGTATAACGCTGGGAGTTACAGTGTACAGTTCTGGTCTCTGTTTCACACTGGGATTAACGTGTACAGATCTGGTCTCTGTATCACACTGGGAGTTACAGTGTATACTTCTGGTCTCTGTATCACACTGGGTGTTACAGTGTACAGTTCTGGTCTCTGTATCACACAGGGAGTTACAGTGTACAGATATGGTCTCTGTACCACACTGGGAGTTACAGTGTACAGATCTGGTCTCTGTATCACACAGGGAGTTACTGTGTACAGATCTGGTATCTGTATCACACTGGGAGTTACTATGTACAGTTCGGGTCTCTGTATCAAACTGGGAGTTACAGTGTACAGTTCTGGTTTCTGTATTACACTGGGAGTTATTGTGTACAGTTCTGGTCTCTGTATCACACAGGGAGTTACAGTGTACAGATCTGGTCTCTGTATCTAACTGTGAGTTATATTGTACAGTTCTGGTCTCTGTATCAAACTGGGAGTTACTGTGTACAGTTCTGGTCTCTGTACCACACTGGGAGTTACAGTGTACAGTTCTGGTCTCTGTATCACACTGGGACTTACTGTGTACAAATCTGGTCTCTGTATCACACTCGGAGTTACAGTGTATATTTCTGGCCTCTGTATCACACTGGGAGTTACTGTGTACAGATCTGGTCTCTGTATCACACTGCGAGTTATAGTGAACAGTTCTGGTCTCTGTATCACACAGGGAGTTACAGTGAACAGATCTGGTCTCTGTATCACACTGGGAGTTACAGTGTACAGAACTGGTCTCAGTATCACACTGGGAGTTACAGTGTACAGTTCTGGTCTCTGTATCACACTGGGAATTACAGTGTATATTTCTGGTCTCTGTATCACACTGGGATTACAGTGTACAGATCTGGTCTCTGTATCACACTGGGATAAACTGTGTACAGATCTGGTCTCTGTATCACACAGGGAGTTACTATGTACAGTTCTGGTCTCTGTATCACGCTGGGAGTTACAGTGTACAGTTCTGGTCTCTGTATCACACTGGGAGTTACAGTGTGCAGTTCTGGTCTCAGTATCACTCTGGGAGTTACAGTGTATATTTCTGGTCTCTGTATCACACTGGGAGTTACTGTGTACAGTTCTGGTCTCTGTATCACACTGGGAGTTACAGTGTACAGATCTGGTCTCTGTATCACACAGGGAGTTAAAGTGTACAGTTCTGGTCACTGTAACACACTGGGAGTTACTGTGTACAGTTCTGGTCTCTGTAACACACTGAGAGTTACTGTGTGCAGTTCTGGTATCCGTATCACACTGGGAGACATCGTGTATAGTTCTGGTCTCTGCATCACACTGGGAGTCACTGTGAACAGTTCTGGTCTCCATATCACACTGGGAGTCACTGTGCACAGTTCTGGTCTCTGTATCACAAAGGGAGTTACAGTGTACAGAGCTGGTCTCTGTACCACACTGGGAGTTACAGTGTACAGATCTGGTCTCTGTATCACACAGGGAGTTACAGTGTACACTTCTGGTCTCTGTATCGTACTGGGCGTTACTATGTACAGATGTACAGTTCCGGTCTCCGTATCGCACTGGGAGTTACAGTGTACGGTTCTGGTCTCTGTATCACACTGGGAGTTACAGTGTACAGATCTGGTTTCTGTATCACACTGGGAGTTACAGTGTATATTTCTGATCTCTGTATCACACTGGGAGTTACTGTGTACAGATCTGGTCTCTGTATCACACAGGGAGTTACAGTGTACAGATCTGGTCTCTGTATCACACAGGGAATTACAGTGTACAGATCTGGTCTCAGTATCACACTGGGAGTTACAGTGTACAGATGTGATCTCTGTATCACACTGGGAGTTACATTGTACAGATTTGGTCTCTGTATCACACTGGGAGTTACAGTGTACAGATCTGGTTTCTGTATGACACAGGGAGTTACAGTGTACAGTTCTGGTCTCCGTATCACACTGGGAGTTACAGTGTAAAGTTCTGGTCTCTGTATCACACTGGGAGTTACTGTGTACAGATCTGGTTTCTGTATCACACTGGGAGTTACAGTGTATATTTCTGGTCTCTGTATCACACTGGGAGTTACAGTGTACAGATCTGGTCTCTGTATCACACTGGGAGTAATAGTGTACATTTCTGGTCTCTGTATCACACAGGGAGTTACAGTGTACAGTTCTGGTCTCTGTATCACACTGGGAGTTACAGTGTACAGTTCTGGTCTCTGTATCACACTGGGAGTTACAGTGTACAGTTCTGGTCTCTGTATCACACTGGAAGTTACAGTGTACAGTTCTGGTCTCTGTATCACACAGGGTGTTACAGTGTACAGTTCAGGTCTCTGTATCACACTGGGAGTTACTGTGTACAGTTCTGGACTCTGTACCACACTGGGAGTTACAGTGTACAGTTCTGGTCTCTGTATCACACTGGGACTTACTGTGTACAAATCTGGTCTCTGTATCACACTCGGAGTTACAGTGTATATATCTGGCCTCTGTATCACACTGGGAGTTACAGTGTACAGTTCTGGTCTCTGTATCACACTGGGACTTACTGTGTACAAATCTGGTCTCTGTATCACACTCGGAGTTACAGTGTGTATTTCTGGCCTCTGTATCACACTGGGAGTTATTGTGTACAGATCTGGTCTCTGTATCACACTGCGAGTTATAGTGAACAGTTCTGGTCTCTGTATCACACAGGGAGTTACAGTGAACAGATCTGGTCTCTGTATCACACTGGGAGTTACAGTGTACAGAACTGGTCTCAGTATCACACTTGGAGTTACAGTGTACAGATCTGGTCTCTGTATCACACTGGGAGTTACAGTGTACAGTTCTGGTCTCTGTATCACACTGGGAATTACAGTGTATATTTCTGGTCTCTGTAACACACTGGGAGTTACTGTGTACAGTTCTGGACTCTGTAACACACTGGGAGTCACTGTGTGCAGTTCTGGTATCCGTATCACACTGGGAGACATCGTGTATAGTTCTGGTCTCTGCATCACACTGGGAGTCACTGTGAACAGTTCTGGTCTCCATATCACACTGGGAGTCACTGTGCACAGTTCTGGTCTCTGTATCACAAAGGGAGTTACAGTGTACAGAGCTGGTCTCTGTACCACACTGGGAGTTACAGTGTACAGATCTGGTCTCTGTATCACACAGGGAGTTACAGTGTACAGTTCTGGTCTCTGTATCGTACTGGGCGTTACTATGTACAGATGTACAGTTCCGGTCTCCGTATCGCACTGGGAGTTACAGTGTACGGTTCTGGTCTCTGTATCACACTGGGAGTTACAGTGTACAGATCTGGTTTCTGTATCACACTGGGAGTTACAGTGTATATTTCTGATCTCTGTATCACACTGGGAGTTACTGTGTACAGATCTGGTCTCTGTATCACACAGGGAGTTACAGTGTACAGATCTGGTCTCTGTATCACACAGGGAATTACAGTGTACAGATCTGGTCTCAGTATCACACTGGGAGTTACAGTGTACAGATGTGATCTCTGTATCACACTGGGAGTTACATTGTACAGATCTGGTCTCTGTATCACACTGGGAGTTACAGTGTACAGATCTGGTTTCTGTATGACACAGGGAGTTACAGTGTACAGTTCTGGTCTCCGTATCACACTGGGAGTTACAGTGTACAGTTCTGGTCTCTGTATCACACTGGGATTTACTGTGTACAGATCTGGTTTCTGTATCACACTGGGAGTTACAGTGTATATTTCTGGTCTCTGTATCACACTGGGAGTTACAGTGTACAGATCTGGTCTCTGTATCACACTGGGAGTAATAGTGTACATTTCTGGTCTCTGTATCACACAGGGAGTTACAGTGTACAGTTCTGGTCTCTGTATCACACTGGGAGTTACAGTGTACAGTTCTGGTCTCTGTATCACACTGGGAGTTACAGTGTACAGTTCTGGTCTCTGTATCACACTGCAAGTTACAGTGTACAGTTCTGGTCTCTGTATCACACAGGGTGTTACAGTGTACAGTTCAGGTCTCTGTATCACACTGGGAGTTACTGTGTACAGTTCTGGACTCTGTACCACACTGGGAGTTACAGTGTACAGTTCTGGTCTCTGTATCACACTGGGACTTACTGTGTACAAATCTGGTCTCTGTATCACACTCGGAGTTACAGTGTATATATCTGCCCTCTGTATCACACTGGGAGTTACAGTGTACAGTTCTGGTCTCTGTATCACACTGGGACTTACTGTGTACAAATCTGGTCTCTGTATCACACTCGGAGTTACAGTGTATATTTCTGGCCTCTGTATCACACTGGGAGTTATTGTGTACAGATCTGGTCTCTGTATCACACTGCGAGTTATAGTGAACAGTTCTGGTCTCTGTATCACACAGGGAGTTACAGTGAACAGATCTGGTCTCTGTATCACACTGGGAGTTACAGTGTACAGATCTGGTCTCAGTATCACACTTGGAGTTACAGTGTACAGATCTGGTCTCTGTATCACCCTGGGAGTTACAGTGTACAGTTCTGGTCTCTGTATCACACTGGGAATTACAGTGTATATTTCTGGTCTCTGTATCACACTGGGATTACAGTGTACAGATCTGGTCTCTGTATCACACTGGGATAAACTGTGTACAGATCTGGTCTCTGTATCACACTGGGAGTTACTATGTACAGTTCTGGTCTCTGTATCACGCTGGGAGTTACAGTGTACAGTTCTGGTCTCTGTATCACACTGGGAGTTACAGTGTGCAGTTCTGGTCTCAGTTTCACACTGGGAGTTACAGTGTATATTTCTGGTCTCTGTATCACACTGGGAGTTACTGTGTACAGTTCTGGTCTCTGTATCACACTGGGAGTTACAGTGTACAGATCTGGTCTCTGTATCACACAGGGAGTTAAAGTGTACAGTTCTGGTCTCTGTAACACACTGGGAGTTACTGTGTACAATTCTGGTCTCTGTAACACACTGGGAGTTACTGTGTATAGTTGTGGACTCTGTAACACACTGGGAGTCACTGTGTGCAGTTCTGGTGTCCGCATCACACTGGGAGACATTGTGTATAGTTCTGGTCTCTGCATCACACTGGGAGTCACTGTGAACAGTTCTGGTCTCCATATCACACTGGGAGTCACTGTGCACAGTTCTGGTCTCTGTATCACAAAGGGAGTTACAGTGTACAGAGCTGGTCTCTGTACCACACTGGGAGTTACAGTGTACAGATCTGGTCTCTGTATCACACAGGGAGTTACAGTGTACAGTTCTGGTCTCTGTATCACACCGGGAGTTACTGTGTACAGTTCTGGTCTCTGTATCGTACTGGGCGTTACTATGTACAGATGTACAGTTCCGGTCTCTGTATCACACTGGGAGTTACAGTGTACAGTTCTGGTCTCTGTATCACACTGGGAGTTACAGTGTACAGATCTGGTTTCTGTATCACACTGGGAGTTACAGTGTATATTTCTGATCTCTGTATCACACTGGGAGTTACTGTGTACAGATCTGGTCTCTGTATCACACAGGGAGTTACAGTGTACAGATCTGGTCTCTGTATCACACAGGGAATTACAGTGTACAGATCTGGTCTCAGTATCACACTGGGAGTTACAGTGTACAGATGTGATCTCTATCACACTGGGAGTTACATTGTACAGATCTGGTCTCTGTATCACACTGGGAGTTACAGTGTACAGATCTGGTTTCTGTATGACACAGGGAGTTACAGTGTACAGTTCTGGTCTCCGTATCACACTGGGAGTTACAGTGTACAGTTCTGGTCTCTGTATCACACTGGGAGTTACTGTGTACAGATCTGGTTTCTGTATCACACTGGGAGTTCCAGTGTATATTTCTGGTCTCTGTATCACACTGGGACTTACAGTGTACAGATCTGGTCTCTGTATCACACTGGGAGTAATAGTGTACATTTCTGGTCTCTGTATCACACAGGGAGTTACAGTGTACAGTTCTGGTCTCTGTATCACACTGGGAGTTACAGTGTACAGTTCTGGTCTCTGTATCACACTGGGAGTTACAGTGTACAGTTCTGGTCTCTGTATCACACTGGGAGTTACAGTGTACAGTTCTGGTCTCTGTATCACACGGTGTTACAGTGTACAGTTCTGGTCTCTGTATCACACTGGGAGTTACTGTGTACAGTTCTGGACTCTGTATCACAGTGGGAGTCACTGTGTGCAGTTCTGGTCTCATCACACTGGGAGACACTGTGTATATTTTTGGTCTCCGCATCACACTGGGAGTCACTGTGTACAGTTCTGGCCTCCATATCACACTGGGAGTCACTGTGCACAGTTCTGTTCTCCGTATCAGAATGGAAATCACTCTTTACAGTTCTGGTCTCCGTATCACACAGGGAGTTACAGTGTACAGATCTGGTCTCTGTTTCACACTGGGAGTTACAGTGTACAGATCTGGTCTCTGTACCACACTGGGAGTTACAGTGTACAGATCTGGTCTCTGTATCACACAGGGAGTTACAGTGTACAGTTCTGGTCTCTGTATCACACCGGGAGTTACTGTGTACTGTTATGGTCTCTGTATCATACTGGGAGTTACTATGTACAGATGTGCAGTTCTAGTCTCCGTATCACAGTGGGAGTTACAGTGTACAGTTCTGGTCTCTGTATCACACCGGGAGTTACTGTGTACTGTTATGGTCTCTGTATTATACTGGGAGTTACTATGTACAGATTTGCAGTTCTAGTCTCCGTATCACACTGGGAGTTACAGTGTACAGTTCTGGTCTCTGTATCACACTGGGAGTTACTCTGCACAGATCTGGTCTCTGTATCACACCGGGAGTTACTGTGTACTGTTATGGTCTCTGTATCATACTGGGAGTTACTATGTACAGATGTGCAGTTCTAGTCTCCGTATCACAGTGGGAGTTACAGTGTACAGTTCTGGTCTCTGTATCACACCGGGAGTTACTGTGTACTGTTATGGTCTCTGTATTATACTGGGAGTTACTATGTACAGATTTGCAGTTCTAGTCTCCGTATCACACTGGGAGTTACAGTGTACAGTTCTGGTCTCTGTATCACACTGGGAGTTACTCTGCACAGATCTGGTTTCTGTATCACACTGGGAGTTACAGTGTATATTTCTGGTCTCTGTATCTCACTGGGAGTTACTGTGTACAGATCTGGTTTCTGTATCACACTGGGAGTTACAGTGTATATTCCTGGTCTCTGTATCACACTGGGAGTTATAGTGTACAGTTCTGGTCTCTGTATCACACAGGGATTTACAGTCTACAGATCTGGTCTCTGTATCACAGAGGGAATTACAGTGTACAGATCTGGTCTCTGTATCACACTGGGAGTTACAGTGTACAGATCTGATCTCTGTATCACACAGGGATTTACAGTGTACAGATCTGGTCTCTGTATCACACAGGGAGTTACAGTGTACAGATCTGGTCTCTGTATCACACTGGGAGTTACAGTGTACAGTTCTGGTCTCTGTATCACACTGGGAGTTACTGTGTACAGATCTGGTCTCTGTATCACGCTGGGAGTTACAGTGTACAGTTCTGGTCTCTGTATCACACTGGGAGTTACAGTGTACAGTTCTGGTCTCTGTATCACACAGGGTGTTACAGTGTACAGTTCTGGACTCTGTATCACAGTGGGAGTCACTGTGTGCAGTTCTGGTCTCCTTATCACACTGGGAGACACTGTGTATATTTTTGGTCTCCGCATCACACTGGGAGTCACTGTGTACAGTTCTGGCCTCCATATCACACTGGGAGTCACTGTGCACAGTTCTGTTCTCCGTATCACAATGGGAATCACTCTTTACAGTTCTGGTCTCCGTATCACACAGGGAGTTACGGTGTACAGATCTGGTCTCTGTTTCACACTGGGAGTTACAGTGCACAGAACTGGTCTCTGTACCACACTGGGAGTTACAGTGTACAGATCTGGTCTCTGTATCACACAGGGAGTTACAGTGTACAGTTCTGGTCTCTGTATCACACCGGGAGTTACTGTGTGCTGTTATGGTCTCTGTATTATACTGGGAGTTACTATGTACAGAAGTGCAGTTCTAGTCTCCGTATCACACTGGGAGTTACAGTGTACAGTTCTGGTCTCTGTATCACACTGGGAGTTACTGTGTACAGATCTGGTTTCTGTATCACACTGGGAGTTACAGTGTATATTTCTGGTCTCTGTATCACACTGGGAGTTACTGTGTACAGATCTGGTTTCTGTATGACACTGGGAGTTACAGTGTTTTTTCCTGGTCTCTGTATCACACTGGGAGTTATAGTGTACAGTTCTGGTCTCTGTATCACACGGATTTACAGTGTACAGATCTGGTCTCCGTATCACACAGGGAGTTACGGTGTACAGATCTGGTCTCTGTTTCACACTGGGAGTTACAGTGCACAGAACTGGTCTCTGTACCACACTGGGAGTTACATTGTACAGATCTGGTCTCTGTATCGCACTGGGAGTTACAGTGTACAGATCTGGTCTCTGTATCACACTGGGAGTTACAGTGTACAGATCATGTCTCTGTATCACACAGGGAGTTACAGTGTACAGATCTGGTCTCTGTATCACACTGGGAGTTACAGTGTACAGTTCTGGTCTCTGTATCACACTGGGAGTTACTGTGTACAGATCTGGTCTCTGTATCACACTGGGAGTTACTATGTACAGTTCTTGTCTCTGTATCACGCTGGGAGCTACAGTGTACAGATCTGGTCTCTGTTTCACGCTGGGATTAATGTGTACAGATCTGGTCTCTGTATCACACTGGGATCTACAGTGTATATTTCCGGTGTCTGTATCACACTGGGTGTTACAGTGTACAGTTCTGGTCTCTGTATCACACAGGGAGTTACAGTGTACAGATCTGGTCTCTGTATCACACTGGGAGTAATAGTATACAGATCTGGTCTCTGTATCACACAGGGAGTTACAGTGTACAGATCTGGTCTCTGTATCACACTGGGAGTTACAGTGTACAGTTCTGGTCTCTGTATCACACTGGGAGTTACTGTGTACAGATCTGGTCTCTGTATCACACTGGGAGTTACTATGTACAGTTCTGGTCTCTGTATCACGCTGGGATTTACAGTGTACAGATCTGGTCTCTGTATCACAGAGGGAATTACAGTGTACAGATCTGGTCTCTGTATCACACTGGGAGTTACAGTGTACAGATCTGATCTCTGTATCACACTTGGAGTTACATTGTACAGATCTGGTCTCTGTATCACACTGGGAGTTACAGTGTACAGATCTGGTCTCTGTATCACACTGGGAGTTACAGTGTACAGATCTGGTCTTTGTATCACACAGGGAGTTACAGTGTACAGATCTGGTCTCTGTATCACACTGGGAGTTACAGTGTACAGTTCTGGTCTCTGTATCACACTGGGAGTTACTGTGTACAGATCTGGTCTCTGTATCACACTGGGAGTTACTATGTACAGTTCTGGTCTCTGTATCACGCTGGGAGTTACAGTGTACAGTTCTGGTCTCTGTATCACACAGGGAGTTACTGTGTACAGATCTGGTCTCTGTATCACACTGGGAGTTACTATGTACAGTTCTGGTCTCTGTATCACGCTGGGAGTTACAGTGTACAGTTCTGGTCTCTGTTTCACGCTGGCATTAATGTGTACAGAACAAAAACAGAATTACCTGGAAAAACTCAGCAGGTCTGGCAGCATCGGCGGAGAAGAAAAGAGTTGATGTTTCGAGTCCTCATGACCCTTCGACAGAACTTGAGTTCGAGTCCAGGAAAGAGCTGAAATATAAGCTGGTTTAAGGTGTGTGTGTGGGGGGCGGAGAGATAGAGAGACAGAGAGGTGGAGGGGGTTGGTGTGGTTGTAGGGACAAACAAGCAGTGATAGAAGCAGATCATCAAAAGATGTCAACCACAATAGTACAATAGAACACATAGGTGTTAAAGTTAAAGTTGGTGATATTATCTAAACGAATGTGCTAATTAAGAATGGATGGTAGGGCACTCAAGGTATAGCTTTAGTGGGTTTTTTTTTAATTTTTTTATTTTTTTTTTATTTTTTTTATATAATGGAAATAGGTGGGAAAAGGAAAATCTTTATAATTTATTGGGAAAAGAAATAAAGAGGAAGGGGGAAACAGAAATGGGGTGGGGATGGGGGAGGGAGCTCACGACCTAAAGTTGTTGAATTCAATATTCAGTCCGGAAGGCTGTAAAGTCCCTAGTCGGAAGATGAGGTGTTGTTCCTCCAGTTTGCGTTGGGCTTCACTGGAACAATGCAGCAAGCCAAGGACAGACATGTGGGCAAGAGAGCAGGGTGGAGTGTTAAAATGGCAAGCGACAGGGAGGTTTGGGTCATTCTTGCGGACAGACCGCAGGTGTTCTGCAAAGCGGTCGCCCAGTTTACGTTTGGTCTCTCCAATGTAGAGGAGACCACATTGGGAGCAACGAATGCAGTAGACTAAGTTGGGGGAAATGCAAGTGAAATGCTGCTTCACTTGAAAGGAGTGTTTGGGTCCTTGGACGGTGAGGAGAGAGGAAGTGAAGGGGCAGGTGTTGCATCTTTTGCGTGGGCAAGGGGTTGTGCCATAGGAGGGGGTTGAGGAGTAGGGGGTGATGGAGGAGTGGACCAGGGTGTCCCGGAGGGAGCGATCCCTACGGAATGCCGATAAGGGGGGTGAAGGGAAGATGTGTTTGGTAGTGGCATCATGCTGAAGTTGGCGGAAATGGCGGAGGATGATCCTTTGAATGCGGAGGCTGGTGGGGTGATAAGTGAGGACAAGGGGGACCCTATCATGTTTCTGGGAGGGAGGAGAAGGAGTGAGGGCGGATGCGCGGGAGATGGGCCGGACACGGTTGAGGGCCCTGGCAACGACCGTGGGTGGAACACCTCGGTTAAGGAAGAAGGAGGACATGTCAGAGGAACTGTTTTTGAATGTAGCATCATCGGAACAGATGCAACGGAGGCGAAGGAACTGAGAGAATGGGATGGAGTCCTTACAGGAAGTGGGGTGTGAGGAGCTGTAGTCGAGATAGCTGTGGGAGTCGGTGGGTTTGTAATGGATATTGGTGGACAGTCTATCACCAGAGATTGAGACAGAGAGGTCAAGGAAGGGAAGGGAAGTGTCAGAGATGGACCACGTGAAAATGATGGAGGGGTGGAGATTGGAAGCAAAATTAATAAATTTTTCCAAGTCCTGACGAGAGCATGAAGCAGCACCAAAGTAATCATCGATGTACCGGAGAAAGAGTTGTGGAAGGGGGCCGGAGTAGGACTGCAACAAGGAATGTTCCACATACCCCATAAAGAGACAGGCATAGCTGGGGCCCATGCGGGTACCCATAGCCACACCTTTTATTTGGAGGAAGTGAGAGGAGTTGAAGGAGAAATTGTTCAGCGTGAGAACAAGTTCAGCCAGACGGAGGAGAGTAGTGGTGGATGGGGATTGTTCGGGCCTCTGTTCGAGGAAGAAGCTAAGGGCCCTCAGACCATCCTGGTGGGGGATGGAGGTGTAGAGGGATTGTACGTCCATGGTGAAGAGGAAGCGGTAGGGGCCAGGGAACTGGAAATTGTTGATGTGACGTAAGGTGTCAGAGGAATCACGGATGCAGGTGGGAAGGGACTGGACAAGGGGAGAGAGAAGGGAATCAAGATAACGAGAAATGAGTTCTGTGGGGCAGGAGCAAGCTGAGACGATCGGTCTACCGGGGCTGTTCTGTTTGTGGATTTTGGGTAGGAGATAGAAGCGGGCCGTCCGAGGTTGGGCGACTATCAGGTTGGAAGCTGTGGGAGGGAGATCCCCAGAGGAGATGAGGTCAGTGACAGTCCTGGAAACAGTGGCTTGATGTTCAGTGGTGGGGTCATGGTCCAGGGAGAGGTAGGAGGAAGTGTCTGCGAGTTGACGCTCAGCCTCCGCGTGGTAGAGGTCAGTGCGCCAGACAACAACAGCACCACCCTTGTCAGCGGGTTTGATGACAATGTCAGGGTTGGACCTGAGAGAATGGAGTGCAGTAAGTTCAGAGAGAGACAGGTGAGAGGAGCAGAGAAATTGAGACGACTAATGTCGCGCCGACAGTTCTCAATGAAAAGATCGAGAGAAGATAAGAATCCAGAGGGAGGGGTCCAGGTGGAGGAAGAATATTGAAGATGGGTAAAAGGATCCGTTGAACTGGGAGAGGGCTCCTGCCCAAAGAAGTGAGCCCGGAGACGAAGACGGCGCAAGAAGAGTTCAGTATCATGCCGAGCCCGAAATTCATTGAGGTGAGGGCGTAAGGGTATGAAAAAAAAAAACCCACTAAAGCTATACCTTGAGTGCCCTACCATCCATTCTTAATTAGCACATTCGTTTAGATAATATCACCAACTTTAACTTTAACACCTATGTGTTCTATTGTACTATTGTGGTTGACATCTTTTGATGATCTGCTTCTATCACTGCTTGTTTGTCCCTACAACCACACCAACCCCCTCCACCTCTCTGTCTCTCTATCTCTCCGCCCCCCACACACACACCTTAAACCAGCTTATATTTCAGCTCTTTCCTGGACTCGAACTCAAGTTCTGTCGAAGGGTCATGAGGACTCGAAACGTCAACTCTTTTCTTCTCCGCCGATGCTGCCAGACCTGCTGAGTTTTTCCAGGTAATTCTGTTTTTGTTTTGGATTTCCAGCATCCGCAGTTTTTTTGTTTTTATATTAATGTGTACAGATCTGGTCTCAGTATCACACTGGGAGTTACAGTGTATATTTCCGGTGTCTGTATCACACTGGGTGTTAAAGTGTACAGTTCTGGTCTCTGTATCACACAGGGAGTTACAGTGTACAGATCTGGTCTCTGTATCACACTGGGAGTAATAGTGTACAGATCTGGTCTCTGTATCACACAGGGAGTTACTGTGTACAGTTCTGGTCTCCGTATCAGACTGGGAGATACTGTGTATAGTTCTGGTCTCTGCATCACACAGGGAGTCACTGTGTACAGTTCTGGTCTCCATATCATACTGGGAGTCACTGTACACAGTTCTGGTCTCCGTATCACACTGGGAGTCACTGTGTACTGTTCTGGTCTCTGTATCACACAGGGAGTTACAGTGTACAGATCTGGACTCCCTTATCACACTGGGAGTTAAAGTGTATATTTCTGGTCTCTGTATCACACTGGGAGTTACAGTGTACAGATCTGGTCTCTGTATCACACTGGGAGTAATAGTGTACATTTCTGGTCTCTGTATCACACAGGGAGTTACAGGTTACATATCTGGTCTCTGTACCACACTGGGAGTTACAGTGTACAGATCTGGTCTCTATATCTCACTGGGAGTTATAGTGTACAGTTCTGGTCTCTGTATCACCTTGGGAGTTCCATTGTACAGATCTGATCTCTGTATCACACTGGGAATTACAGTGTATAGATCTGGTCTCTGTACCACACTGGGAGTTACAGTGTACAGATCTGGTCTCTGTATCACACAGGGAGTTACTGTGTACAAATCTGGTCTCTGTATCACACTGGGAGTTACTATGTACAGTTCTGGTCTCTGTATCACACAGGGAGTTACAGTGTACAGATCTGGTCTCTGTATCTCACTGGGAGTTATAGTGTACAGTTCTGGTCTCTGTATCACACTGGGAGTTACAGTGTACAGATCTGGTTTCTGTATGACACAGGGAGTTACAGTGTACAGTTCTGGTCTCCGTATCACACTGGGAGTTAGAGTGTACAGTTCTGGTCTCTGTATCACACTGGGAGTTACTGTGTACAGATCTGGTTTCTGTATTACACTGGGAATTAAAGTGTACAGATCTGGTCTCTGTATCACACTGGGAGTTACAGTGTACATTTCTGGTCTCTGTATCACACAGGGAGTTACAGTGTACAGATCTGGTCTCTGTACCACACTGGGAGTTACAGTGTACAGATCTGGTCTCTGTATTACACAGGGAGTTACAGTGTACAGTTCTGGTCTCTGTATCACACCGGGAGTTACTGTGTACTGTTATGGTCTCTGTATTATACTGGGAGTTACTATGTACAGATGTGCAGTTCTAGTCTCCGTATCACACTGGGAGTTACAGTGTACAGTTCTGGTCTCTGTATCACACTGGGAATTACAGTGTATATTTCTGGTCTCTGTATCACACTGCGAGTTACAGTGTACAGATCTGGTCTCTGTATCACACAGGGATAAAATGTGTACAGATCTGGTCTCTGTATCACACTGGGAGTTAATATGTACAGTTCTGGTCTCTGTATCACGCTGGGAGTTACAGTGTACAGTTCTGGTCTCTGTATCACACTGGGAGTTACAGTGTACAGATGTGATCTCTGTATCACACTGGGAGTTACAGTGTATATTTCTGGTCTCTGTATCACACTGGGAGTTACTGTGTACAGTTCTGGTTTCTGTATCACACTGGGAGTAATAGTGTACATTTCTGGTCTCTGTATCACACAGGGAGTTACAGTGTACAGATCTGGTCTCTGTTTCACACTGGGCGTTACAGTGTACAGATCTGGTCTCTGTACCACACTGGGAGTTACAGTGTACAGATCTGGTCTCTGTATTACACAGGGAGTTACAGTGTACAGTTCTGGTCTCTGTATCACACCGGGAGTTACTGTGTACTGTTATGGACTCTGTATTATTCTGGGAGTTACTATGTACAGATGTGCAGTTCTAGTCTCCGTATCACACTGGGACTTACAGTGTACAGTTCTGGTCTCTGTATCACGATGGGAGTTACAGTGTACAGATCTGGTCTCTGTATCACACAGGGAGTTACAGTGTGCAGTTCTGGGCTCTGTAACACACTGGGAGTTACAGTGTATATTTCTGGTCTCTGTATCACACTGGGAGTTACTGTGTACAGTTCTGGTCTCTGTATCACACTGGGAGTTACAGTGTACAGATCTGGTCTCTGTATCACACTGGGAGTTACAGTGTACAGATCTGGTCTCTGTATCACACAGGGAGTTACTGTGTACAGTTCTGGTCTCTGCATCACACTGGGAGTTACTATGTACAGATGTACAGTTCCGGTATCCGTATCACACTGGGAGTTACAGTGTACAGTTCTGGTCTCTGTATCACACTGGGAGTTACAGTGTACAGATCTGGTTTCTGTATCACACTGGGAGTTACAGTATATATTTCTCATCTTTGTATCACACTGGGAGTTACTGTGTACAGATCTGGTCTCTGTATCACACTGGGAGTTATAGTGTACAGTTCTGGTCTCTGTATCACACAGGGTGTTACAGTGTACAGATCTGGTCTCTGTATCACACAGGGAATTACAGTGTACAGATCTGGTCTCTGTATCACACTGGGAGTTACAGTGTACAGATGTGATCTCTGTATCACACTGGGAGTTACATTGTACAGATCTGGTCTCTGTATCACACTGGGAGTTACAGTGTACAGATCTGGTTTCTGTATGACACAGGGAGTTACAGTGTACAGTTCTGGTCTCCGTATCACACTGGGAGTTACAGTGTACAGATCTGGTCTCTGTACCACACTGGGAGTTACAGTGTACAGTTCTGGTCTCTGTATCACACTGGGAGTTACTCTGCACAGATCTGGTTTCTGTATCACACTGGGAGTTACAGTGTATATTTCTGGTCTCTGTATCACACTGGGTGTTACTGTGTACAGATCTGGTTTCTGTATCACTCTGGAAGTTACAGTGTATATTCCTGGTCTCTGTATCACACTGGGAGTTATAGTGTACAGTTCTGGTCTCTGTATCACACAGGGATTTACAGTGTACAGATCTGGTCTCTGTATCACAGAGGGAATTACAGTGTACAGATGTGATCTCTGTATCACACTGGGAGTTACAGTGTACAGATCTGATCTCTGTATCACACTTGGAGTTGCATTGTACAGATCTGGTCTCTGTATCACCCTGGGAGTTACAGTGTACAGATCTGGTCTCTGTATCACACTGGGAGTTACAGTGTACAGATCTGGTCTCTGTATCACACAGGGAGTTACAGTGTACAGATCTGGTCTCTGTATCACACTGGGAGTTACAGTGTATAGTTCTGGTCTCTGTATCACACTGGGAGTTACTGTGTACAGATCTGGTCTCTGTATCACGCTGGGAGTTACAGTGTACAGTTCTGGTCTCTGTATCACACTGGGAGTTACAGTCTACAGTTCTGGTCGCTGTATCACACTGGGAGTTACAGTGTACAGTTCTGGTCTCTGTATCACACAGGGTGTTACAGTGTACAGTTTTTGTCTCTGTATCACACTGGGAGTTACTGTGTACAGTTCTGGACTCTGTATCACAGTGGGAGTCACTGTGTGCAGTTCTGGTCTCCTTATCACACTGGGAGACACTGTGTATATTTTTGGTCTCCCCATCACACTGGGAGTCACTGTGTACAGTTCTGGCCTCCATATCACACTGGGAGTCACTGTGCACAGTTCTGTTCTCCGTATCACAATGGAAATCACTCTTTACAGTTCTGGTCTCCGTATCACACAGGGAGTTACAGTGTACAGATCTGGTCTCTGTATCACACTGGGAGTTACTATGTACAGTTCTGGTCTCTGTATCACGCTGGGAGTTACAGTGTACAGTTCTGGTCTCTGTTTCACGCTGGGATTAATGTGTACAGATCTGGTCTCTGTATCACACTGGGAATTACAGTGTATATTTCCGGTCTCTGTATCACACTGGGTGTTACAGTGTACAGTTCTGGTCTCTGTATCACACAGGGAGTTACAGTGTACAGATTTGGTCTCTGTATCACACTGGGAGTAATATTATACAGATCTGGTCTCTGTATCACACAGGGAGTTACAGTGTACAGATCTGGTCTCTGTATCACACTGGGAGTTACAGTGTACAGTTCTGGTCTCCGTATCACACTGGGAGTTACTGTGTACTGATCTGGTCTCCGTATCACACTGGGAGTTGCTATGTACAGTTCTGGTCTCTGTATCACGCTGGGATTTACAGTGTACAGATCTGGTCTCTGTATCACAGAGGGAATTACAGTGTACAGATCTGGTCTCTGTATCACACTGGGAGTTACAGTGTACAGATCTGATCTCTGTATCACACTTGGAGTTACATTGTACAGATATGGTCTCTGTATCACACTGGGAGTTACAGTGTACAGATCTGGTCTCTGTATCACACTGGGAGTTACAGTGTACAGTTCTGGTCTCTGTACCACACAGGGAGTTACTGTGTACAGATCTGGTCTCTGTATCACACTGGGAGTTACTATGTACAGATCTGGTCTCTGTATCACGCTGGGAGTTACAGTGTACAGTTCTGGTCTCTGTTTCACGCTGGGATTAATGTGTACAGATCTGGTCTCTGTATCACACTGGGATTTACAGTGTATATTTCCGGTGTCTGTATCACACTGGGTGTTACAGTGTACAGTTCTGGTCTCTGTATCACACAGGGAGTTACAGTGTACAGATCTGGTCTCTGTATCACACTGGGAGTAATAGTGTACAGATCTGGTCTCTGTATCACACAGGGAGTTACTGTGTACCGTTCTGGTCTCCGTATCAGACTGGGAGATACTGTGTATAGTTCTGGTCTCTGCATCACACAGGGAGTCACTGTGTACAGTTCTGGTCTCCATATCATACTGGGAGTCACTGTACACAGTTCTGGTCTCCGTATCACACTGGGAGTCACTGTGTACTTTTCTGGTCTCTGTATCACACAGGGAGTTACAGTGTACAGATCTGGACTCCCTTATCACACTGGGAATACAGTGTACAGATCTGGGTTCTTTATCACACTGGGAGCTAATGTGCACAGTTCTGGTCTCTATATCACACTGGGAGTTACTGTGTACATTTCTGGTCTCTGTATCACTCTGGGAGTTACAGTGTACAGTTCTGGTCTCTGTATCACACAGGGTGTTACAGTGTACAGTTCTGGTCTCTGTATCACACAGGGTGTTACAGTGTACAGTTTTTGTCTCTGTATCACACTGGGAGTTACTGTGTACAGTTCTGGACTCTGTATCACAGTGGGAGTCACTGTGTGCAGTTCTGGTCTCCTTATCACACTGGGAGACACTGTGTATATTTTTGGTCTCCCCATCACACTGGGAGTCACTGTGTACAGTTCTGGCCTCCATATCACACTGGGAGTCACTGTGCACAGTTCTGTTCTCCGTATCACAATGGAAATCACTCTTTACAGTTCTGGTCTCCGTATCACACAGGGAGTTACAGTGTACAGATCTGGTCTCTGTATCACACTGGGAGTTACTATGTACAGTTCTGGTCTCTGTATCACGCGGGGAGTTACAGTGTACAGTTCTGGTCTCTGTTTCACGCTGGGATTAATGTGTACAGATCTGGTCTCTGTATCACACTGGGAATTACAGTGTATATTTCCGGTCTCTGTATCACACTGGGTGTTACAGTGTACAGTTCTGGCCTCTGTATCACACAGGGAGTTACAGTGTACAGATTTGGTCTCTGTATCACACTGGGAGTAATATTATACAGATCTGGTCTCTGTATCACACAGGGAGTTACAGTGTACAGATCTGGTCTCTGTATCACACTGGGAGTTACAGTGTACAGTTCTGGTCTCTGTATCACACTGGGAGTTACTGTGTACTGATCTGGTCTCCGTATCACACTGGGAGTTGCTATGTACAGTTCTGGTCTCTGTATCACGCTGGGATTTACAGTGTACAGATCTGGACTCTGTATCACAGAGGGAATTACAGTGTACAGATCTGGTCTCTGTATCACACTGGGAGTTACAGTGTACAGATCTGATCTCTGTATCACACTTGGAGTTACATTGTACAGATCTGGTCTCTGTATCACACTGGGAGTTACAGTGTACAGATCTGGTCTCTGTATCACACTGGGAGTTACAGTGTACAGATCTGGTCTCTGTATCACACAGGGAGTTACAGTGTACAGATCTGGTCTCTGTATCACACTGGGAGTTACAGTGTACAGTTCTGGTCTCTGTATCACACAGGGAGTTACTGTGTACAGATCTGGTCTCTGTATCACACTGGGAGTTACTATGTACAGATCTGGTCTCTGTATCACGCTGGGAGTTACAGTGTACAGTTCTGGTCTCTGTTTCACGCTGGGATTAATGTGTACAGATCTGGTCTCTGTATCACACTGGGATTTACAGTGTACATTTCCGGTGTCTGTATCACACTGGGTGTTACAGTGTACAGTTCTGGTCTCTGTATCACACAGGGAGTTACAGTGTACAGATCTGGTCTCTGTATCACACTGGGAGTAATAGTGTACAGATCTGGTCTCTGTATCACACAGGGAGTTACTGTGTACAGTTCAGTTCTCCGTATCAGACTGGGAGATACTGTGTATAGTTCTGGTCTCTGCATCACACAGGGAGTCACTGTGTACAGTTCTGGTCTCCATATCATACTGGGAGTCACTGTACACAGTTCTGGTCTCCGTATCACACTGGGAGTCACTGTGTACTTTTCTGGTCTCTGTATCACACAGGGAGTTACAGTGTACAGATCTGGTCTCCCTTATCACACTGGGAATACAGTGTACAGATCTGGGTTCTTTATCACACTGGGAGCTAATGTGCACAGTTCTGGTCTCTATATCACACTGGGAGTTACTGTGTACATTTCTGGTCTCTGTATCACACTGGGAGTTACTGTATACATTTCTGGTCTCTGTATCACATTGGGAGTTACAGTGTATATTTCTGGTCTCTGTATCACACTGGGAGTTACTGTGTACAGATCTGGTCTCTATATCTCACTGGGAGTTATAGTGTACAGTTCTGGTCTCTGTATCACCTTGAGAGTTCCATTGTACAGATCTGATCTCTGTATCACACTGGGAATTACAGTGTATAGATCTGGTCTCTGTACCACACTGGGAGTTACAGTGTACAGATCTGGTCTCTGTATCACACAGGGAGTTACTGTGTACAAATCTGGTCTCTGTATCACACTGGGAGTTACTATGTACAGTTCTGGTCTCTGTATCACACAGGGAGTTACAGTGTACTGTTCTGGTTTCTGTATCACACTGGGAGTTACTGTGTACAGTTCTGGTCTCTGTATCACACAGGGAGTTACAGTGTGCAGGTCTGGTCTCTGTATCTCACTGGGAGTTACAGTGTACAGATCTGGTCTCTGTATCACACTGGGAGTAATAGTGTACAGATCTGGTCTCTGTATCACACAGCGAGTTACTGTTTACAGTTCTGGTCTCCGTATCAGACTGGGAGATACTGTGTATAGTTCTGGTCTCTGCATCACACAGGGAGTCACTGTGTACAGTTCTGGTCTCCATATCATACTGGGAGTCACTGTACACAGTTCTGGTCTCCGTATCACACTGGGAGTCACTGTGTACTTTTCTGGTCTCTGTATCACACAGGGAGTTACAGTGTACAGATCTGGACTCCCTTATCACACTGGGAATACAGTGTACAGATCTGGGTTCTTTATCACACTGGGAGCTAATGTGCACAGTTCTGGTCTCTATATCACACTGGGAGTTACTGTGTACATTTCTGGTCTCTGTATCACGCTGGGAGTTACAGTGTACAGTTCTGGTCTCTGTATCACACAGGGTGTTACAGTGTACAGTTCTGGTCTCTGTATCACACAGGGTGTTACAGTGTACAGTTTTTGTCTCTGTATCACACTGGGAGTTACTGTGTACAGTTCTGGACTCTGTATCACAGTGGGAGTCACTGTGTGCAGTTCTGGTCTCCTTATCACACTGGGAGACACTGTGTATATTTTTGGTCTCCCCATCACACTGGGAGTCACTGTGTACAGTTCTGGCCTCCATATCACACTGGGAGTCACTGTGCACAGTTCTGTTCTCCGTATCACAATGGAAATCACTCTTTACAGTTCTGGTCTCCGTATCACACAGGGAGTTACAGTGTACAGATCTGGTCTCTGTATCACACTGGGAGTTACTATGTACAGTTCTGGTCTCTGTATCACGCTGGGAGTTACAGTGTACAGTTCTGGTCTCTGTTTCACGCTGGGATTAATGTGTACAGATCTGGTCTCTGTATCACACTGGGAATTACAGTGTATATTTCCGGTCTCTGTATCACACTGGGTGTTACAGTGTACAGTTCTGGTCTCTGTATCACACAGGGAGTTACAGTGTACAGATTTGGTCTCTGTATCACACTGGGAGTAATATTATACAGATCTGGTCTCTGTATCACACAGGGAGTTACAGTGTACAGATCTGGTCTCTGTATCACACTGGGAGTTACAGTGTACAGTTCTGGTCTCTGTATCACACTGGGAGTTACTGTGTACTGATCTGGTCTCCGTATCACACTGGGAGTTGCTATGTACAGTTCTGGTCTCTGTATCACGCTGGGATTTACAGTGTACAGATCTGGTCTCTGTATCACAGAGGGAATTACAGTGTACAGATCTGGTCTCTGTATCACACTGGGAGTTACAGTGTACAGATCTGATCTCTGTATCACACTTGGAGTTACATTGTACAGATCTGGTCTCTGTATCACACTGGGAGTTACAGTGTACAGATCTGGTCTCTGTATCACACTGGGAGTTACAGTGTACAGTTCTGGTCTCTGTATCACACAGGGAGTTACTGTGTACAGATCTGGTCTCTGTATCACACTGGGAGTTACTATGTACAGATCTGGTCTCTGTATCACGCTGGGAGTTACAGTGTACAGTTCTGGTCTCTGTTTCACGCTGGGATTAATGTGTACAGATCTGGTCTCTGTATCACACTGGGATTTACAGTGTATATTTCCGGTGTCTGTATCACACTGGGTGTTACAGTGTACAGTTCTGGTCTCTGTATCACACAGGGAGTTACAGTGTACAGATCTGGTCTCTGTACCACACTGGGAGTAATAGTGTACAGATCTGGTCTCTGTATCACACAGGGAGTTACTGTGTACAGTTCTGGTCTCCGTATCAGACTGGGAGATACTGTGTATAGTTCTGGTCTCTGCATCACACAGGGAGTCACTGTGTACAGTTCTGGTCTCCATATCATACTGGGAGTCACTGTACACAGTTCTGGTCTCCGTATCACACTGGGAGTCACTGTGTACTTTTCTGGTCTCTGTATCACACAGGGAGTTACAGTGTACAGATCTGGACTCCCTTATCACACTGGGAATACAGTGTACAGATCTGGGTTCTTTATCACACTGGGAGCTAATGTGCACAGTTCTGGTCTCTATATCACACTGGGAGTTACTGTGTACATTTCTGGTCTCTGTATCACTCTGGGAGTTACAGTGTACAGTTCTGGTCTCTGTATCACACAGGGAGTTACAGTGTACAGATTTGGTCTCTGTATCACACTGGGAGTAATATTATACAGATCTGGTCTCTGTATCACACAGGGAGTTACAGTGTACAGATCTGGTCTTTGTATCACACTGGGAGTTACAGTGTACAGTTCTGGTCTCTGTATCACACTGGGAGTTACTGTGTACTGATCTGGTCTCCGTATCACACTGGGAGTTGCTATGTACTGTTCTGGTCTCTGTATCACGCTGGGATTTACAGTGTACAGATCTGGTCTCTGTATCACAGAGGGAATTACAGTGTACAGATCTGGTCTCTGTATCACACTGGGAGTTACAGTGTACAGATCTGATCTTTTTATCACACTTGGAGTTACATTGTACAGATCTGGTCTCTGTATCACACTGGGAGTTACAGTGTACAGATCTGGTCTCTGTATCACACTGGGAGTTACAGTGTACAGTTCTGGTCTCTGTACCACACAGGGAGTTACTGTGTACAGATCTGGTCTCTGTATCACACTGGGAGTTACTATGTACAGATCTGGTCTCTGTATCACGCTGGGAGTTACAGTGTACAGTTCTGGTCTCTGTTTCACGCTGGGATTAATGTGTACAGATCTGGTCTCTGTATCACACTGGGATTTACAGTGTATATTTCCGGTGTCTGTATCACACTGGGTGTTACAGTGTACATTTCTGGTCTCTGTATCACACAGGGAGTTACAGTGTACAGATCTGGTCTCTGTATCACACTGGGAGTAATAGTGTACAGATCTGGTCTCTGTATCACACAGGGAGTTACTGTGTACCGTTCTGGTCTCCGTATCAGACTGGGAGATACTGTGTATAGTTCTGGTCTCTGCATCACACAGGGAGTCACTGTGTACAGTTCTGGTCTCCATATCATACTGGGAGTCACTGTACACAGTTCTGGTCTCCGTATCACACTGGGAGTCACTGTGTACTTTTCTGGTCTCTGTATCACACAGGGAGTTACAGTGTACAGATCTGGACTCCCTTATCACACTGGGAATACAGTGTACAGATCTGGGTTCTTTATCACACTGGGAGCTAATGTGCACAGTTCTGGTCTCTATATCACACTGGGAGTTACTGTGTACATTTCTGGTCTCTGTATCACTCTGGGAGTTACAGTGTACAGTTCTGGTCTCTGTATCACACAGGGTGTTACAGTGTACAGTTCTGGTCTCTGTATCACACAGGGTGTTACAGTGTACAGTTTTTGTCTCTGTATCACACTGGGAGTTACTGTGTACAGTTCTGGACTCTGTATCACAGTGGGAGTCACTGTGTGCAGTTCTGGTCTCCTTATCACACTGGGAGACACTGTGTATATTTTTGGTCTCCCCATCACACTGGGAGTCACTGTGTACAGTTCTGGCCTCCATATCACACTGGGAGTCACTGTGCACAGTTCTGTTCTCCGTATCACAATGGAAATCACTCTTTACAGTTCTGGTCTCCGTATCACACAGGGAGTTACAGTGTACAGATCTGGTCTCTGTATCACACTGGGAGTTACTATGTACAGTTCTGGTCTCTGTATCACGCGGGGAGTTACAGTGTACAGTTCTGGTCTCTGTTTCACGCTGGGATTAATGTGTACAGATCTGGTCTCTGTATCACACTGGGAATTACAGTGTATATTTCCGGTCTCTGTATCACACTGGGTGTTACAGTGTACAGTTCTGGTCTCTGTATCACACAGGGAGTTACAGTGTACAGATTTGGTCTCTGTATCACACTGGGAGTAATATTATACAGATCTGGTCTCTGTATCACACAGGGAGTTACAGTGTACAGATCTGGTCTCTGTATCACACTGGGAGTTACAGTGTACAGTTCTGGTCTCTGTATCACACTGGGAGTTACTGTGTACTGATCTGGTCTCCGTATCACACTGGGAGTTGCTATGTACAGTTCTGGTCTCTGTATCACGCTGGGATTTACAGTGTACAGATCTGGACTCTGTATCACAGAGGGAATTACAGTGTACAGATCTGGTCTCTGTATCACACTGGGAGTTACAGTGTACAGATCTGATCTCTGTATCACACTTGGAGTTACATTGTACAGATCTGGTCTCTGTATCACACTGGGAGTTACAGTGTACAGATCTGGTCTCTGTATCACACTGGGAGTTACAGTGTACAGATCTGGTCTCTGTATCACACAGGGAGTTACAGTGTACAGATCTGGTCTCTGTATCACACTGGGAGTTACAGTGTACAGTTCTGGTCTCTGTATCACACAGGGAGTTACTGTGTACAGATCTGGTCTCTGTATCACACTGGGAGTTACTATGTACAGATCTGGTCTCTGTATCACGCTGGGAGTTACAGTGTACAGTTCTGGTCTCTGTTTCACGCTGGGATTAATGTGTACAGATCTGGTCTCTGTATCACACTGGGATTTACAGTGTACATTTCCGGTGTCTGTATCACACTGGGTGTTACAGTGTACAGTTCTGGTCTCTGTATCACACAGGGAGTTACAGTGTACAGATCTGGTCTCTGTATCACACTGGGAGTAATAGTGTACAGATCTGGTCTCTGTATCACACAGGGAGTTACTGTGTACAGTTCAGGTCTCCGTATCAGACTGGGAGATACTGTGTTTAGTGCTGGTCTCTGCATCACACAGGGAGTCACTGTGTACAGTTCTGGTCTCCATATCATACTGGGAGTCACTGTACACAGTTCTGGTCTCCGTATCACACTGGGAGTTACTGTGTACTTTTCTGGTCTCTGTATCACACAGGGAGTTACAGTGTACAGATCTGGTCTCCCTTATCACACTGGGAATACAGTGTACAGATCTGGGTTCTTTATCACACTGGGAGCTAATGTGCACAGTTCTAGTCTCTATATCACACAGGGAGTTACTGTGTACATTTCTGGTCTCTGTATCACACTGGGAGTTACTGTATACATTTCTGGTCTCTGTATCACATTGGGAGTTACAGTGTATATTTCTGGTCTCTGTATCACACTGGGAGTTACTGTGTACAGATCTGGTCTCTATATCTCACTGGGAGTTATAGTGTACAGTTCTGGTCTCTGTATCACCTTGGGAGTTCCATTGTACAGATCTGATCTCTGTATCACACTGGGAATTACAGTGCATAGATCTGGTCTCTGTACCACACTGGGAGTTACAGTGTACAGATCTGGTCTCTGTATCACACAGGGAGTTACTGTGTACAAATCTGGTCTCTGTATCACACTGGGAGTTACTATGTACAGTTCTGGTCTCTGTATCACACAGGGAGTTACAGTGTACTGTTCTGGTTTCTGTATCACACTGGGAGTTACTGTGTACAGTTCTGGTCTCTGTATCACACAGGGAGTTACAGTGTGCACATCTGGTCTCTGTATCTCACTGGGAGTTACAGTGTACAGATCTGGTCTCTGTATCACACTGGGAGTAATAGTGTACAGATCTGGTCTCTGTATCACACAGCGAGTTACTGTGTACAGTTCTGGTCTCCGTATCAGACTGGGAGATACTGTGTATAGTTCTGGTCTCTGCATCACACAGGGAGTCACTGTGTACAGTTCTGGTCTCCATATCATACTGGGAGTCACTGTACACAGTTCTGGTCTCCGTATCACACTGGGAGTCACTGTGTACTTTTCTGGTCTCTGTATCACACAGGGAGTTACAGTGTACAGATCTGGACTCCCTTATCACACTGGGAATACAGTGTACAGATCTGGGTTCTTTATCACACTGGGAGCTAATGTGCACAGTTCTGGTCTCTATGTCACTCTGGGAGTTACAGTGTACATTTCTGGTCTCTGTATCACATTGGGAGTTACAGTGTATATTTCTGGTCTCTGTATCACACAGGGTGTTACAGTGTACAGTTTTTGTCTCTGTATCACACTGGGAGTTACTGTGTACAGTTCTGGACTCTGTATCACAGTGGGAGTCACTGTGTGCAGTTCTGGTCTCCTTATCACACTGGGAGACACTGTGTATATTTTTGGTCTCCCCATCACACTGGGAGTCACTGTGTACAGTTCTGGCCTCCATATCACACTGGGAGTCACTGTGCACAGTTCTGTTCTCCGTATCACAATGGAAATCACTCTTTACAGTTCTGGTCTCCGTATCACACAGGGAGTTACAGTGTACAGATCTGGTCTCTGTATCACACTGGGAGTTACTATGTACAGTTCTGGTCTCTGTATCACGCTGGGAGTTACAGTGTACAGTTCTGGTCTCTGTTTCACGCTGGGATTAATGTGTACAGATCTGGTCTCTGTATCACACTGGGAATTACAGTGTATATTTCCGGTCTCTGTATCACACTGGGTGTTACAGTGTACAGTTCTGGTCTCTGTATCACACAGGGAGTTACAGTGTACAGATTTGGTCTCTGTATCACACTGGGAGTAATATTATACAGATCTGGTCTCTGTATCACACAGGGAGTTACAGTGTACAGATCTGGTCTCTGTATCACACTGGGAGTTACAGTGTACAGTTCTGGTCTCCGTATCACACTGGGAGTTACTGTGTACTGATCTGGTCTCCGTATCACACTGGGAGTTGCTATGTACAGTTCTGGTCTCTGTATCACGCTGGGATTTACAGTGTACAGATCTGGACTCTGTATCACAGAGGGAATTACAGTGTACAGATCTGGTCTCTGTATCACACTGGGAGTTACAGTGTACAGATCTGATCTCTGTATCACACTTGGAGTTACATTGTACAGATCTGGTCTCTGTATCACACTGGGAGTTACAGTGTACAGATCTGGTCTCTGTATCACACTGGGAGTTACAGTGTACAGATCTGGTCTCTGTATCACACAGGGAATTACAGTGTACAGATCTGGTCTCTGTATCACACTGGGAGTTACAGTGTACAGTTCTGGTCTCTGTATCACACAGGGAGTTACTGTGTACAGATCTGGTCTCTGTATCACACTGGGAGTTACTATGTACAGATCTGGTCTCTGTATCACGCTGGGAGTTACAGTGTACAGTTCTGGTCTCTGTTTCACGCTGGGATTAATGTGTACAGATCTGGTCTCTGTATCACACTGGGATTTACAGTGTACATTTCCGGTGTCTGTATCACACTGGGTGTTACAGTGTACAGTTCTGGTCTCTGTATCACACAGGGAGTTACAGTGTACAGATCTAGTCTCTGTATCACACTGGGAGTAATAGTGTACAGATCTGGTCTCTGTATCACACAGGGAGTTACTGTGTACAGTTCAGGTCTCCGTATCAGACTGGGAGATACTGTGTATAGTTCTGGTCTCTGCATCACACAGGGAGTCACTGTGTACAGTTCTGGTCTCCATATCATACTGGGAGTCACTGCACACAGTTCTGGTCTCCGTATCACACTGGGAGTCACTGTGTACTTTTCTGGTCTCTGTATCACACAGGGAGTTACAGTGTACAGATCTGGTCTCCCTTATCACACTGGGAATACAGTGTACAGATCTGGGTTCTTTATCACACTGGGAGCTAATGTGCACAGTTCTGGTCTCTATATCACACTGGGAGTTACTGTGTACATTTCTGGTCTCTGTATCACACTGGGAGTTACTGTATACATTTCTGGTCTCTGTATCACATTGGGAGTTACAGTGTATATTTCTGGTCTCTGTATCACACTGGGAGTTACTGTGTACAGATCTGGTCTCTATATCTCACTGGGAGTTATAGTGTACAGTTCTGGTCTCTGTATCACCTTGGGAGTTCCATTGTACAGATCTGATCTCTGTATCACACTGGGAATTACAGTGTATAGATCTGGTCTCTGTACCACACTGGGAGTTACAGTGTACAGATCTGGTCTCTGTATCACACAGGGAGTTACTGTGTACAAATCTGGTCTCTGTATCACACTGGGAGTTACTATGTACAGTTCTGGTCTCTGTATCACACAGGGAGTTACAGTGTACTGTTCTGGTTTCTGTATCACACTGGGAGTTACTGTGTACATTTCTGGTCTCTGTATCACACAGGGAGTTACAGTGTGCAGATCTGGTCTCTGTATCTCACTGGGAGTTATAGTGTACAGTTCTGGTCTCTGTATCACACTGGGAGTTACAGTGTACAGTTCTGGTCTCTGTATCACACTGGGAGTTACAGTGTACAGTTCTGGTCTCTGTATCACACAGGGAGTTGCTGTGTACAGATCTGGTCTCTGTATCACACTGGGAGTAATAGTGTACAGATCTGGTCTCTGTATCACACAGGCAGTTACTGTGTACAGTTCTGGTCTCCGTATCAGACTGGGAGATACTGTGTATAGTTCTGGTCTCTGCATCACACAGGGAGTCACTGTGTACAGTTCTGGTCTCCATATCATACTGGGAGTCACTGTACACAGTTCTGGTCTCCGTATCACACTGGGAGTCACTGTGTACTGTTCTGGTCTCTGTATCACACAGGGAGTTACAGTGTACAGATCTGGTCTCCCTTATCACACTGGGAATACAGTGTACAGATCTGGGTTCTTTATCACACTGGGAGCTAATGTGCACAGTTCTGGTCTCTATATCACACTGGGAGTTACTGTGTACATTTCTGGTCTCTGTATCACACTGGGAGTTACTGTATACATTTCTGGTCTCTGTATCACATTGGGAGTTACAGTGTATATTTCTGGTCTCTGTATCACACTGGGAGTTACTGTGTACAGATCTGGTCTCTATATCTCACTGGGAGTTATAGTGTACAGTTCTGGTCTCTGTATCACCTTGGGAGTTCCATTGTACAGATCTGATCTCTGTATCACACTGGGAATTACAGTGTATAGATCTGGTCTCTGTACCACACTGGGAGTTACAGTGTACAGATCTGGTCTCTGTATCACACAGGGAGTTACTGTGTACAAATCTGGTCTCTGTATCACACTGGGAGTTACTATGTACAGTTCTGGTCTCTGTATCACACAGGGAGTTACAGTGTACTGTTCTGGTTTCTGTATCACACTGGGAGTTACTGTGTACAGTTCTGGTCTCTGTATCACACAGGGAGTTACAGTGTGCAGATCTGGTCTCTGTATCTCACTGGGAGTTATAGTGTACAGTTCTGGTCTCTGTATCACACTGGGAGTTACAGTGTACAGTTCTGGTCTCTGTATCACACTGGGAGTTACAGTGTACAGATCTGGTCTCTGTATCACACTGGGAGTTATAGTGTACAGTTCTGGTCTCTGTATCACACAGGGAGTTACAGTGTACAGATCTGGTCTCTGTATCACACAGGGAATAACAGTGTACAGATCTGGTCTCTGTATCACACTGGGAGTTACAGTGTACAGATGTGATCTCTGTATCACACTGGGAGTTACATTGTACAGATCTGGTCTCTGTATCACACTGGGAGTTACAGTGTACAGATCTGGTTTCTGTATGACACAGGGAGTTACAGTGTACAGTTCTGGTCTCCGTATCACACTGGGAGTTACAGTGTACAGTTCTGGTCTCTGTATCACACTGGGAGTTACTGTGTACAGATCTGGTTTCTGTATCACACTGGGAGTTACAGTGTATATTTCTGGTCTCTGTATCACACTGGGAGTTACAGTGTACAGATCTGGTCTCTGTATCACACTGGGAGTAATAGTGTACATTTCTGATCTCTGTATCACACAGGGAGTTACAGTGTACAGATCTGGTCTCTGTTTCACACTGGGAGTTACAGTGTACGGATCTGGTCTCTGTACCACACTGGGAGTTACAGTGTACAGATCTGGTCTCTGTATTACACAGGGAGTTACAGTGTACAGTTCTGGTCTCTGTATCACACCGGGAGTTACTGTGTACTGTTATGGTCTCTGTATTATACTGGGTGTTACTATGTACAGATGTGCAGTTCTAGTCTCCGTATCACACTGGGAGTTACAGTGTACAGTTCTGGTCTCTGTATCACACTGGGAGTTACTGTGTACAGATCTGGTTTCTGTATCACACTGGGAGTTACAGTGTATATTTCTGGTCTCTGTATCACACTGGGAGTTACTGTGTACAGATCTGGTTTCTCTATCACACTGGGAGTTACAGTGTATATTCCTGGTCTCTGTATCACACTGGGAGTTATAGTGTACAGTTCTGGTCTCTGTATCACACAGGGATTTACAGTGTACAGATCTGGTCTCTGTATCACAGAGGGAATTACAGTGTACAGATCTGGTCTCTGTATCACACTGGGAGTTACAGTGTACAGATCTGATCTCTGTATCACACTTGGAGTTACATTGTACAGATCTGGTCTCTGTATCACACTGGGAGTTACAGTGTAAAGATCTGGTCTCTGTATCACACTGGGAGTTACAGTGTACAGATCTGGTCTCTGTATCACACAGGGAGTTACAGTGTACAGATCTTGTCTCTGTATCACACTGGGAGTTACAGTGTACAGTTCTGGTCTCTGTATCACACTGGGAGTTACAGTGTACAGTTCTGGTCTCTGTATCACACAGGGTGTTACAGTGTACAGTTCTGGTCTCTGTATCACACTGGGAGTTACTATGTACAGTTCTGGACTCTGTATCACAGTGGGAGTCACTGTGTGCAGTTCTGGTCTCCTTATCACACTGGGAGACACTGAGTATATTTTTGGTCTCCGCATCACACTGGGAGTCACTGTCTACAGTTCTGGCCTCCATATCACACTGGGAGTCACTGTGCACATTTCTGTTCTCCGTATCACAATGGGAATCACTCTTTACAGTTCTGGTCTCCGTATCACACAGGGAGTTACAGTGTACAGGTCTGGTCTCTGTTTTACACTGGGAGTTACAGTGTACAGAACTGGTCTCTGTACCACACTGGGAGTTACAGTGTACAGATCTGGTCTCTGTATCACACAGGGAGTTATAGTGTACAGATCTGGTCTCTGTACCACACTGGGAGTTACAGTGTACAGATATGGTCTCTGTTTCACACAGGGAGTTACAGTGTACAGTTCAGGTCTCTGTATCACACCGGGAGTTACTGTGTACTGTTATGGTCTCTGTATTATACTGGGAGTTACTATGTACAGATGTTCAGTTCTAGTCTCCGTATCACACTGGGAGTGACAGTGTACAGTTCTGGTCTCTGTATCACACTGGGAGTTACTGTGTACAGATCTGGTTTCTGTATCACACTGGGAGTTACAGTGTATATTTCTGGTCTCTGTATCACACTGGGAGTTACTGTGTACAGATCTGGTTTCTGTATCACACTGGGAGTTACAGTGTATATTCCTGGTCTCTGTATCACACTGGGAGTTATAGTGTACAGTTCTGGTCTCTGTATCACACAGGGATTTACAGTGTACAGATCTGGTCTCTGTATCACAGAGGGAATTACAGTGTACAGATCTGGTCTCTGTATCACACTGGGAGTTACAGTGTACAGATCTGATCTCTGTATCACACTTGGAGTTACATTGTACAGTTCTGGTCTCTGTATCACACTGGGAGTTACAGTGTACAGATCTGGTCTCTGTATCACACTGGGAGTTACAGTGTACAGATCTGGTCTCTGTATCACACAGGGAGTTACAGTGTACAGATCTGGGCTCTGTATCACACTGGGAGTTACAGTGTACAGTTCTGGTCTCTGTATCACACAGGGAGTTACTGTGTACAGATCTGGTCTCTGTATCACACTGGGAGTTACTATGTACAGATCTGGTCTCTGTATCACGCTGGGAGTTACAGTGTACAGTTCTGGTCTCTGTTTCACGCTGGGATTAATGTGTACAGATCTGGTCTCTGTATCACACTGGGAGTTACAGTGTATATTTCCGGTGTCTGTATCACACTGGGCGTTACAGTGTACAGTTCTGGTCTCTGTATCACACCTGGAGTTACAGTGTACAGATCTGGTCTCTGTATCACACTGGGAGTAATAGTGTACAGGTCTGGTCTCTGTATCACACAGGGAGTTACTTTGTACAGTTCTGGTCTCCGTATCAGACTGGGAGATACTGTGTATAGTTCTGGTCTCTGCATCACACAGGGAGTCACTGTGTACAGTTCTGGTCTCCATATCATACTGGGAGTCACTGTACACAGTTCTGGTCTCCGTATCACACTGGGAGTCACTGTGTACTGTTCTGGTCTCTGTATCACACAGGGAGTTACAGTGTACAGATCTGGACTCCCTTATCACACTGGGAGTTACAGTGTACAGATCTGGGTTCTTTATCACACTGGGAGCTAATGTGCACAGTTCTGGTCTCTATATCACACTGGGAGTTACTGTGTACATTTCTGGTCTCTGTATCACACTGGGAGTTACTGTATACATTTCTGGTCTCTGTATCACATTGGGAGTCACAGTGTATATTTCTGGTCTCTGTATCACACTGGGAGTTACTGTGTACAGATCTGGTCTCTATATCTCACTGGGAGTTATAGTGTACAGTTCTGGTCTCTGTATCACCTTGGGAGTTCCATTGTACAGATCTGATCTCTGTATCACACTGGGAATTACAGTGTATAGATCTGGTCTCTGTACCACACTGGGAGTTACAGTGTACAGATCTGGTCTCTGTATCACACAGGGAGTTACTGTGTACAAATCTGGTCTCTGTATCACACTGGGAGTTACTATGTACAGTTCTGGTCTCTGTATCACACAGGGAGTTACAGTGTGCAGATCTGGTCTCTGTATCTCACTGGGAGTTATAGTGTACAGTTCTGGTCTCTGTATCACACTGGGAGTTACAGTGTACAGTTCTGGTCTCTGTATCACACTGGGAGTTACTGTGTACAGATCTGGTTTCTGTATCACACTGGGAGTTACAGTGTATATTTCTGGTCTCTGTATCACACTGGGAGTTACTGTGTACAGATCTGGTTTCTGTTTCACACTGGGAGTTACAGTGTATATTCCTGGTCTCTGTATCACACTGGGAGTTATAGTGTACAGTTCTGGTCTCTGTATCACACAGGGATTTACAGTGTACAGATCTGGTCTCTGTATCACAGAGGGAATTACAGTGTACAGATCTGCTCTCTGTATCACACTGGGAGTTACAGTGTACAGATCTGATCTCTGTATCACACTTGGAGTTACATTGTACAGATCTGGTCTCTGTATCTCACTGGGAGTTATAGTGTACAGTTCTGGTTTCTGTATGACACTGGGAGTTACAGTGTATATTCTTGGTCTCTGTATCACACTGGGAGTTATAGTGTACAGTTCTGGTCTATGTATCACCCAGGGATTTACAGTGTACCGATCTGGTCTCTGTATCACAGAGGGAATTACAGTGTACAGATCTGGTCTCTGTATCACTTTGGGAGTTACAGTGTACAGATCTGATCTCTGTATCACACTTGGAGTTACATTGTACAGATCTGCTCTCTGTATCACACTGGGAGTTACAGTGTACAGATCTGGTCTCTGTATCACACTGGGAGTTACAGTGTACAGATCTGGTCTCTGTATCACACAGGGAGTTACAGTGTACAGATCTGGGCTCTGTATCACACTGGGAGTTACAGTGTACAGTTCTGGTCTCTGTATCACACAGGGAGTTACTGTGTACAGATCTGCTCTCTGTATCACACTGGGAGTTACTATGTACAGATCTGGTCTCTGTATCACGCTGGGTGTTACAGTGTACAGTTCTGGTCTCTGTTTCACGCTGGGATTAATGTGTACAGATCTGGTCTCTGTATCACACTGGGAGTTACAGTGTATATTTCCGGTGTCTGTATCACACTGGGTGTTACAGTGTACAGTTCTGGTCTCTGTATCACACCTGGAGTTACAGTGTACAGATCTGGTCTCTGTATCACACTGGGAGTAATAGTGTACAGATCTGGTCTCTGTATCACACAGGGAGTTACTTTGCACAGTTCTGGTCTCCGTATCAGACTGGGAGATACTGTGTATAGTTCTGGTCTCTGCATCACACAGGGAGTCACTGTGTACAGTTCTGGTCTCCATATCATACTGGGAGTCACTGTACACAGTTCTGGTCTCCGTATCACACTGGGAGTCACTGTGTACTGTTCTGGTCTCTGTATCACACAGGGAGTTACAGTGTACAGATCTGGACTCCCTTATCACACTGGGAGTTACAGTGTACAGATCTGGGTTCTTTATCACACTGGGAGCTAATGTGCACAGTTCTGGTCTCTATATCACACTGGGAGTTACTGTGTACATTTCTGGTCTCTGTATCACACTGGGAGTTACTGTATACATTTCTGGTCTCTGTATCACATTGGGAGTTACAGTGTATATTTCTGGTCTCTGTATCACACTGGGAGTTACTGTGTACAGATCTGGTCTCTATATCTCACTGGGAGTTATAGTGTACAGTTCTGGTCTCTGTATCACCTTGGGAGTTCCATTGTACAGATCTGATCTCTGTATCACACTGGGAATTACAGTGTATAGATCTGGTCTCTGTACCACACTGGGAGTTACAGTGTACAGATCTGGTCTCTGTATCACACAGGGAGTTACTGTGTACAAATCTGGTCTCTGTATCACACTGGGAGTTACTATGTACAGTTCTGGTCTCTGTATCACACAGGGAGTTACAGTGTACTGTTCTGGTTTCTGTATCACACTGGGAGTTACTGTGTACAGTTCTGGTCTCTGTATCACACAGGGAGTTACAGTGTGCAGATCTGGTCTCTGTATCTCACTGGGAGTTATAGTGTACAGTTCTGGTCTCTGTATCACACTGGGAGTTACAGTGTACAGTTCTGGTCTCTGTATCACACTGGGAGTTATAGTGTACAGATCTGGTCTCTGTATCACACTGGGAGTTATAGTGTACAGTTCTGGTCTCTGTATCACACAGGGAGTTACAGTGTACAGATCTGGTCTCTGTATCACACAGGGAATTACAGTGTACAGATCTGGTCTCTGTATCACACTGGGAGTTACAGTGTACAGATGTGATCTCTGTATCACACTGGGAGTTACATTGTACAGATCTGGTCTCTGTATCACACTGGGAGTTACAGTGTACAGATCTGGTTTCTGTATGACACAGGGAGTTACAGTGTACAGTTCTGGTCTCCGTATCACACTGGGAGTTACAGTGTACAGTTCTGGTCTCTGTATCACACTGGGAGTTACTGTGTACAGATCTGGTTTCTGTATCACACTGGGAGTTACAGTGTATATTTCTGGTCTCTGTATCACACTGGGAGTTACTGTGTACAGATCTGGTTTCTGTATCACACTGGGAGTTACAGTGTATATTCCTGGTCTCTGTATCACACTGGGAGTTATAGTGTACAGTTCTGGTCTCTGTATCACACAGGGATTTACAGTGTACAGATCTGGTCTCTGTATCACAGAGGGAATTACAGTGTACAGATCTGGTCTCTGTATCACACTGGGAGTTACAGTGTACAGATCTGATCTCTGTATCACACTTGGAGTTACATTGTACAGTTCTGGTCTCTGTATCACACTGGGAGTTACAGTGTACAGATCTGGTCTCTGTATCACACTGGGAGTTACAGTGTACAGATCTGGTCTCTGTATCACACAGGGAGTTACAGTGTACAGATCTGGGCTCTGTATCACACTGGGAGTTACAGTGTACAGTTCTGGTCTCTGTATCACACAGGGAGTTACTGTGTACAGATCTGGTCTCTGTATCACACTGGGAGTTACTATGTACAGATCTGGTCTCTGTATCACGCTGGGAGTTACAGTGTACAGTTCTGGTCTCTGTTTCACGCTGGGATTAATGTGTACAGATCTGGTCTCTGTATCACACTGGGAGTTACAGTGTATATTTCCGGTGTCTGTATCACACTGGGCGTTACAGTGTACAGTTCTGGTCTCTGTATCACACCTGGAGTTACAGTGTACAGATCTGGTCTCTGTATCACACTGGGAGTAATAGTGTACAGGTCTGGTCTCTGTATCACACAGGGAGTTACTTTGTACAGTTCTGGTCTCCGTATCAGACTGGGAGATACTGTGTATAGTTCTGGTCTCTGCATCACACAGGGAGTCACTGTGTACAGTTCTGGTCTCCATATCATACTGGGAGTCACTGTACACAGTTCTGGTCTCCGTATCACACTGGGAGTCACTGTGTACTGTTCTGGTCTCTGTATCACACAGGGAGTTACAGTGTACAGATCTGGACTCCCTTATCACACTGGGAGTTACAGTGTACAGATCTGGGTTCTTTATCACACTGGGAGCTAATGTGCACAGTTCTGGTCTCTATATCACACTGGGAGTTACTGTGTACATTTCTGGTCTCTGTATCACACTGGGAGTTACTGTATACATTTCTGGTCTCTGTATCACATTGGGAGTCACAGTGTATATTTCTGGTCTCTGTATCACACTGGGAGTTACTGTGTACAGATCTGGTCTCTATATCTCACTGGGAGTTATAGTGTACAGTTCTGGTCTCTGTATCACCTTGGGAGTTCCATTGTACAGATCTGATCTCTGTATCACACTGGGAATTACAGTGTATAGATCTGGTCTCTGTACCACACTGGGAGTTACAGTGTACAGATCTGGTCTCTGTATCACACAGGGAGTTACTGTGTACAAATCTGGTCTCTGTATCACACTGGGAGTTACTATGTACAGTTCTGGTCTCTGTATCACACAGGGAGTTACAGTGTGCAGATCTGGTCTCTGTATCTCACTGGGAGTTATAGTGTACAGTTCTGGTCTCTGTATCACACTGGGAGTTACAGTGTACAGTTCTGGTCTCTGTATCACACTGGGAGTTACTGTGTACAGATCTGGTTTCTGTATCACACTGGGAGTTACAGTGTATATTTCTGGTCTCTGTATCACACTGGGAGTTACTGTGTACAGATCTGGTTTCTGTTTCACACTGGGAGTTACAGTGTATATTCCTGGTCTCTGTATCACACTGGGAGTTATAGTGTACAGTTCTGGTCTCTGTATCACACAGGGATTTACAGTGTACAGATCTGGTCTCTGTATCACAGAGGGAATTACAGTGTACAGATCTGCTCTCTGTATCACACTGGGAGTTACAGTGTACAGATCTGATCTCTGTATCACACTTGGAGTTACATTGTACAGATCTGGTCTCTGTATCTCACTGGGAGTTATAGTGTACAGTTCTGGTTTCTGTATGACACTGGGAGTTACAGTGTATATTCTTGGTCTCTGTATCACACTGGGAGTTATAGTGTACAGTTCTGGTCTATGTATCACCCAGGGATTTACAGTGTACCGATCTGGTCTCTGTATCACAGAGGGAATTACAGTGTACAGATCTGGTCTCTGTATCACTTTGGGAGTTACAGTGTACAGATCTGATCTCTGTATCACACTTGGAGTTACATTGTACAGATCTGCTCTCTGTATCACACTGGGAGTTACAGTGTACAGATCTGGTCTCTGTATCACACTGGGAGTTACAGTGTACAGATCTGGGCTCTGTATCACACTGGGAGTTACAGTGTACAGTTCTGGTCTCTGTATCACACAGGGAGTTACTGTGTACAGATCTGCTCTCTGTATCACACTGGGAGTTACTATGTACAGATCTGGTCTCTGTATCACGCTGGGTGTTACAGTGTACAGTTCTGGTCTCTGTTTCACGCTGGGATTAATGTGTACAGATCTGGTCTCTGTATCACACTGGGAGTTACAGTGTATATTTCCGGTGTCTGTATCACACTGGGTGTTACAGTGTACAGTTCTGGTCTCTGTATCACACCTGGAGTTACAGTGTACAGATCTGGTCTCTGTATCACACTGGGAGTAATAGTGTACAGATCTGGTCTCTGTATCACACAGGGAGTTACTTTGCACAGTTCTGGTCTCCGTATCAGACTGGGAGATACTGTGTATAGTTCTGGTCTCTGCATCACACAGGGAGTCACTGTGTACAGTTCTGGTCTCCATATCATACTGGGAGTCACTCTACACAGTTCTGGTCTCCGTATCACACTGGGAGTCACTGTGTACTGTTCTGGTCTCTGTATCACACAGGGAGTTACAGTGTACAGATCTGGACTCCCTTATCACACTGGGAGTTACAGTGTACAGATCTGGGTTCTTTATCACACTGGGAGCTAATGTGCACAGTTCTGGTCTCTATATCACACTGGGAGTTACTGTGTACATTTCTGGTCTCTGTATCACACTGGGAGTTACTGTATACATTTCTGGTCTCTGTATCACATTGGGAGTTACAGTGTATATTTCTGGTCTCTGTATCACACTGGGAGTTACTGTGTACAGATCTGGTCTCTATATCTCACTGGGAGTTATAGTGTACAGTTCTGGTCTCTGTATCACCTTGGGAGTTCCATTGTACAGATCTGATCTCTGTATCACACTGGGAATTACAGTGTATAGATCTGGTCTCTGTACCACACTGGGAGTTACAGTGTACAGATCTGGTCTCTGTATCACACAGGGAGTTACTGTGTACAAATCTGGTCTCTGTATCACACTGGGAGTTACTATGTACAGTTCTGGTCTCTGTATCACACAGGGAGTTACAGTGTACTGTTCTGGTTTCTGTATCACACTGGGAGTTACTGTGTACAGTTCTGGTCTCTGTATCACACAGGGAGTTACAGTGTGCAGATCTGGTCTCTGTATCTCACTGGGAGTTATAGTGTACAGTTCTGGTCTCTGTATCACACTGGGAGTTACAGTGTACAGTTCTGGTCTCTGTATCACACTGGGAGTTATAGTGTACAGATCTGGTCTCTGTATCACACTGGGAGTTATAGTGTACAGTTCTGGTCTCTGTATCACACAGGGAGTTACAGTGTACAGATCTGGTCTCTGTATCACACAGGGAATTACAGTGTACAGATCTGGTCTCTGTATCACACTGGGAGTTACAGTGTACAGATGTGATCTCTGTATCACACTGGGAGTTACATTGTACAGATCTGGTCTCTGTATCACACTGGGAGTTACAGTGTACAGATCTGGTTTCTGTATGACACAGGGAGTTACAGTGTACAGTTCTGGTCTCCGTATCACACTGGGAGTTACAGTGTACAGTTCTGGTCTCTGTATCACACTGGGAGTTACTGTGTACAGATCTGGTTTCTGTATCACACTGGGAGTTACAGTGTACAGATCTGGTCTCTGTATCACACTGGGAGTTACTGTGTACAGATCTGGTTTCTGTATCACACTGGGAGTTACAGTGTATATTTCTGGTCTCTGTATCACACTGGGAGTTACTGTGTACAGATCTGGTTTCTGTAGCACACTGGGAGTTACAGTGTATATTCCTGGTCTCTGTATCACACTGGGAGTTATAGTGTACAGTTCTGGTCTCTGTATCACACAGGGATTTACAGTGTACAGATCTGGTCTCTGTATCACAGAGGGAATTACAGTGTACAGATCTGGTCTCTGTATCACACTGGGAGTTACAGTGTATAGATCTGATCTCTGTATCACACTTGGAGTTACATTGTACAGATCTGGTCTCTGTATCACACTGGGAGTTACAGTGTACAGATCTGGTCTCTGTATCACACTGGGAGTTACAGTGTACAGATCTGGTCTCTGTATCACACAGGGAGTTACAGTGTACAGATCTGGTCTCTGTATCACACTGGGAGTTACAGTCTACAGTTCTGGTCGCTGTATCCCACTGGGAGTTACAGTGTACAGTTCTGGTCTCTGTATCACACTGGGAGTTACTGTGTACAGATCTGGTCTCTATATCTCACTGGGAGTTATAGTGTACAGTTCTGGTCTCTGTATCACCTTGGGAGTTCCATTGTACAGATCTGATCTCTGTATCACACTGGGAATTACAGTGTATAGATCTGGTCTCTGTACCACACTGGGGGTTACAGTGTACAGATCTGGTCTCTGTATCACACAGGGAGTTACTGTGTACAAATCTGGTCTCTGTATCACACTGGGAGTTACTATGTACAGTTCTGGTCTCTGTATCACACAGGGAGTTACAGTGTACTGTTCTGGTTTCTGTATCACACTGGGAGTTACTGTGTACAGTTCTGGTCTCTGTATCACACAGGGAGTTACAGTGTGCAGATCTGGTCTCTGTATCTCACTGGGAGTTATAGTGTACAGTTCTGGTCTCTGTATCACACTGGGAGTTACAGTGTACAGATCTGGTCTCTGTATCACACTGGGATTTACAGTGTACAGATCTGATCTCTGTATCACACTTGGAGTTACATTGTACAGATCTGGTCTCTGTATCACACTGGGAGTTACAGTGTAAAGATCTGGTCTCTGTATCACACTGGGAGTTACAGTGTACAGATCTGGTCTCTGTATCACACAGGGAGTTACAGTGTACAGATCTGGTCTCTGTGTCACACTGGGAGTTACAGTGTACAGTTCTGGTCTCTGTATCACACTGGGAGTTACAGTGTACAGTTCTGGTCTCTGTATCACACAGGGTGTTACAGTGTACAGTTCTGGTCTCTGTATCACACTGGGAGTTACTATGTACAGTTCTGGACTCTGTATCACAGTGGGAGTCACTGTGTGCAGTTCTGGTCTCCTTATCACACTGGGAGACACTGTGTATATTTTTGGTCTCCGCATCACACTGGGAGTCACTGTCTACAGTTCTGGCCTCCATATCACACTGGGAGTCACTGTGCACATTTCTGTTCTCCGTATCACAATGGGAATCACTCTTTACAGTTCTGGTCTCCGTATCGCACAGGGAGTTACAGTGTACAGGTCTGGTCTCTGTTTCACACTGGGAGTTACAGTGTACAGAACTGGTCTCTGTACCACACTGGGAGTTACAGTGTACAGATCTGGTCTCTGTATCACACAGGGAGTTATAGTGTACAGATCTGGTCTCTGTACCACACTGGGAGTTACAGTGTACAGATCTGGTCTCTGTTTCACACAGGGAGTTACAGTGTACAGTTCAGGTCTCTGTATCACACCGGGAGTTACTGTGTACTGTTATGGTCTCTGTATTATACTGGGAGTTACTATGTACAGATGTTCAGTTCTAGTCTCCGTATCACACTGGGAGTGACAGTGTACAGTTCTGGTCTCTGTATCACACTGGGAGTTACTGTGTACAGATCTGGTTTCTGTATCACACTGGGAGTTACAGTGTATATTTCTGGTCTCTGTATCACACTGGGAGTTACTGTGTACAGATCTGGTTTCTGTATCACACTGGGAGTTACAGTGTACAGATCTGGTCTCTGTATCACACTGGGAGTTACTGTGTACAGATCTGGTTTCTGTATCACACTGGGAGTTACAGTGTATATTTCTGGTCTCTGTATCACACTGGGAGTTACTGTGTACAGATCTGGTTTCTGTAGCACACTGGGAGTTACAGTGTATATTCCTGGTCTCTGTATCACACTGGGAGTTATAGTGTACAGTTCTGGTCTCTGTATCACACAGGGATTTACAGTGTACAGATCTGGTCTCTGTATCACAGAGGGAATTACAGTGTACAGATCTGGTGTCTGTATCACACTGGGAGTTACAGTGTACAGATCTGATCTCTGTATCACACTTGGAGTTACATTGTACAGATCTGGTCTCTGTATCACACTGGGAGTTACAGTGTACAGATCTGGTCTCTGTATCACACTGGGAGTTACAGTGTACAGATCTGGTCTCTGTATCACACAGGGAGTTACAGTGTACAGATCTGGTCTCTGTATCACACTGGGAGTTACAGTCTACAGTTCTGGTCGCTGTATCCCACTGGGAGTTACAGTGTACAGTTCTGGTCTCTGTATCACACTGGGTGTTACAGTGTACAGTTCTGGTCTCTGTATCACACTGGGAGTTACTGTGTACAGTTCTGGACTCTGTATCACAGTGGGAGTCACTGTGTGCAGTTCTGGTCTCCTTATCACACTGGGAGACACTGTGTATATTTTTGGTCTCCGCATCACACTGGGAGTCACTGTCTACAGTTCTGGCCTCCATATCACACTGGGAGTCACTGTGCACATTTCTGTTCTCCGTATCACAATGGGAATCACTCTTTACAGTTCTGGTCTCCGTATCACACAGGGAGTTACAGTGTACAGATCTGGTCTCTGTTTCACACTGGGAGTTACAGTGTACAGAACTGGTCTCTGTACCACACTGGGAGTTACAGTGTACAGATCTGGTCTCTGTATCACACAGGGAGTTACAGTGTACAGATCTGGTCTCTGTACCACACTGGGAGTTACAGTGTACAGATCTGGTCTCTGTTTCACACAGGGAGTTACAGTGTACAGTTCAGGTCTCTGTATCACACCGGGAGTTACTGTGTACTGTTATGGTCTCTGTATTATACTGGGAGTTACTATGTACAGATGTTCAGTTCTAGTCTCCGTATCACACTGGGAGTGACAGTGTACAGTTCTGGTCTCTGTATCACACTGGGAGTTACTGTGTACAGATCTGGTTTCTGTATCACACTGGGAGTTACAGTGTATATTTCTGGTCTCTGTATCACACTGGGAGTTACTGTGTACAGATCTGGTTTCTGTATCACACTGGGAGTTACAGTGTATATTCCTGGTCTCTGTATCACACTGGGAGTTATAGTGTACAGTTCTGGTCTTTGTATCACACAGGGATTTACAGTGTACAGATCTGGTCTCTGTATCACAGAGGGAATTACAGTGTACAGATCTGATCTCTGTATCACATTTGGAGTTACATTGTACAGATCTGGTCTCTGTATCACACTGGGAGTTACAGTGTACAGATCTGGTCTCTGTATCACACTGGGAGTTACAGTGTACAGATCTGGTCTCTGTATCACACAGGGAGTTACAGTGTACAGATCTGGGCTCTGTATCACACTTGGAGTTACAGTGTACAGTTCTGGTCTCTGTATCACACTGGGAGTTACTATGTACAGTTCTGGTCTCTGTATCACGCTGGGAGTTACAGTGTACAGTTCTGGTTTCTGTTTCACCTTGGTATTAATGTGTACAGATCTGGTCTCTGTATCACACTGGGAGTTACAGTGTATATTTCCGGTCTCTGTATCACACTGGGTGTTACAGTGTACAGTTCTGGTCTCTGTATCACACAGGGAGTTACAGTGTACAGATCTGGACTCCCTTATCACACTGGGAGTTACAGTGTACAGATCTGGGTTCTTTATCACACTGGGAGCTAATGTGCACAGTTCTGGTCCCTGTATCACACTGGGAGTTACTGTGTACAGTTCTGGTCTCTGTATCACACTGGGAGTTACATTGTACAGTTCTGGTCTCTGTATCACACTGGGAGTTACAGTGTACAGATCTGGTCTCTGTATCACACTGGGAGTTACAGTGTACAGTTCTTATCTCTGTAACACACTGGGAGTTACTGTGTACAGTTCTGGTCTCTGTATCACACTGGGAGTTACTGTGTACAGATCTGGTTTCTCTATCACACTGGGAGTTACATTGTACAGATCTGGTCTCTGTATCACACTGGGAGTTACAGTGTACAGATCTGGTTTCTGTATGACACAGGGAGTTACAGTGTACAGTTCTGGTCTCTGTATCACACTGGGAGTTACTGTGTACAGATCTGGTTTCTGTATCACACTGGGAGTTACAGTGTATATTTCTGGTCTCTGTATCACACTGGGAGTTACAGTGTACAGATCTGGTCTCTGTATCACACTGGGAGTAATAGTGTACATTTCTGGTCTCTGTATCACACAGGGAGTTACAGTGTACAGTTCTGGTCTCTGTATCACACTGGGAGTTATAGTGTAGAGTTCTGGTCTCTATATCACACAGGGAGTTACAGTGTACAGATCTGGTCTCTGTATCACACAGGGAATTACAGTGCACAGATCTGGTCTCTGTATCACACTGGGAGTTACATTGTACAGATCTGGTCTCTGTATCACACTGGGAGTTACAGTGTACAGATCTGGTTTCTGTATAACACAGGGAGTTACAGTGTACAGTTCTGGTCTCCGTATCACACTGGGAGTTACAGTGTACAGTTCTGTTCTCTGTATCACACTGGGAGTTACTGTGTACAGATCTGGTTTCTGTATCACACTGGGAGTTACAGTGTATATTTCTGGTCTCTGTATCACACTGGGAGTTACAGTGTACAGATCTAGTCTCTGTATCACACTGGGAGTAATAGTGTACATTTCTGGTCTCTGTATCACACAGGGAGTTACAGTGTACAGATCTGGTCTCTGTTTCACACTGGGAGTTACAGTGTACGGATCTGGTCTCTGTACCACACTGGGACTTACAGTGTACAGATCTGGTCTCTGTATTACACAGGGAGTTACAGTGGACAGTTCTGGTCTCTGTATCACACCGGGAGTTACTGTGTACTGTTATGGTCTCTGTATTATACTGGGAGTTACTATGTACAGATGTGCAGTTCTAGTCTCCGTATCACACTGGGAGTTACAGTGTACAGTTCTGGTCTCTGTATCACACTGGGAGTTACTGTGTACAGATCTGGTTTCTGTATCACACTGGGAGTTACAGTGTATATTTCTGGTCTCTGTATCACACTGGGAGTTACTGTGTACAGATCTGGTTTCTGTATCACACTGGGAGTTACAGTGTATATTCCTGGTCTCTGTATCACACTGGGAGTTATAGTGTACAGTTCTGGTCTCTGTATCACACAGGGATTTACAGTGTACAGATCTGGTCTCTGTATCACAGAGGGAATTACAGTGTACAGATCTGGTCTCTGTATCACACTGGGAGTTACAGTGTACAGATCTGGTCTCTGTATCACACAGGGAGTTACAGTGTACAGATCTGGTCTCTGTATCACACTGGGAGTTACAGTCTACAGTTCTGGTCGCTGTATCACACTGGGAGTTACAGTGTACAGTTCTGGCCTCTGTATCACACAGGGTGTTACAGTGTACAGTTCTGGTCTCTGTATCACACTGGGAGTTACTGTGTACAGTTCTGGACTCTGTATCACAGTGGGAGTCACTGTGTGCTGTTCTGGTCTCCTTATCACACTGGGAGACACTGTGTATATTTTTGGTCTCCGCATCACACTGGGAATCACTGTGTACAGTTCTGGCCTCCATATCACACTGGGAGTCACTGTGCGCATTTCTGTTCTCCGTATCACAATGGGAATCACTCTTTACAGTTCTGGTCTCCGTATCACACCGGGAGTTACAGTGTACAGATCTGGTCTCTGTTTCACACTGGGAGTTACAGTGTACAGAACTGGTCTCTGTACCACACTGGGAGTTACAGTGTACAGATCTGGTCTCTGTATCACACAGGGAGTTATAGTGTACAGATCTGGTCTCTGTACCACACTGGGAGTTACAGTGTACAGATCTGGTCTCTGTTTCACACAGGGAGTTACAGTGTACAGTTCAGGTCTCTGTATCACACCGGGAGTTACTGTGTACTGTTATGGTCTCTGTATTATACTGGGAGTTACTATGTACAGATGTTCAGTTCTGGTCTCCGTATCACACTGGGAGTGACAGTGTACAGTTCTGGTCTCTGTATCACACTGGGAGTTACTGTGTACAGATCTGGTCTCTGTATCACACTGGGAGTTACTATGTACAGTTCTGGTCTCTGTATCACGCTGGGAGTTACAGTGTACAGTTCTGGTTTCTGTTTCACCTTGGGATTAATGTGTACAGATCTGGTCTCTGTATCACACAGGGAGTTACAGTGTACAGATCTGGGCTCTGTATCACACTGGGAGTTACAGTGTACAGTTCTGGTCTCTGTATCACACTGGGAGTTACTGTGTACAGATCTGGTCTCTGTATCACACTGGGAGTTACTATGTACAGTTCTGGTCTGTGTATCACGCTGGGAGTTACAGTGTACAGTTCTGGTTTCTGTTTCACCTTGGGATTAATGTGTACAGATCTGGTCTCTGTATCACACTGGGAGTTACAGTGTATATTTCTGGTCTCTGTATCACACTGGGTGTTACAGTGTACAGTTCTGGTCTCTGTATCACACAGGGAGTTACGGTGTACAGATCTGGACTCCCTTATCACACTGGGAGTTACAGTGTACAGATCTGGGTTCTTTGTCACACTGGGAGCTAATGTGCACAGTTCTGGTCTCTGTATCACACTGGGAGTTACTGTGTACAGTTCTGGTCTCTGTATCACACTGGGAGTTACAGTGTACAGTTCTGGTCTCTGTATCACACTGGGAGTTACAGTGTACAGATCTGGTCTCTGTATCACACTGGGAGTTACAGTGTACAGTTCTTATCTCTGTAACACACTGGGAGTTACTGTGTACAGTTCTGGTCTCTGTATCACATTGGGAGTTACAGTGTACCGTTCTGGTCTCTGTATCACATTGGGAGTTACAGTCTATATTTCTGATCTCTGTATCACACTGGGAGTTACTGTGTACAGATCTGGTCTCTATATCTCACTGGGAGTTATAGTGTACAGTTCTGGTCTCTGTATCACATTGGGAGTTCCATTGTACAGATCTGATCTCTGTATCACACTGGGAATTACAGTGTATAGATCTGGTCTCTGTGCCACACTGGGAGTTACAGTGTACAGATCTGGTCTCTGTATCACACAGGGAGTTACTGTGTACAAATCTGGTCTCTGTATCACACTGGGAGTTACTATGTACAGTTCTGGTTTCTGTATCACACAGGGAGTTACAGTATACAGTTCTGGTTTCTGTATCACACTGGGAGTTACTGTGTACAGTTCTGGTCTCTGTATCACTCAGGGAGTTACAGTGTACAGATCTGGTCTCTGTATCTCACTGGGAGTTATAGTGTACAGTTCTGGTCTCTGTATCACACTGGGAGTTACAGTGTACAGTTCTGGTCTCTGTATCACACTGGGAGTTACAGTGTACAGATCTGGTCTCTGTATCACTCTGGGAGTTACAGTGTACAGTTCTTATCTCTGTAACACACTGGGAGTTACTGTGTACAGTTCTGGTCTCTGTATCACACTGGGAGTTACAGTGTACAGTTTTGGTCTCTGTATCACACAGGGAGTTACAGTGTACTGTTCTGGTTTCTGTATCACACTGGGAGTTACTGTGTACAGTTCTCTCTGTATCACACAGGGAGTTACAGTGTGCAGATCTGGTCTCTGTATCTCACTGGGAGTTATAGTGTACAGTTCTGGTCTCTGTATCACACTGGGAGTTACAGTGTACAGTTCTGGTCTCTGTATCACACTGGGAGTTACTGTGTACAGATCTGGTTTCTGTATCACACTGGGAGTTACAGTGTATATTTCTGGTCTCTGTATCACACTGGGAGTTACTGTGTACAGATCTGGTTTCTGTTTCACACTGGGAGTTACAGTGTATATTCCTGGTCTCTGTATCACACTGGGAGTTATAGTGTACAGTTCTGGTCTCTGTATCACACAGGGATTTACAGTGTACAGATCTGGTCTCTGTATCACAGAGGGAATTACAGTGTACAGATCTGCTCTTTGTATCACACTGGGAGTTACAGTGTACAGATCTGATCTCTGTATCACACTTGGAGTTACATTGTACAGATCTGGTCTCTGTATCTCACTGGGAGTTATAGTGTACAGTTCTGGTTTCTGTATGACACTGGGAGTTACAGTGTATATTCCTGGTCTCTGTATCACACTGGGAGTTATAGTGTACAGTTCTGGTCTCTGTATCACCCAGGGATTTACAGTGTACCGATCTGGTCTCTGTATCACAGAGGGAATTACAGTGTACAGATCTGGTCTCTGTATCACACTGGGAGTTACAGTGTACAGATCTGATCTCTGTATCACACTTGGAGTTACATTGTACAGATCTGGTCTCTGTATCACACTGGGAGTTACAGTGTACAGATCTGGTCTCTGTATCACACTGGGAGTTACAGTGTACAGATCTGGTCTCTGTATCACACAGGGAGTTACAGTGTACAGATCTGGGCTCTGTATCACACTGGGAGTTACAGTGTACAGTTCTGGTCTCTGTATCACACAGGGAGTTACTGTGTACAGATCTGGTCTCTGTATCACACTGGGAGTTACTATGTACAGATCTGGTCTCTGTATCACGCTGGGTGTTACAGTGTACAGTTCTGGTCTCTGTTTCACGCTGGGATTAATGTGTACAGATCTGGTCTCTGTATCACACTGGGAGTTACAGTGTATATTTCCGGTGTCTGTATCACACTGGGTGTTACAGTGTACAGTTCTGGTCTCTGTATCACACCTGGAGTTACAGTGTACAGATCTGGTCTCTGTATCACACTGGGAGTAATAGTGTACAGATCTGGTCTCTGTATCACACAGGGAGTTACTTTGCACAGTTCTGGTCTCCGTATCAGACTGGGAGATACTGTGTATAGTTCTGGTCTCTGCATCACACAGGGAGTCACTGTGTACAGTTCTGGTCTCCATATCATACTGGGAGTCACTGTACACAGTTCTGGTCTCCGTATCACACTGGGAGTCACTGTGTACTGTTCTGGTCTCTGTATCACACAGGGAGTTACAGTGTACAGATCTGGTCTCCCTTATCACACTGGGAGTTACAGTGTACAGATCTGGGTTCTTTATCACACTGGGAGCTAATGTGCACAGTTCTGGTCTCTATATCACACTGGGAGTTACTGTGTACATTTCTGGTCTCTGTATCACACTGGGAGTTACTGTATACATTTCTGGTCTCTGTATCACATTGGGAGTTACAGTGTATATTTCTGGTCTCTGTATCACACTGGGAGTTACTGTGTACAGATCTGGTCTCTATATCTCACTGGGAGTTATAGTGTACAGTTCTGGTCTCTGTATCACCTTGGGAGTTCCATTGTACAGATCTGATCTCTGTATCACACTGGGAATTACAGTGTATAGATCTGGTCTCTGTACCACACTGGGAGTTACAGTGTACAGATCTGGTCTCTGTATCACACAGGGAGTTACTGTGTACAAATCTGGTCTCTGTATCACACTGGGAGTTACTATGTACAGTTCTGGTCTCTGTATCACACAGGGAGTTACAGTGTACTGTTCTGGTTTCTGTATCACACTGGGAGTTATAGTGTACAGATCTGGTCTCTGTATCACACTGGGAGTTATAGTGTACAGTTCTGGTCTCTGTATCACACAGGGAGTTACAGTGTACAGATCTGGTCTCTGTATCACACAGGGAATTACAGTGTACAGATCTGGTCTCTGTATCACACTGGGAGTTACAGTGTACAGATGTGATCTCTGTATCACACTGGGAGTTACATTGTACAGATCTGGTCTCTGTATCACACTGGGAGTTACAGTGTACAGATCTGGTTTCTGTATGACACAGGGAGTTACAGTGTACAGTTCTGGTCTCCGTATCACACTGGGAGTTACAGTGTACAGTTCTGGTCTCTGTATCACACTGGGAGTTACTGTGTACAGATCTGGTTTCTGTATCACACTGGGAGTTACAGTGTACAGATCTGGTCTCTGTATCACACTGGGAGTTACTGTGTACAGATCTGGTTTCTGTATCACACTGGGAGTTACAGTGTATATTTCTGGTCTCTGTATCACACTGGGAGTTACTGTGTACAGATCTGGTTTCTGTAGCACACTGGGAGTTACAGTGTATATTCCTGGTCTCTGTATCACACTGGGAGTTATAGTGTACAGTTCTGGTCTCTGTATCACACAGGGATTTACAGTGTACAGATCTGGTCTCTGTATCACAGAGGGAATTACAGTGTACAGATCTGGTCTCTGTATCACACTGGGAGTTACAGTGTACAGATCTGATCTCTGTATCACACTTGGAGTTACATTGTACAGATCTGGTCTCTGTATCACACTGGGAGTTACAGTGTACAGATCTGGTCTCTGTATCACACTGGGAGTTACAGTGTACAGATCTGGTCTCTGTATCACACAGGGAGTTACAGTGTACAGATCTGGTCTCTGTATCACACTGGGAGTTACAGTCTACAGTTCTGGTCGCTGTATCCCACTGGGAGTTACAGTGTACAGTTCTGGTCTCTGTATCACACAGGGTGTTACAGTTTACAGTTCTGGTCTCTGTATCACACTGGGAGTTACTGTGTACAGTTCTGGACTCTGTATCACAGTGGGAGTCACTGTGTGCAGTTCTGGTCTCCTTATCACACTGGGAGACACTGTGTATATTTTTGGTCTCCGCATCACACTGGGAGTCACTGTGTACAGTTCTGGCCTCCATATCACACTGGGAGTCACTGTGCACATTTCTGTTCTCCGTATCACAATGGGAATCCCTCTTTACAGTTCTGGTCTCCGTATCACACAGGGAGTTACAGTGTACAGATCTGGTCTCTGTTTCACACTGGGAGTTACAGTGTACAGAACTGGTCTCTGTACCACACTGGGAGTTACAGTGTACAGATCTGGTCTCTGTATCACACAGGGAGTTACAGTGTACAGATCTGGTCTCTGTACCACACTGGGAGTTACAGTGTACAGATCTGGTCTCTGTTTCACACAGGGAGTTACAGTGTACAGTTCAGGTCTCTGTATCACACCGGGAGTTACTGTGTACTGTTATGGTCTCTGTATTATACTGGGAGTTACTATGTACAGATGTTCAGTTCTAGTCTCCGTATCACACTGGGAGTGACAGTGTACAGTTCTGGTCTCTGTATCACACTGGGAGTTACTGTGTACAGATCTGGTTTCTGTATCACACTGGGAGTTACAGTGTATATTTCTGGTCTCTGTATCACACTGGGAGTTACTGTGTACAGATCTGGTTTCTGTATCACACTGGGAGTTACAGTGTATATTCCTGGTCTCTGTATCACACTGGGAGTTATAGTGTACAGTTCTGGTCTTTGTATCACACAGGGATTTACAGTGTACAGATCTGGTCTCTGTATCACAGAGGGAATTACAGTGTACAGATCTGGTCTCTGTATCACACTGGGAGTTACAGTGTACAGATCTGATCTCTGTATCACATTTGGAGTTACATTGTACAGATCTGGTCTCTGTATCACACTGGGAGTTACAGTGTACAGATCTGGTCTCTGTATCACACTGGGAGTTACAGTGTACAGATCTGGTCTCTGTATCACACAGGGAGTTACAGTGTACAGATCTGGGCTCTGTATCACACTTGGAGTTACAGTGTACAGTTCTGGTCTCTGTATCACACTGGGAGTTACTATGTACAGTTCTGGTCTCTGTATCACGCTGGGAGTTACAGTGTACAGTTCTGGTTTCTGTTTCACCTTGGTATTAATGTGTACAGATCTGGTCTCTGTATCACACTGGGAGTTACAGTGTATATTTCCGGTCTCTGTATCACACTGGGTGTTACAGTGTACAGTTCTGGTCTCTGTATCACACAGGGAGTTACAGTGTACAGATCTGGACTCCCTTATCACACTGGGAGTTACAGTGTACAGATCTGGGTTCTTTATCACACTGGGAGCTAATGTGCACAGTTCTGGTCCCTGTATCACACTGGGAGTTACTGTGTACAGTTCTGGTCTCTGTATCACACTGGGAGTTACTGTGTACAGATCTGGTCTCTATATCTCACTGGGAGTTATAGTGTACAGTTCTGGTCTCTGTATCACCTTGGGAGTTCCATTGTACAGATCTGATCTCTGTATCACACTGGGAATTACAGTGTATAGATCTGGTCTCTGTACCACACTGGGAGTTACAGTGTACAGATCTGGTCTCTGTATCACACAGGGAGTTACTGTGTACAAATCTGGTCTCTGTATCACACTGGGAGTTACTATGTACAGTTCTGGTCTCTGTATCACACAGGGAGTTACAGTGTACTGTTCTGGTTTCTGTATCACACTGGGAGTTATAGTGTACAGATCTGGTCTCTGTATCACACTGGGAGTTATAGTGTACAGTTCTGGTCTCTGTATCACACAGGGAGTTACAGTGTACAGATCTGGTCTCTGTATCACACAGGGAATTACAGTGTACAGATCTGGTCTCTGTATCACACTGGGAGTTACAGTGTACAGATGTGATCTCTGTATCACACTGGGAGTTACATTGTACAGATCTGGTCTCTGTATCACACTGGGAGTTACAGTGTACAGATCTGGTTTCTGTATGACACAGGGAGTTACAGTGTACAGTTCTGGTCTCCGTATCACACTGGGAGTTACAGTGTACAGTTCTGGTCTCTGTATCACACTGGGAGTTACTGTGTACAGATCTGGTTTCTGTATCACACTGGGAGTTACAGTGTACAGATCTGGTCTCTGTATCACACTGGGAGTTACTGTGTACAGATCTGGTTTCTGTATCACACTGGGAGTTACAGTGTATATTTCTGGTCTCTGTATCACACTGGGAGTTACTGTGTACAGATCTGGTTTCTGTAGCACACTGGGAGTTACAGTGTATATTCCTGGTCTCTGTATCACACTGGGAGTTATAGTGTACAGTTCTGGTCTCTGTATCACACAGGGATTTACAGTGTACAGATCTGGTCTCTGTATCACAGAGGGAATTACAGTGTACAGATCTGGTCTCTGTATCACACTGGGAGTTACAGTGTACAGATCTGATCTCTGTATCACACTTGGAGTTACATTGTACAGATCTGGTCTCTGTATCACACTGGGAGTTACAGTGTACAGATCTGGTCTCTGTATCACACTGGGAGTTACAGTGTACAGATCTGGTCTCTGTATCACACAGGGAGTTACAGTGTACAGATCTGGTCTCTGTATCACACTGGGAGTTACAGTCTACAGTTCTGGTCGCTGTATCCCACTGGGAGTTACAGTGTACAGTTCTGGTCTCTGTATCACACAGGGTGTTACAGTGTACAGTTCTGGTCTCTGTATCACACTGGGAGTTACTGTGTACAGTTCTGGACTCTGTATCACAGTGGGAGTCACTGTGTGCAGTTCTGGTCTCCTTATCACACTGGGAGACACTGTGTATATTTTTGGTCTCCGCATCACACTGGGAGTCACTGTGTACAGTTCTGGCCTCCATATCACACTGGGAGTCACTGTGCACATTTCTGTTCTCCGTATCACAATGGGAATCCCTCTTTACAGTTCTGGTCTCCGTATCACACAGGGAGTTACAGTGTACAGATCTGGTCTCTGTTTCACACTGGGAGTTACAGTGTACAGAACTGGTCTCTGTACCACACTGGGAGTTACAGTGTACAGATCTGGTCTCTGTATCACACAGGGAGTTACAGTGTACAGATCTGGTCTCTGTACCACACTGGGAGTTACAGTGTACAGATCTGGTCTCTGTTTCACACAGGGAGTTACAGTGTACAGTTCAGGTCTCTGTATCACACCGGGAGTTACTGTGTACTGTTATGGTCTCTGTATTATACTGGGAGTTACTATGTACAGATGTTCAGTTCTAGTCTCCGTATCACACTGGGAGTGACAGTGTACAGTTCTGGTCTCTGTATCACACTGGGAGTTACTGTGTACAGATCTGGTTTCTGTATCACACTGGGAGTTACAGTGTATATTTCTGGTCTCTGTATCACACTGGGAGTTACTGTGTACAGATCTGGTTTCTGTATCACACTGGGAGTTACAGTGTATATTCCTGGTCTCTGTATCACACTGGGAGTTATAGTGTACAGTTCTGGTCTTTGTATCACACAGGGATTTACAGTGTACAGATCTGGTCTCTGTATCACAGAGGGAATTACAGTGTACAGATCTGGTCTCTGTATCACACTGGGAGTTACAGTGTACAGATCTGATCTCTGTATCACATTTGGAGTTACATTGTACAGATCTGGTCTCTGTATCACACTGGGAGTTACAGTGTACAGATCTGGTCTCTGTATCACACTGGGAGTTACAGTGTACAGATCTGGTCTCTGTATCACACAGGGAGTTACAGTGTACAGATCTGGGCTCTGTATCACACTTGGAGTTACAGTGTACAGTTCTGGTCTCTGTATCACACTGGGAGTTACTATGTACAGTTCTGGTCTCTGTATCACGCTGGGAGTTACAGTGTACAGTTCTGGTTTCTGTTTCACCTTGGTATTAATGTGTACAGATCTGGTCTCTGTATCACACTGGGAGTTACAGTGTATATTTCCGGTCTCTGTATCACACTGGGTGTTACAGTGTACAGTTCTGGTCTCTGTATCACACAGGGAGTTACAGTGTACAGATCTGGACTCCCTTATCACACTGGGAGTTACAGTGTACAGATCTGGGTTCTTTATCACACTGGGAGCTAATGTGCACAGTTCTGGTCCCTGTATCACACTGGGAGTTACTGTGTACAGTTCTGGTCTCTGTATCACACTGGGAGTTACATTGTACAGTTCTGGTCTCTGTATCACACTGGGAGTTACAGTGTACAGATCTGGTCTCTGTATCACACTGGGAGTTACAGTGTACAGTTCTTATCTCTGTAACACACTGGGAGTTACTGTGTACAGTTCTGGTCTCTGTATCACACTGGGAGTTACTGTGTACAGATCTGGTTTCTCTATCACACTGGGAGTTACATTGTACAGATCTGGTCTCTGTATCACACTGGGAGTTACAGTGTACAGATCTGGTTTCTGTATGACACAGGGAGTTACAGTGTACAGTTCTGGTCTCTGTATCACACTGGGAGTTACTGTGTACAGATCTGGTTTCTGTATCACACTGGGAGTTACAGTGTATATTTCTTGTCTCTGTATCACACTGGGAGTTACAGTGTACAGATCTGGTCTCTGTATCACACTGGGAGTAATAGTGTACATTTCTGGTCTCTGTATCACACAGGGAGTTACAGTGTACAGTTCTGGTCTCTGTATCACACTGGGAGTTATAGTGTAGAGTTCTGGTCTCTGTATCACACAGGGAGTTACAGTGTACAGATCTGGTCTCTGTATCACACAGGGAATTACAGTGCACAGATCTGGTCTCTGTATCACACTGGGAGTTACATTGTACAGATCTGGTCTCTGTATCACACTGGGAGTTACAGTGTACAGATCTGGTTTCTGTATAACACAGGGAGTTACAGTGTACAGTTCTGGTCTCTGTATCACACTGGGAGTTACAGTGTACAGTTCTGTTCTCTGTATCACACTGGGAGTTACTGTGTACAGATCTGGTTTCTGTATCACACTGGGAGTTACAGTGTATATTTCTGGTCTCTGTATCACACTGGGAGTTACAGTGTACAGATCTGGTCTCTGTATCACACTGGGAGTAATAGTGTACATTTCTGGTCTCTGTATCACACAGGGAGTTACAGTGTACAGATCTGGTCTCTGTTTCACACTGGGAGTTACAGTGTACGGATCTGGTCTCTGTACCACACTGGGACTTACAGTGTACAGATCTGGTCTCTGTATTACACAGGGAGTTACAGTGGACAGTTCTGGTCTCTGTATCACACCGGGAGTTACTGTGTACTGTTATGGTCTCTGTATTATACTGGGAGTTACTATGTACAGATGTGCAGTTCTAGTCTCCGTATCACACTGGTAGTTACAGTGTACAGTTCTGGTCTCTGTTTCACACTGGGAGTTACTGTGTTTACAGATCTGGTTTCTGTATCACACTGGGAGTTACAGTGTATATTTCTGGTCTCTGTATCACACTGGGAGTTACTGTGTACAGATCTGGTTTCTGTATCACACTGGGAGTTACAGTGTATATTCCTGGTCTCTGTATCACACTGGGAGTTATAGTGTACAGTTCTGGTCTCTGTATCACACAGGGATTTACAGTGTACAGATCTGGTCTCTGTATCACAGAGGGAATTACAGTGTACAGATCTGGTCTCAGTATCACACTGGGAGTTACAGTGTACAGATGTGATCTCTGTATCACACTGGGAGTTACATTGTACAGATTTGGTCTCTGTATCACACTGGGAGTTACAGTGTACAGATCTGGTTTCTGTATGACACAGGGAGTTACAGTGTACAGTTCTGGTCTCTGTATCACATTGGGAGTTCCATTGTACAGATCTGATCTCTGTATCACACTGGGAATTACAGTGTATAGATCTGGTCTCTGTGCCACACTGGGAGTTACAGTGTACAGATCTGGTCTCTGTATCACACAGGGAGTTACTGTGTACAAATCTGGTCTCTGTATCACACTGGGAGTTACTATGTACAGTTCTGGTTTCTGTATCACACAGGGAGTTACAGTATACAGTTCTGGTTTCTGTATCACACTGGGAGTTACTGTGTACAGTTCTGGTCTCTGTATCACTCAGGGAGTTACAGTGTACAGATCTGGTCTCTGTATCTCACTGGGAGTTATAGTGTACAGTTCTGGTCTCTGTATCACACTGGGAGTTACAGTGTACAGTTCTGGTCTCTGTATCACACTGGGAGTTACAGTGTACAGATCTGGTCTCTGTATCACACTGGGAGTTACAGTGTACAGTTCTTATCTCTGTAACACACTGGGAGTTACTGTGTACAGTTCTGGTCTCTGTATCACACTGGGAGTTACAGTGTACAGTTCTGGTCTCTGTATCACACAGGGTGTTACAGTGTACAGTTCTGGTCTCTGTATCACACTGGGAGTTCCTGTGTACAGTTCTGGATTCTGTATCACAGTGGGAGTCACTGTGTGCAGTTCTGGTCTCCGTATCACACTGGGAGACAATGTGTATAGTTTTGGTCGCAGCTTCACTCTGAGAGTCACTGTGTACAGTTCTGGCCTCCATATCACACTGGGAGTCACTGTGCTCAGTTCTGGTCTCCGTATCACACTGGGAATCACTATGTACAGTTCTGGTCTCTGTATCACACAGGGAGTTAGAGTGTACAGATCTGGTCTCTGTACCACACTGGGAGTTACAGTGTACAGATCTGGTCTCTGTATCACACAGGGAGTTACAGTGTACAGTTCTGGTCTCTGTATCACACTGGGAGTTACTGTGTCCATTTCTGGTCTCTGTATCATACTGGGAGTTACTATGTACAGATGTACAGTTCTGGTCTCTGTATCACACTGGGAGTTACAGTGTATATTTCTGGTCTCTGTATCACACTGGGAGTTACTGTGTACAGATCTGGTCTCTGTATCACACTGGGAGTCACAGTGTATATTTCTGGTCTCTGTATCACACTGGGAGTTACTGTGTACAGATCTGGTCTCTGTATCACACTGGGAGTTATAGTGTACAGATCTGGTCTCTGTATCACACAGGGAATTACAGTGTACAGATCTGGTCTCTGTATCACACTGGGAGTTACAGTGTATAGATCTGATCTCTGTATCACACTGGGAGTTACAGTGTACAGATCTGGTCTCTGTATCACACTGGGAGTTACAGTGTACAGATCTGGTCTCTGAACCACACTGGGAGTTACAGTGTACAGATCTGGTCTCTGTATCACACTGGGCCTTACTGTGTACAGATCTGGTTTCTGTATCACACTGGGAGTTACAGTGTATATTTCTGGTCTCTGTATCACACTGGGAGTTACTGTGTACAGATCTGGTCTCTGTATCACACAGGGAGTTACTGTGTGCTGATCTGGTCTCTGTATCACACAGGGAGTTACTATGTACAATTCTGGTCTCTGTATCACACAGGGAGTTACAGTGTACAGATCTGGTCTGTGTATCACACTGAGAGTTACAGTGTACAGATCTGGTCTCTGTATCACACTGGGAGTTACAGTGTACAGATCTGGTCTCTGTATCACACTGGGAGTTACTGTGTACAGTTCTGGACTCTGTATCACACTGGGAGTCACTGTGTGCAGTTCTGGTCTCCGTATCACACTGGGAGACAATGTGTATAGTTTTGGTCGCAGCTTCACTCTGAGAGTCACTGTGTACAGTTCTGGCCTCCATATCACACTGGGAGTCACTGTGCTCAGTTCTGGTCTCCGTATCACACTGGGAATCACTATGTACAGTTCTGGTCTCTGTATCACACAGGGAGTTACAGTGTACAGATCTGGTCTCTGTTTCACACTGGGAGTTACAGTGTACAGATCTGGTCTCTGTACCACACTGGGAGTTACAGTGTACAGATCTGGTCCCTGTATCACACAGGGAGTTACAGTGTACAGTTCTGGTCTCTGTATCACACTGGGAGTTACTGTGTCCATTTCTGGTCTCTGTATCATACTGGGAGTTACTATGTACCGATGTACAGTTCTGGTCTCTGTATCACACTGGGAGTTACAGTGTATATTTCTGGTCTCTGTATCACACTGGGAGTTACTGTGTACAGATCTGGTCTCTGTATCACACTGGGAGTCACAGTGTATATTTCTGGTGTCTGTATCACACTGGGAGTTACAGTGTATAGATCTGATCTCTGTATCACACTGGGAGTTACAGTGTACAGATCTGGTATCTGTATCACACTGGGAGTTACAGTGTACAGATCTGGACTGTGTATCACACTGAGAGTTACAGTGTACAGATCTGGTCTCTGTATCACACTGGGAGTTACAGTGTACAGATCTGGTCTCTGTATCACACTGGGAGTTACTGTGTACAGTTCTGGACTCTGTATCACACTGGGAGTCACTGTGTGCAGATCTGGTCTCTGTATCACACTGGGAATTACAGTGTATAGCTCTGGTCTCTGTATCACACAGGGAGTTACAGTGTACAGATCTGGTCTCTGTATCACGCTGGGAGTTACTGTGTACAGATCTGGTCTCTGTATCACACTGGTATTTACTGTGTACAGATCTGGTCTCTGTATCACACTGGGAGTTATAGTGTACAGTTCTGGTCTCTGTATCACTTTGGGAGTTACAGTGTACAGATCTGGTCTCTGTATCACACAGTGAATTACAGTGTACAGATCTGGTCTCTGTATCACACTGGGAGTTACAGTGTACAGATCTGGTCTCTGTATCACACTGGGAGTTTCTGTGTACAGTTCTCGTCTCTGTATCACACTGGGAGTTACAGTGTACAGATCTGGTCTCTGTATCGCTCAGGGAGTTATACTGTACATATCTGCTCCGTGTATCACACTGTGAGTTACAGTGTACAGATCTGGTCTCTGTATCACACTGGGAGTTACTGTGTACATTTGTGGTCTCTGTATCACACTGGGAGTAACTGTATACTGTTCTGGTCTCTATATCACACTAGAGTTACAGTGTATAGATGTGGTCTCTGTATCACACTGGGAGTCACTGTGTACTGTTCTGGTCTCTGTGTCACACTGGGAGTCACTGTGTACAATTCTGGTCTCCATATCATACTGGGAATCACTGTGCACAGTTCTGGTCTCCGTATCACACTGGGAGTCACTGTGTACTGTTCTGCTCTCTGCATCACACTGGGAGCTACAGTGTACAGATCTGGTCTCTGTATCACACTGGGAGTTACACTGTACTGATCTGGTCTCTGTATCACACAGGGAGTTACAGTGTACAGTTCTGGTCTCTGTATCACACTGGGAGTTACTTTGTACAGATCTGGTCTCTGTATCACTCTGGGAGTTACTATGTACAGTTCTGGTCTCTGTATCACACTGCGAGTTATTGTGTACAGATCTGGTCTCTGTATCACCCTGGGAGTTACAGTGTATCTTTCTGGTCTCTGTATCACACTGGGAGTTACAGTGTACAGATCTGGTTTCTGTATCACACTGGGAGTTACTTTGTACAGTTCTGGTCTCTATATCACATTGGGAGTTACAGTGTACAGTTCTGGTCTCTGTATCACACTGGACGTTACTGTGTACAGTTCTGGTCTCTGTGTCACACTGGGAGTTACAGTGTACAGTTCCGGTCTCTGTATCACACTGGGAGTTACAGTGTACAGATCTGGTCTCTGTATCATTCCTGGAGTTACAGTGTACAGATCTGTTCTCTGTGTCACACTGGGAGTTACAGTGTACAGATCTGGTCTCTGTATCACATTGGGAGTTACAGTGTACAGATCTGGTCTCTGTATCACACTGGGAGTTACAGTGTACAGTTCTGGTCTCTGTATCACATTGGGAGTTACTGTGTACAGATCTGGTCTCTGTATCACCCTGGGAGTTACAGTGTATATTTCTGGTCTCTGTATCACACTGGGAGTTACAGTGTACAGATCTGGTTTCTGTATCACACTGGGAGTTACTTTGTACAGTTCTGGTCTCTATATCACATTGGGAGTTACAGTGTACAGTTCTGGTCTCTGTATCACCCTGGACGTTACTGTGTACAGTTCTGGTCTCTGTGTCACACTGGGAGTTACAGTGTACAGTTCCGGTCTCTGTATCACACTGGGAGTTACAGTGTACAGATCTGGTCTCTGTATCATTCCTGGAGTTACAGTGTACAGATCTGTTCTCTGTATCACACTGGGAGTTACAGTGTACAGATCTGGTCTCTGTATCACATTGGGAGTTACAGTGTACAGATCTGGTCTCTGTATCACACTGGGAGTTACAGTGTACAGTTCTGGTCTCTGTATCACATTGGGAGTTACAGTGTACAGATCTGGTCTCTGTATCACACAGGGAGTTACAGTGTACAGTTCTGGTCTCTGTATCACACTGGGAGTTACAGTGTACAGATCTGGTCTCTGTATCACCCTGGGAGTTACAGTGTACAGATCTGTTCTCTGTATCACACTGGGAGTTACAGTGTACAGATCTGGTCTCTGTATCACCCTGGGAGTTACAGTGTACAGATCTGTTCTCTGTATCACACTGGGAGTTACAGTGTACAGTTCTGGTCTCTGTATCACACAGGGAATTACAGTGTACAGTTCTGGTCTCTGTATCACACTGGGAGATACAGTGTACAGATCTGGTCTCTGTATCACACTGGGAGTTACAGTGTACAGATCTGGTCTCTGTATCACACTGGGAGTTATTGTGTACAGATCTGTCTTCTGGATTTCGAAAAGACAATGGAGAGGATGCAGAGTAAGATTCACAAAGGTGTTTCCAGAACAGAAACTTTCTAATTATGCTGATCAGAAGGGATGGGGCAGAATCCTACTGTAAGTCTTTACGATGCTGAAATTGTTTGATGGGAGAGATGCAGAGAAGGTGTTTCTCGTTGTTGGACAGAGTCAGTCTAGAGAACTATATATCTAGGATGGTCGCTAATAAATCCAAGAGGGAATTCAGGAGAAGCTTGTTTACCCTTGGAGTGGAGAGTATATGGAACACGCTACCACAAGGAGTAGTCGAGGTGAATCACGTTATATTTAAGGTGATGCTAGGGTAAGTTGAAGTGGGTGAGGCTGGATGTGTGGTGGTGTCACCCAGTGGGTGTGGCTGGGTGTGTGGTGGTGTCACCCAGTGGGTGGTGAAGTATTCAGCTCCTTTATGTACCCGAATTGCTCTCGGACCTGCTTCCCTCTCTGGGTGTGATGTAAGTCATGATGCTGTGATATGAATAGCTTCTACAGGGCCCAGCCTCCGAGCTCCATTTGGTGCTCCGACACCTACTTGAGAGTAATATAGAGGTGATATGTGTTCAACTGAGGAGCGGCCTGCTCGTGGACTGTGGGGTGATTAACATGGCAATAAACTGATTGAGGCAGAATGGCGCAAGGTCAGACACCAGCACCCAGTCACTTGACCCACACACCCACTCGGGCAGGGGCTGAATCTTCTGAGAGCTCCCATTTCCCTGATCATACCCTATCGTATATCCCTGGGACGTGCTGTTAAGGAGCTCCCTTGTCGATCAGAAATCTGTCTAACTCTGCCTTGAATTTATTCAGTGACCCAGCCCCCGCTGCTCTCTGGGGAAGAGAATCCCACAGACTAAAGATCCTCTGAGAGAACAAATTCCTCCTCATTTCCATCTTAAACTGAAGCCTCCTTATTTTGAAACTGTGGCCCCTTGTTCTAGACTCCCCAAGATGGGGGAAACAACCTCTCAGCCTCCACCCTGTCAAACCCCCTCAGGATCTTGTATGCCTCGGAAGGATCACCTCTCATTTTAAACTCCAATGGGTAGAGGCCCAACCTGCTCAGCCTTTCCCTCATAAGACAAACCCCCCTCATCCCAGGAATCAGCCACATGAACATTCCCTGAACTGCGTCCGATGAGAGTCTGTCCCTCCTTAAATGTTTTCTCTCAAAGGGTTCTGAATCGTTGGAACTCCCTTCCTTGGAGACTGATGGAGGCTGAGTCAATGAATATTTTTAAGGCACAGGTAGATAGATTCTTGACTAATGAGGGAGTCAGAGGTTAACGGGGGTCATCGGGAATGTGGAGTTGAGTCCATAGTCAGATCAGCCATGATCTAACTGAATGGTGGAGCAGACTCGAGGGGCCAACTGGCCTCCTCCTGCTCCTAATTCATATTTTCATATGTTTGTAAATAAGGTGACCAAAACTGCACTTGGTACTCCAGGTGTGGGCTCACCAACGCTCTGTAAGTTGTAACAAACCCTTCTAGGTTTTATTCTTCATGGGACCACAGCCCAGCCTCATGCTCTCCTTGGGAGATTGGCCTTGGTAAACGGGGGTCAGACTACACAACCAGCCCTACTCCATTTTGTAGGGATACACTGTTGGGATAAACCTGCTGCCCTTACCTCATGTGGGCCTGGATGTCACTTCTGCCCCACTCCAACCTGACTTGATTCTTAACTGCCCTCTGCGGTGGTCTAATTCAACACTGCCCACAAAGAAACTATACCCAGTGGTGCAGGGAGATCCAGCAGCGACTCCTCAAGGGCAATTAGGGATGGGCAATAAATGCCACACCCATGGCCCTCAGAATGAATAAGAAGGGGTATGTGGAACACACAGCAAATTGGAAAGCCTTGATGTGTTTAAGGAAGAACGAGGCAGGTTATCGCTACAAGCTGCACATGGGTGATGGATAATTATTTCAGATTTTTCTTGTCTTGAGAGAGAGGATATGGAAGGAAGTAGCAATATCGATCAAAGACACCGTTACACCATGATAATGATGATATCAATAACAGTGGACAGGCAACAGAAACCCTCTGGGTAGAACTCCCGAATACAGAAAGATGCAAGTCTTTGCTGGGAGTTGCTTACAGGCAGACTGATAGAGCAGTGGTGATGGGTTACAGGTCGCTCAGTGAGTCCAACAGTTACTGTGGCAGTCAACGTTTTTACAGGCAGGTTGTAGTCTGGAGCAGTGGATAGTGACGGCAGAGTGACCAATGTTCTTCCCATCACACGGCTGACCAGGAGTCTCTCCCGCTCTTACCGCCTGTCATTGGCGTGTGTTGGAAGGATTTACAGGTTAATACTCAATCTGTTTGGCTGTGTTATGAACGCGCCTTCCTTGGCCATCAGGCACACTACACATTGTGTCACAAACCCTCCTCTGCAGTTATATCAATACTGTGGCTACAAGAGCAGGTCAGAGGCTGGGAATCCTGTGGTGAGTAACTCAGCTCCTGACTCCCCAAAGCCTGTCCACCATCTACAAGGCACAAGTCAGGAGTGTGATGGAATACTCCCCACTTGCCTGGATGAGTGCAGCTCTCACAACACTCAAGAAGCTCGACACCATCCAGGACAAAGCAGCCCCGCTTTATTGGCACCACATCCACAAACATTCACTCCCTCCACCACCGACACACAGTAGCAGCAGTGTGTGTACCACCTACAAGATGCACCTAGTTCTTATGATCTTATGTCCTTACTTATGAGGATGATCCCAGAAATGTGTGGGTTTACAGATCAGGAAAGGATTGACAGGCTGGGTCTCTTCTCTCTTTAAAAGAGAAGGCTGAGGAGTGACCTAATCGAGGTCTTTAAAATGATGAAAGGTTTTGATCGAGTGGATACAGAGAGAATGGTTCCTCTTGTGGGAAAGAGCAGAACTCGAGGCCATCAATGTAAGATTGTCACCAAAAAATCCAATCGGGAATTCAGGAGAAACTTCTTCACCCAGAGAGTGGGGAGTTAATGTGGAACTCGCTCCCACAGGGAGTGGCTGACGTGAATAGTATCGATATATTTAAGGAGAAACCAGACACACACATGAAAGGAGAAGGGAATAGAGGGTTATAATGGTAGATTTACATGAGGAGAGATGGGAGGAGGATTGAGTGGAGCGTAAATACCAGCGTGGACTGGCTGGGCCGAATGGCCTGCTTCTGTGCTGTTTACCCTATGTAATGCTACGTTAAAGGAACAGTGGAGAGGGTAGAGAGTGGGATAGATATAAAGAACTGTAAAGGAGTGTAAGATGGGCAGAAGGTGAATGAAAAAAGAGATGGTGAGCGATATCAGGATAGATAAAGTGAAAGGTTCTTACGTGTATATTGCGAGTAAGAGAGTGGCTACAGTCATCATTGTCCTCTTAAAGACAGGCATGGGGAGGGGCAGAGGTGCGGTATTGTAATTGTAAATAAGGAAATGGCAGGGGGAAGGTAAGGAAGAACTTCTTTACACAGCGAGTGACGATGACCTGGAACTCGCTGCCCACCGGGGTGGTGGAAGGGAAGACGTTAATAATTTCAGATGGATCTTCGAGAGAAATAAACTTGTGGGGCTGCGGGGGGAGAGAGAGCCGGGCAACGGGACTGACTGGGTTTGCTGCAAAGAGAGCCAGTATGGAGTCGATGGGCTGACTGGCCTCATCCCATGCCATAAATTACCCCATGATTTGTTAATTCATTGGTTTGTATCGGTTTCCAGGGTATGGAAAGAGCATAAAGTGCCAGAGGAAACAATAAGTTAAAGGAGGAGGGTGTTATATTCAACCTAAGCTTTTAAAAAACGGGATTGGAGATAAAAATGAGGGTAAACAGGGACAAACCCAGCATCTACCCCAAGGTATAGATGAGCAGATGAGAAATTTATAGATGCTCTCCCTAATCACGATGCTCTAAAACTTTCTCAATTCAAGAATTGTCCTCTTGGATCGACAAAGAGGTAATGCCACACCTTCACGGAAAAGGATGGAGACAGACACACACTTGTGTAGAGGGTGAGTGAGTGAAATCTGTTATTCAGGACAGTGTGGCTGAACAGTGTGGTGTAGAGTTAGTCATGCCCAGGGAACGCCGGCGGGTTTTGAGGAGGCCACGCACATGGTAGATAGGGGTGTGTCCATGCGTGTTATATATACAGAGGTCCAGGCGGCATTTGCTGAGGTTTCCATTCAAGAAAGTATTAAGGAAAATGAAGATGCAAGGGAGTGAAGCTAACCCTGTGACTGGGTAATTGGTTGCAACATAGGAACCAGCGAGCAGGGCTAATCAGGGCTTTCTAAATGGTAAAATGTGATATGTGGTATCCCCCAGCAATCTTCATTGGAGCCTCAGCTTTTCACCATACACAAGAACTAGGAGCAGGAGTAGCCATTCAGCCCATCCAGCCTGCTGCCCCATTCAATACGACCCTGGCTGATCCTGGGCATCAACTCCACTTTCCCACCCCCTCCCCATATCCCTTAATTCCCCGAGAGATTAAAAATCCGTCTGTCCCGGCCTTAAATGTCTGCAACGATGGAGCATCCACAACCCCCAGGGGTGGAGAATCCCAAAGATTCACCACCCTCTGAGTGAAGAAATTCCTCCTCAGCTCAGTCCGAGATGATCGGCCCCTCACCCTGAGACTGTGCCCCCCATGTTTTAGATTCTCGGACCAAAGGAAACAATCTCTCAGTGTCGACCCTGTCAAACCCCTTCCCCATCTCGTGTGTCAATGAAACCGTCTCTCATTCTTATGTGGCAATAATTTGGATGATGGAATAGAGAGCTGTACATCCAGATCTACAGATCACACTAAGATAGGTTTGGGCATCGGAAACGACAACAGCAAACTCAGCCCTGTCGACCCTGCAAAGTCCTCCTTACTAACACCTGGGGGCTTGTGCCAAAATTGGGGGAGTTGTCCCACCGGCTAGTCAAGCAACAGCTTGACATTGTGATTCTCACAGAATATCCTAAGCACCTTCCAAACCCTCGATAGGAGTGTGTTGGAATACTCTCCACTTGCCTGGATGAGTGCAGCTCCCACAACGCTCAAGAAGCTCGACACCATCCAGGACAAAGCAGGCCCGCTTGATCGGCTCCACATCTACAAACATTCACTCCCTCCACCACCGACGCACAGTAGCAGCAGTGTGTGTACCATCTACAAGATGCACTGCAGGAATTCACCAAGGGTCCTTAGACTGCACCTTCCAAACCCACGACCACTACCATCTAGAAGGACAATGGTAGCAGACACATGGAAACACCACCACCTGGAAGTTCCCCTCCCAGCCACTCACCATCCTGACTTGGAAATATATCGGCCGTTCCTTCACTGTCCCTGGGTCAAAATCCTGGAACTCCTTCCCTAACAGCACTGTGGGTGTACCTACACCACAGGGACTGCAGCTGTTCAAGAAGGCAGCTCACCACCATCTTCTCAAGGGGCAATTAGGGATGGTCAATAAATGCTGGCCCACATCCTGTGAATGAATAAAAAAAATGGTGTCACAGTGACTGGGGGCAGGAAGTTACCCTGGGACACTGATGGATTAAGAAACTGAGAAAGAAGAATTCTTATTCCTCCCCCTGACCATTCCTTGGAGATGTTGTTGGGGAGATTTCCTTAAATGGTACCAGGGCTGAGGGGCTACAGTTACGTGGAAGGTGGAGAGGACAATAAACAAGGAGCTGTAGTGAACAGTGATTGTTCAGACTGGGCGATGGTGGACAGTGGTGTTCCCCAAGAATCAGTGCCTGGAGCACTGCTTTTTCCTGATATATATAAATATCTTCAATATTGGAGTACAGAGTAAAAGTTCAAAACCTGCCGATGATGCCAGACTTGGAGGAGTGTCAGGCGGTGAGGATGGTACCAATCGACTGCAACAGGAGATAGACAGGCTATAGTTACAGGGTATGATTGTTAATGGTCTATAGTTTCAGGATCTGACTGTTAATGGGTCTACAGTTACAGAGTTTGACTGTTCATGATCTGTAGTTACAAGGTAGGACTGTTAATGGATCTATAGGTACAGGGTATGACTGTTAAGGGGTCTACAGCTACAGGTTATACTGTTGATGGTCTATAGTTACGGAGTATGACTGCTAATGTATCTATAGTTACAGGATCTGACTGTTAATGGGCCTACAGTTACAGGGACTGGCTGTTAATGGTTTACAGTTATAGGGTATGACTGTTAATGGGTCCACCTTTATAGGATCTGACTGTTAATGGGCCTGCAGTTTCAGGATCTGACTGATATGGTCTATATTACAGGGTATGACTGTTAATGGATCTACAGTTACTGGGTATGACTCTTAATGGGTCTACAGTTATAGGGAATGACTGTTGATGGTCTATAGTTACAGGATCTGACTGTTAATGGTCTATAGTTACAGATTATGACTGTTGATGGGTTTCTAGTTATAGATTGCTGCTGTAGATTATTTCCTGAATATTAAACTGACTTTGGTCAGATCCCAGTGTGTTTCTAACGTCTCAGCTCTGCCCGTGTAATAACTTTGTCTTGTACAAACCTCCTGCAGGATCTCTGTTGTATCTTTGGGTAAAGGACTTCTGACTCCCAGGGTTGGATTAGTTCTCGGCCCTCCCAGAACCTCAGCTCCATCAGAAAGGAGGGAAACCTTGAGTCTGAGAAACCTGAGGGGAAGTGGAGTGGTTTGGAAGCAGGCAGTCAACAATGATTAAAGAGAGAAAGGAAGAATATTTGTAAACAGGAAAAGAGGTAATATGAGGAATAAGGGAAGGAAGGAGGGTGTTTGAAGAGAGAATTTCAAACAAATATTGAAAGGAAACTATAATAAGCTGCAGCTATGTTGGTAAAAATGGCTCGTTGAAGATAAGAGAGGAGAGAGCAGGGAATTTGGAAATCTATAGAACAGGTACATCACATCAGTGTTTCTAAAACAGAAGCTGAATCGGCTAAATAGGCGGCAGGAGACATTAGACTTAAGAGGGGGAAGTACGGAGATGCTCATTAAGTAAAGGTCAACAGGACAAAGTCAAAAATTCCCTGAGGGAAAGGTGGAGGAGCTGTGGAAATGAGTGTGTCTTTGTGTGGGGCGAATGGAGAGTGGCACCGGGACAGCTAACCCAGCTCATTACAGGCCACTCAGGTGCTCGGCAATATCCTGGAGTCTTTGCTTCAAATCAGATGGAGAGAAAATAGTTCAAAGTAGCGAGCGCACATGGGACAGAAGCTGGGGGGAGGGGAGAGTTGCAAATTGGGTGAGAAGCAGCTAGAAGGGGTCAGAGGGATTGCAGACACTTACTCAGAAGGGCTGCCAGTGGATTAACGGTGTCCTACAGGAGCCCTGCCCTTGGACCACTTCCATTCATTATGTAAATCAGTGATGCAGATGTAGCAGGAATGGTACCCACACTTATAGCCAAAACCAAAATAGAAGGAAGAGTAAATAATGCTGAAGACCAAAGGATATTGATAGACTCATAGATATTTACAGCACAGAAGGAGGCCATTCAGCCCATCATGTCCACACCGGCCAACAGAGATCTGACTGCACTAATCCCATTGTCCAGCACTTGACCCATAACTCTGGAGGCTATGGCAACGCAAGTGAATATCTAAATACTTCTTAAATGTTACGAGAGTTTCTGACTCAACCTCCCTTTCAGGCAGTGAGTTCCAGACTCCCACCAGCCTCTGGGTGAAAACATTTCTCCTCAACTCCCCTTCTACCTCTTACCTTAAATCTTTGCCCCCTGGTTACTGACCCCTCTACTAACGGAAAAAGTGCCTTCCTATCCACCCTATCTATGCCCCTCATAATCTTATCCACCTCTGTCAGGTCCCTCTCAACATTCACTGCTCCAAGGAAAACTACCCCAGTCTATCCAACCTTTCCTCATAGCTCACACCCTCCAGCCCAGGCAGCATCCTGGTGAATCTCCACTGCACCCCCCCAATACAATCACATCCTTCCGTTAATGTGGTGATCAGAACTGCACACAGTACTCCAGCTGTGTCCTAACCAGCATTTTATACAGTTCCAGCATAACCTCCCTGCTCTTGTATTCTTTGCCTCGGCTAATAAAGGCAAGTATCCCATATTCCATCTAAACCACCTTATCTACCAGCCCTGCTACCTTCAGGGATCTGTGGATATGCAAACCTAGGTCCCTCTGATCTTCAGTAATATCCAGGCTCCTGCCATTTATAGTGTAATCCTTTGCCTTGTTAGCCCTCCACAAGTGCATCACTTCACACTTTTCCAGGTTGAATTCCATTTGCCACTGCTCTGCCCACCTGACCAGTCCATTGATATCCTCCTGCAGTTTACAGCTATCCTCCTCACTATTCAGCACCCCACCAATTTTCGTGTCATCTGTGAACCTCTTGATCATTTCCCTCTACATTTCAGTCCAAATTATTTATTTACACCACAAACAGCAAGGGCCCCAGCACCGAGCCCTGTGGAACCCCACTGGAAACAAACTTCCAGTCACAGAAACATCCCTCTACCATCACCCTCTGCTTCCTGCCTCTCAGCCAATTTTGGATCCAATGTGCCACTTTGCCTTGGATCCCATGGGCTCTTACTTTCTTGACCAGTCTGTCTTGAGGGACCTTATCAAAAGCCTTGCTAAAGTCTATGTAGACTTTATACATGGACTTGATATGAAGCTAGAATGGGTAAAAACGTGCCAGATGTAATTCCATGTCAGTAACTGCAATTCGTGATGCCCTTTGACCCAGAAGCAGTGCCTTGTGGGAAATGTGTAATTTCTTTGAAAGGTATGTGGAATCTGTAATTGTTTCTAAGAATGTCTGAAAAGAACTTTTAAGAATTTGCATCAGTTGTAGATGATCAATTTTCTTGGATAATAAGGAAAACAGGTCCATGTGACCTGGTGACCCTTAACCTGGAAGCAGTACCAGCAGGAAGGAAGTTAAGGAAAAAGCTGTGTGGTAGGCACAGGAGACACAGGTGAGCTGTGGAAACAAAGGAGAGCTACAAGCAGAGGAGCTGGAGGGCAGAGGCGATAGGAGCACAGGTACAGACACAAAGAGGAGGCAGTAAGAGGAGTACACTGAATTGTGAGGAGAAGGGGTAATTCTCTCTCAGGAAGAGGTGAGCATTTCTATTTGACAGAGAAGGATACAGGAGCTTTTGGTGGCATTCTGTGAGCTGGCTAAAATGGCCTAAAACCTGGAAAGCTGAGTGAATAGCTCAGCGATGCTAAAGAGCTGGGTGTTTCCCGAGAGATGGCCCAACTGTGAACCGGGGTGTTATTGGTTGGCCAGTTGAAAAGAAACTCTGGGAAGCTGCACCATCAGGACTGTGCTGACCTGAGGGAGAGGGGTAGTAGAAGTGTGCCTCGCTGATAATAATCATGCCCGTAATTTCTGTTATGAACAACCAAAAGAACATACTGTTTGATTCGTTCAGCCAGTGGCTGGGATGTACAGCCTACATTGCTGGTATCAGGACTGAAGAATAATTGGATGAATAAATTAGGGAGGGGAGTGAGGGAATGAGGAAGAGAGGGATATGGAAACAGTACAGGGCATAGGGTCAGGACACCGTCCATGTTGTGGATAAACAGCAGGGCAAGACTGAGCAGCTTGTTTAAGTGTAAGGAATTTACTAATTTCATTCTCCTGGCTTACACATAACCTGTGTTTGATGATGCGTTTGGCTCGAAAAGAAATCCCATATAGTCATGACGTAATGGGACGAAAGGGTGAGCAGTTTTGGTCTCCATATCTAAGGAAGGATATACTCACATTGGAGGGGGTACAGTGAGGGGGGGGTCACTCGATTGGCGCCTGGGGAGAGGAGCTTGTCCCTATGACGAGAGGCTGAGTCAACTGGGTCTTGATTCTCTGGAGTTTAGAAGAATGAGAGACGGTCTCATTGATACACAAGATGGGGAAGGGGGTTTGACAGGGTCGACACTGAGAGATTGTTTCCTTTGGTCGGAGAATCTAAAACACGGGGGGCACAGTCTCAGGGTGAGGGGCCGATCATCTTGGACTGAGCTGAGGAGGAATTTCTTCACTCAGAGGGTGGTGAATCTTTGGGATTCTCCATCCCAGGGGGTAGTGGATGCTCCATCGTTGAAGACATTTAAGGCCGGGACAGACAGATTTTTAATCTCTCGGGGATTAAGGGATATGGGGAGGGGGCAGGAAAGTGGAGTTGATGCCCAGGATCAGCCAGGGTCGTATTGAATGGGGCAGCAGGCTGGATGGGCTGAATGGCCTACTCCTGCTCCTAGCTCTTGCGTTCCTATGATAGAAGTAGCTCTAGCTGGGTGCTGTGAACCGGTCGGTACTACAGAGGTTGGCCCTGGTATCTCTGATGTAGTGTACTGGGGTCAGTCACTGCCTTTACTGGATGTTGCCTTTCTAAACATGCTACCACACGGACAGCATTCCGGAAAGATCCCAGTATGGATTCACTGCCACTCCAGGTAGCAGCATAAGGCGGCCTGGAAATGTGCGCAGGACCTGGGCTCTGGATGGAGTGTGAGAAGCTGTGGTTGTAGTGGCTGAGGAATTGAACCCAGTGAAGAGCCCCTCCCTGGTTAAACCTGGCTGACCCTTACAGAGTGACGTATGTGAGGAGGGGCACTGCTCTCAGGGTGGGGGTACTGTAGAATATAAAGTTTGGGGCTTGGTTTGTGTCTCGTTCTCAAGCTTTGGTCAGACTGTGTGAACACAAGGTACCATCCCTTGTTTTCGATGGATTTATCGATTACACTGTTTTTATACCCACCCCACAACATCACATCCCCCTCGTTGACAGCTTTGTCAGGTCAAAGTTAGTTGATTCCCAGTGGCCCACGAGGAGGTCCTTTGGTGCAGTGGGTTAATGCCCCTGCCTCTGAGCGAGAAGCTTGGGGGTTCGAGACCCCCAGCAGGACAATGGCGGCCAAGGTTCATGACCAAGACAAATAGGCTGTAAATCGTACCAACACAGGCCAACGACAAGCAGTAAGAGCGGGAGAGATTCCCTGGTCAGCCGTGTGATGGGAAGAACGTCGGAGTCTCTCCCATCACTGTCCGTAGCTCTGGACTACAACATGTGTGTGGAAGTGTCTGTTACCACAGCAACTCAGACCCCCTTGGGTAAACAGGAAGCAGCACCTTTGGATGTGATTTTATGGCCACATTGTGATGGGGGGAGGGGCCATTCAGAAACCCACTGACTCCGGCAGGCCTGGAAAATTCCACCCTCGGGGATGTTAGGAAGCTTTACATGGAGACTTGTGTAATGAGTGAATTACATTGAACATACAGCACAGACACAGGCCATTCAGCCCTACTAGTCTATCCTGGTGTTTATACTCCAAATGTAACCACCTCATCTCATCCAATTAACATATCCTTCTACTCCTGTCAACCTCAAACTGCTTAGCTAACCCCTAAATGTATCTATGAATACACCAATATGTGAATTAGGAGCAGGATTAGGCCACTCGGCCCCTCGAGCCTGCCCTGCCATTCAATAAGATCATGGCTGATCTGAATGTAACCTCAACCCCACATTCCTGCCCAGCCCCGATAACCTTTCACCCCCTTGTTAACCAAGAATCTATCTAGCTCTGCCTTAAATATACTCAGTGACCCCACCTCCACCACACTCTGGGGAGGAGAGCACCACAGACTCTCAATCCTCTGAGAGACAGAGTTCCTCCCCATCTCCATCTTAAGTAAGAGACGCCTTATTTTGAAACTCTGCCCCCTGGTTTTGGCCTCTCCCACAGGGGGGAGACATCCTATCAGTGTCTACCCGGTCAAGTCCCCTCAGGATCTCACGGGGCAGGATTTAATGTTCCTGGGGGCAGGATCGGGTGTAAAATAGCGGGCGATGCCGCTGGGCGAGTGTCCCATGTCACCGGGTACTCGGGCGATATTTCGGCAGTGTCAGCAGTGTGCCCGCCAACAACCGGCCCATTAAGGCCCTTAATCAATTCATGTCAACACATTTTTCACTGCCTGCCCGACCTTCCAGTTGGCGGGCGGGTGAATAGACCAGGCGGCCTGTTGATTTTTCTTAGCAATGGGCGGGTGAGCTTTCCGCAGCTAAATAAAAGCATAAATCTACATTTTTTTATTTGGGGCGAAATGTTTTTATCCTGTTTGTTTAATTGCGTGAGCCCCGTGCCGAGACAGGTTTTGTGAGATTTTTAAACTCTTTGTTTTTTGTTATGGGATTGTTCAGCTCCCTCCCTCCTCCTCCTTCCCCCCTCAGGAAACCCTGCCCTCAACAAGATCGCCTCTCAGACTCCCGAACCCCGTTGAATGTAGGCCCAGCCTGTCCAACTTCCCTTCACCAGTTAACCATGCCCCTTCCCCCCTCCCCCTCCTCCACTCCTTATCTAGGCCCCTCGACTACTCCCTGGGCTGGTGACTTCCACAGTCTCCCCACTCCCTGGGTAGTTTCTCCTGAGTTTCCGATTGGATTTATTAATGATTATCTTATATTTGCGCTCGGTACTTTTTGACTTGTCCACGAGCAGGAACCTCTGCTCCTTGCCCGGCCTCTCAAACTCTCTGTCAAATTCGAAGGCCTCTCTCAGGTCCCCCTCCCCTCCCCCCAGCCTGGTGACAGTGTTGGTGATGACCAGGGTGAACAGCCTCTGTCCTGGGAGCTCCTACCCCACCCGGGAGCTGAGGGATCTTCTGTTTTACACACATGCGAACATACGAAATAGGAACAGGAGGAGGCCATTCAGCCCCTCGAGCCTGCTCCGCCATTCAGTAAGATCATGGCTGATCTGTTTGTGTTTCAATTTCCACATTCCCTTCTACACCCTGATAGCCCTTAATTCTCTTGCCTAACAAGAATCTGTCTACCTCTGTCTTAAAGATATTCAGTCACCCCACCTTCACCACCTTCTGAGGCACAGAGTTCCAAAGTCGCACAACCCTCCCAGAAAAAAATTCTCCTCATCTCTAAAAGGGGCGGCCCTTAATGTTAAAGCAGTGGCCCCTAGTTCTGGGCACACCCACAAGAGGAAACATCCTTTCCACGTCCATCTTGTCAAAGCCGTTCAGGGTCTTATACACTTTAATCAAATCACCCTCTCACTCGAAACTCCAGATAGAAACAAGCCCAGTCTGTCCAACCCTTCCCCATAAGACAGGCCACTTTGAGAGGCATGCTCTGACAGTGCGGGTATAGCTCGTGTGTAGAGCGGCAGAGTGCTCTAGAATGCAGGGGGCGGGGGTGCACATTGGCCCTGTTGTGGGCAGCCAGCCCCTGTGTAGGAAATGTTATCATTAGGAAGCAGTCCCCATTGGAGAACAGGGCTGCAGTGGAGCAGTGAGTGATGTGCCTCATTATCGAAGCTGCACACGCTCTCTCCACATGCCCACACACAGCTCTCCTGGACCTTGGGGACTCTTAATTTGACTGAATTAATTACTTTTGTGATACTTGATTACGGAACAATGAGCACACTTAATAACCCCTCTGTGGGGAGCATCCATAGTCCTTTAATCAAACTTCACACAGGGAATTCAAATTCTCTCATCTTCTGAGGAACAGAGACCTACTCAACATTCTCTCTCTCTCTCTCTTCCTCCTTCCCTCCCTCTCTCTCTGAATTTCTATCTGTCCCTTTTACACCATCTGTGTTTTTCCTAACTCTTTATGCGTCTCCCAGCCTGGCCCCTGCTCACTGCTGCTTTCTGCCATTCTTTCTTTGTGCTATATCTGTCTCCCTTTGTGTTTTTTCCTTTCCTGCCTCAATCTGCTGCTCCTGTGTCTCTGGATCTGTTTCTCACTATCTCATTTTGACAGGGAGAAAGAAATAGAGGCTGCGTGTCATTAATAAACCCATTAACCTGAACCTGAATCTCTGTCTCAATATGTTTGTATTTCTTCTCATGTACACCTGTGTCTCTCACAATCTTTATCTGTATGAACCACCTTCTGTTCCTTCTCTTATTCTGTCTCACTGTATGTTCACTGTCTCAGTCTGTGTAAGTCTCACTGCAGCTTACTCTATCAGTTTCACAGTGTTTACCTGTCTGTTTGACTGTCTCTGTCTGATTGCCTTTTTGTATCTCTCTCTCTCTTTGTCTCTCTCCATCTCTCTCTATTTCCCTATCTCTTTCTCTCTTTCTCTCTGTGTCTCTCTCTCTCTCTGTCTCTCTCTCCCTGTCTCTCTCTCCATCTCTCTATCTCCCTCTCTCCCTGTCTCTCTGTCTGTCTGCCTGTCTCCCTCTCTCTCTCTCCCTGTCTGTCTGTCTGTCTGTCTCCCTCTTTCTCCCTGTCTCTTTGTCTGCCTGTCTGTCTCCCTCTCTCTCTCTGTCTCTCTCTCTGTCTCTCTCTCTCCCTCTCTGTCTCCCTCTCCCCCTGTCCCTCTCCCCCTGTCCCTCTCCCCCGTCCCTCTCTCCCTGTCTCTCTCTCTCTCTTCCTGTCTCTCTCTCTCTCTTCCTGTCTCTCTCTCTCTCCCTGTCTCTCTCTCCCTGTCTCTCTCTCCCAGTCTCTGTCTCTGTATCTCCCTGCCTCTCTCTGTCTGACTCTCTCTCTTTCTGTCCCTCTCTTTCTCTCTGTCTCTCTCTGTGTCTGTCTCTCTCACTCTGCCTGTCTTTCTCTCACACAGTATCAGATTCACCATCGGCCTGTCTTTCTCACCCTGCGGGGGTAGGGGAGGGAGAGGGGTGGCGGTGCAGGTGTTTTAATGTTTTAGAAAAATGGGAAATTTGGCCCCAACCCACCCACTGCCTCCATTTTAACTATCGTTTATTCATTGCAGCAAAGAGACGTGTGACCGAAGCTTTTTCATCTTACACTCATCAGGACAAATGCAAGAATGTCAAATTTCAAATGATCACAACAATTTATACAACAAGGGCAAAGCGTGACTTGCCAACCAATCAGCACCCTATTCACCCGGAAGTATAAATTGTTGTGACAGTTTCAAATTCGGCAACTACCAACTGACTGATGTTTAATTTGTAACTTCAGTGAAAAGAAGCAGAAAAAGTTGGATCGATGAGCTAAGTGACTCTAAACTGCTGCTTGTGGGCTGGGAGGAACGTGTCCCACTGGCCCCAGCAAGATTACCCACCCTGTGATTAACTGTTCCCTGGGGCATTCTCCATGGCAACACCTCTGCCAATCAGAGTCCCCTTGCCAACCAATCAGCACTCTCTTCTCATGCAGTATAAATTGTAGTTGCCTTGGAGACCTGGTGTTCTTGCGATTCTGTCCTGATGCGTGCAAGAGGCAAAGCTTTGACAGAAAGTTTCTTGCTTTAGCGATACTCAGGTCCTGTCCACCATCCCAACAGACAGGCACTTGGTCAGTCTGGCTGGCTGTCGGGCCAGAACTTCGAGAGATCGCTTCAAATCCTCGTTTCCAAATTACCCTCCGCAAATCCACCCTCCCCCTCCCCGCACACACTCTGACCCTTCCTGTCACCATCTTCCTGTGTATTCTCAAGCCTCTCACTCTGTCTGTCAGTCACCATTCAGTGTCTCACTGGCTCACTCCCTGGGTGGGTCCTTCTGCCCTCTTTAGTGGCGTGGTGGGGGCATTTAATCAGGTGGGGATCCCACTGCCTTCACACCTCCACCCTGATTAAATCCATGATGGGAAGGCTCCTGTGTGTGTGTGTGTGTGGGTCTGTGTTCATGTGTCTGTGTGTGAGAGAGAGAGAGATTGTGCGAGTGTGTTTGTGCTTGACTCTGTGTGAGTGTGCAAGTGTGTTTGTGTGTGTGAGTCTCTGTGTGTACGTGAGAGTGTGTGTGTCAGTCTGTGTGTGTGAGTGTGCGAGTGTTTTCATGTGTGAGTGTGCGTGTGAGTCTGTGAAAGAGAGGGAGAGTGTGTGCATGTGTGTGTGTGTGTGTGTGTGTGTGTACGTGTATGTGAGAGTGAGTGTGTTTGTGTGTGTGTGTGTGTGTGTTTGTGTGTGTGTGTGCGAGAGAGAGTGCGAGTCTGTGTGTGTGGATGAGGGAGTGTGTGAGCGAGGGGGTGTGCGGGTGAGTGTGTGTGTGTGAGTGTGGGTGCCTGTTGTGTCAGTGTCTGTGTCTATGACTGTCTAGTCTGTGCTGCTCTCTCAGCCTGTGTGCTTTCATCTTTTGTGATGATCCTTTATGGCTCTCAGCTGCTCATTCACAGTCCACACCTCAGAGAAATTAAAAAGCAAACACTATTTCTCGTTTTTGAACAAAAGGCGACATTCTGGCCTCTTGCCCTCTGCTCCAGCCCTGTGTTCAGGGTATGGAGGAGGAGTTGTGTTGTGTGGAGCTAGAGGTGGGAGCTTGTGAGGAAGGTGCATTTACAGGGAAGCTGTGTGTATGTGAGAGGGATTTAATCCAGCTGCCGGTTAAGATGAAGACTGTGCTTGTGATCCTCCTGACTGCAGGAATCAGCTTTAAACACAGGCTGCCTTACCCATTCCCCGCACACTGGCTCAGGACTCCTTTCTCTAATCAGGAAATGTCTGCTGCTCCAGACGGTCTCTGCTTTTTTTTATTCATTCACAGGACATGACTATTGCTGGCCGGACCCAGCATTTATTGCCTATCCCTAATTTTTTTAAGAGTTAGCCCCGTTGCTGTGGGTCTGGAGTCACATGTAGGCCAGACTGGGTAAGGACAGCAGATTTCCCTCCCTCCCTAAAGGACATTAGTGAAGCAGATGGGTTTTTACACCAATTGATGATAGTTTAGTTTGTTAACTCCAGATTTTTTATTGAATTCAAATTCCACCATCTGCCATTACCCTGGGTCTCAGGATTACTAGTCCAGTGACATTACCACTACGCCATCGCCTCCCCTCTCCTGCTGCTCCAGACAGTCTCTGCTGCTCCAGACGGTCTCTTCCTGCTCCAGACAGTCTCTTCCTGCTCCAGATGGTCACTTCCTGCTCCAGACGGTCTCTTCCTGCTCCAGACTGTCTCTTCCTGCTCCAGACGGTCTCAGCTGCTCCAGACAGAATCTGCTGCTTCAGACGGTCTCCTGCTGCTCCAGACGGTCTCCTGCTGCACCAGACGGTCTTCTGCTGCTCCAGACGGTCTCTGCTGCTCCAGACAGAGTCTGCTGCTTCAGACGGTCTCCTGCTGCTTCAGACGGTCTCCTGCTGCTCCAGACGGTCTCCTGCTGCTCCAGACGGTCTCCTGCTGCTTCAGACAGAGTCTGCTGCTCCAGACTGTCTCCTGCTGCTCCAGACGGTCTCCTGCTGCTCCAGACGGTCTCTGCTGCTCCAGACGGTCTGCTACTGCTCCAGATAGTCCGTTGTCTCCACCATCTTTGTTCCCCTTTGGTACCACGACAAGGGAAGATGAAAGCTGTGATGCTTGGCCTTACTGCCCAGTGATCACGTGCTGCTTCCACCATCGTTCAGGCCAGGAATAGAGGCCAGCAGTTGCTGTGAGATGTTGAGTTACACTGAAAGCCCTGCAGTGATTTGGCGGAGTTTACAGCCCAGGGCTGAAATTAGCTACACACACCAGGAGCTCCCAGAACTGCTGGGGCACCAAGGGTAAAGGAGCAAAGATCAGCCTGGGCCTGTATGTCTCTGTCTGTGTGTGTGCCTGTCTGTGTGTGTGCCTGTCTGCGTGTGTGCCTGTCTGTGTCTATGTGTGTGTGTGTATATGAGAGAGTGTGTGTGTGTGTATGAATGTGTGTGTGTCTGTGCCTGTGTGTGTGTGAGTGTGTCTGTGTGTGTGACTGTATGTGTGTGATTGAATGAGCGTGTTTGTGTGTCTATGTGTGAGGGCAGCATGTGTAGAAAGGATGGGGCTGAATACTAAGTCCACCCCTTTGACTGGGCATGGATAGTGAGGTAGTCGCGGGCACAGTACTCCAGTTATGACATGCACATTGTAACAGGGGGAGAGCAACAAACCTATAGAACACCCTTGGCTATCTAGCACAGAAACTGTACTGCAATCGTTATCAGAACCGATACAGGAGAGAACCATATTCTGTAACTGTACTGCCTACTGTTCCCAGTAAGAAATATTCAAGAAATTATTGTACCTATCTGCTGCTGCATGCATGCACACTCATCCCTGCAAGTATACACACATGCACACACACACTGACACTCACATACACACTCACTCTCTCACACACACACACACATTCACACTCATTCACATTCACAGACACATGCACACACACACTCAGACACACAGACAGCCACTGACACACACAGGCACACAACATACACACACAAACAGATGCACACTCACACACTCTTACACTCAAACACACACATGCACATGGACATACCTACTCTTACACTCATGCGCTCATGCACACAGACACACACACACACATTGATATGCACTCATGCACTCACACATTAACACACACTCTCTCACACACACATACACATACATAGACACACAAACATACGAATTAACACATACACAGACACTCACACAGATACACACGCATACAGATACACACAGACACACACACACAGACACACACATACATGCACATGGGCATACACCCAGACACACTCACAAGCACTCTTACACTCACACTGTTATGCTCACATGCTCACACACACACTGACACATACATAGACACACTCACACTCACGCTCGCACATACACAAACACCCAGACACACACACACACACAAATAAACACATACACACACACAGACACACACACAAACTCACAAAGTCACACAGTTACGCACAGACACACACACAGACACACACTCTCTCACACACACACACAGACATACAAATGCACACATACACATAGACACAGTCACACACACAGACATGTACACATACAGACACACATGGGCATATACACACACACACACACACACATGCACACACAGGCGCACACACACACACACACACACGCAGAGATACACTCACAGACACACACACTCTCACAGACTCACAAAGTCACACACACACTGACACAGACATTCACTCACACACAGTATGCTCACCCTGTGCACGTTCTTACACATATACTCATCTTGGCACACGTGCACACGTTGCCATCACACTCATTCCATGTACCTCTCTGAGACACATACAGATAGATTCTATCTCTCACACTAGCTCAGAGTCCACATATGAAACCTCTTTGTGCTTCACTCCCTTTGTAGTTTTCTTATTCTCTTTGTCCTGTCTCTCTGTCTCTGTCTCTGTCTTTCTCTCCCTCTGCCTCTGTTCCTGTCTCCGTCTCTCTCTCTCTCTGTCTCTCTGTCTGTCTCTGCCCCCCACTCTGTCCCTCAGCCCCTCTCCCTCTCTTTCTTTCTCAGTCTACTTGACTGCAGTGCATTGAAAATCAGTGCAATATCCCGAGTGCTTACCGCATGGTGGAGATGATCAAATCAGGATGGAGGAGGATGTCTGAGGGGGCTGACCCCCCTCCCCCAGCACTCCCTGGAGCAGGCACCACTGTCACGTTATTCCAGTCCGATTCCTCAGCTCCTGATCAAAAGGAGGTGGGGAGTGTGGAGCCGGGGTAAACTCAGCCCTCGACATCAGAGCCCAGGAAAGGGGCAGTGAGCAGAGCTATCCAGCACTGAGAGAGAAATCGATTACAGAAACCTGATCAATACATGAAGCAGCCCTGGTGGCTGCAGCAGCTGGGGGACAGCATTATATCCCGAGCAGCTCCCCCCTCCCCCCCCAGCTCCCCTCTCCACCACCACCCACCCTCCCCAGTCACCCGTGGGACTGACCCACGGCCAGGTAGGTGAGATACCAATCCCGGATGGCCCTCCCTAAAGACGCTCACCTGACGGGTGGGCTGAGGGCACAGGGCCTGGGTCTCCGAGACACCCAGCTCTCTGCAAGATCCATCCTAAATTCATCCCCAAGCTCCTGGTTTCCGAATTCTCCTGCAGCCGCCTCCCTCAACCCCAACCCCCGCTACACCTTCCAGCCCTGTAACCTTCCGAAACCTCTGTGCCCCTCAAACCCTGGCCCCTTTCCTCTTTCACTGGGCGAGGGTGTCGCTGGCAAGGCTGGCGTCTGTTACCCATCCCTAATTGCCCCCTCAAACTGAGTGTCTCGCTCGGCCATTTCAGGGGGCAGTTGAGAGTCAGCCGCATTGCTGTGGGTCTGGAGTCACATGCAGGCCAGACCAGGGAAGGATGGCACATTTCCCTCCCTGAAGGGGCATTAGTGACCCAGATGGGTTTTTACAACAATCGATGATGGTTTCATAGTCAACTTTACTGAGACCAGTTTTATATCCCAGATTTATTAATGGAATTCAAATTGTACTGGCTGCCATGGTGGGATTTGAACCCATGTCCCCAGGACACTAACCTGGGCCTCTGGGTTATTAATCGAGCAACATGACCATTATGCCACTGTATCCCCCCATGTGTACTGTGTACAGTCCCAATTTCCATTGCTGCACCATTGGAGGCCATACCTTCTACTGCCTTGCCCCCTAGGCTCTGGAACTCCCCCCCACAAAGCCTCTCCGCCTCTCTCTCCTCTTTTAATATGTCTTTTGACCAGGCTTTTGGTCACTTGTTCTAGAACATTTTTACATGACTTGGTGTCAAAAAATTATTTGTGAAATGTCTTTGGATGTATTTGCTACAGTTGGTGAGACCCTATCTAGGGCACTGGGTACAGTCTTGGTCTCCTTATTTAAGAAAGGATATAAACGTGTTAGAGGCGATTCACAGAAGGTTCACTCGACTGATACCTGGGATGGGTGGGGTTTGTCTTACAGGGAGAGGTTGAGCAGGTTGGGCCTGTACCCATTGGAGTTTAGAAGAATGAGAGATGATCTTATTAAAACATCCTGAGGGGACTTGACAGGGTGGAGGCTGAGAGGATGTTTCCCCTCGTGGGAGAGACTAGAACTGGGGACACAGTTTAAAAGTAAGAAGGAAATCAGAAGAATTTTTACTCTCAGAGGGTCATTAGTCAGTGGAACTCTCTTCCCTAGAGAGCAGTAGAGATTTGGTCAGTGAATATTTTTAAGAAAGGGGTAGTTAGATTCTTGACTAACAAGGGGGTCAAAGGTTAAGGGGGTGGGCGGGAATGTACAGTTGAGGTCACAGTCAGATCAGCCATGAGCAAGCTCGAGGGGCTGAATGGGCTACTCCTGCTCCTAAGCCTATGTTTGTATGTTTGCCTGACCACATGGTGGGCATGATATAAATACATGTTTCTGTGCAAAACAAACATTGATCTAATTTTCTCCTTAAAAGGTGAACTGGTCTTGACCTGACTCATTAGGCTCAGCAGCTACCATGTCGGAGACTGAGGGGCGACTTGATAGAAGTTACAAAATTATGAGTGGCCTGGACAGAGTAGATAGTCAGAAGCTTTTTCCTAGGGTGGAAGACTCAATTACTAGGGGACATAGATTTAAGGTGAGAGGAGAAAACTATAGAGGAGATGTGTGGGGCAGGTTTTTTACACAGAGGGTAGTGAGTGTCTGGAATTCGCTGCCAGAGGAGGTGGTGGAAGCAGGTACGATAGTGGTGTTTAAGAGGCAGCTTGACAAATACATGAATAGGATGGGAATAGAGGGATACGGACCCTGGAAGTGCAAAATGTTTTAGTTGACGGGCAATATGATCGGCGCAGGCTTGGAGGGCCGAAGGGCCTGTTCCTGTGCTGTACTTTTCTTTGTTCTTTGTTCTTTGTCTATAGGCTCACAAGAGAGGCAGAACAGTCCGCTCCCTCCTATCCACACAGCCAATATTCTCACATCGCTCCAGTACCTGGTATCTGGCTGGAGATCTGTACTGACAGCCTGGCACCACTCCATATTGGCTCACTGTGTCCACTTCGACCTCCAGTAGGGGCCACTGCTTGAGCTGATGGACAGGCCGAGGCACCTGGAGTCAGGTGACGTAGTGTTACCATCATGTGGGGAGGGCTGGAATGACTCCCCTCTTTCCCCTCTCCCCGTTTGACCTCAACCAGTTAGTTTATTTGGAAAAGGCTACACCTGCCAAGTTTTTTTTGTATATTCATTCATGGGGATGTGGCTGGGCCCAGCATTTATTGCCCATCCCTAATTTCCCCTTGAGAAGGTGGTGGTGAGCTGCCTTCTTGAACCACTGCAGTCCCTGTGGTGTAGGTACACCCACAGCGCTGTTAGGGAGGGAGTTCCAGGAGTTTGTCCGTGTGGTGTAGGTACACCCATAGTGCTGTTAGGGAGGGAGTTCCAGGATTTTGTCCCTGGTGTAGGTACACCCACAGTGCTGTTAGGGAGGGAGTTCCAGGATTTTGTTCCTGCGGTGTAGGTACACCCACAGTGCTGTTAAGGAGGGAGTTCCAGGATTTTGTCCCTGTAGTGTAGGTACACCCACTGTGCTGTTAAGGAGGGAGTTCCAGGATTTTGTCCCTGTAGTGTAGGTACACCCACAGTGCTGTTAGGGAGGGAGTTCCAGGATTTTGACCCAGCAATAGTGAAGGAACAGCTGATATATTTCCAAGTCAGGATGGTGAGTGACTTGGAGGGGAACTTCCAGGTGGTGGTGTTCCCATGAAAGAATAATCAAAATAAAAATCATAGTCAAAGCAGCTGAGCTGTGGTTTACAGGTAATGGAGGAAACTAAAGGCCACTTTCAGTATTTTCTCACTTCAGTGTTGGCTATAAAGTCCCACCAGTGTGCAGATGGTGTGAGGTGTACTGGGTATCTCCCAGGGATTATCCATTCCCTATGGTAAAACATTCCGGGCTGCAACTGATTGGAGGAAACCACTGCTCCACTCCTCGTTCCTCACTCTGATTTACAAACTAACTGCATCCCTTATATTCCTGCTTCCCAGCCCCAAATCTGTCCAGTTACACTGGGAATAGGAACCTCCTTACCCCAATGATGAATATCAAAGCTGCATCTGAGAGGGAATGCAAGGCTGGAGTATTCCCAACAAGAGGCTTGACCAGTGACTTCAGTCACACTTGGAGGCCCAAATCCATCAGCAGGAAGCTGAAAAAACAATCGGAAATATGAATTAGGAACATGGGTAGGCCATTCGGCCCCTCGAGCCTCCTCCACTATTCGATGAGATCATGGCTGATCTTTTTGTGGCCTTAACCCCACTTTTCTGTCTGTCCCCCATAACCCTCGACTCCCTTGTCGATCAAAAATCTGTCTAACTCGCTCTTGAATATATTCAGTTACCCAGTCTCCACTGCTCCCTGCGGAAGAGAATTCCACATGACACTGAGGGAAAACATTCTCCTCACCTCTGTCTTAAATTGGAGACCCCTTATTTTTAAACTGTACTCCCTAGTTCTAGTCTCTCCCACGAGGGGAAACATCCTCTCAGCCTCCACCCTGTCAAGTCCCCTCAGGATCTTATATGTTTCAATAAGGTCGCCTCTCATTCTTCTAAACTCCAATGGGTACAGACCCAACCTGCTCAACCTCTCCCTGTAAGACAAACCCCACCCGTCCCAGGAATCAGTCGAGCGAACCTTCTCTGAACTGCTTCCAATACAATTTTACCCTTTCTTAAGTAAGTAGGCCAGAACTGTACACAGTACCCCAGGTGTGGCCTCACCAAGCCCTGTACAGTTGTAGACAAGACTTCTACTCCACCACCACCCCACCCCCACCCCCTTACAATAAACACCAACATTCCCTTTGCCTCCCTCACCTCTCACTGGGCCTGTACACTAACATTTTGTGATTCATGTGTCCTCCTCACAACTTCCCCTCCTAGCTACCTCTATGACATCAGCAAATTTAGTAATGATACATTCGGTCCCTTCATCCAAATCATTGATCTGGATTGTAAATAGTTGAGGCCCCAGTACTGAACACTGTGGCACTCCACTAGTTACAGCTTACCAACCCAGAAAAAACAATTTTTCCAACTCTCTGTTTCCTGTTAGCTAATGAACCCACTATCCATGCTAATGTGTTACCCCTACACACCTCGAGCTCTTTTGTGTGTGATGTGGCACCTTGTCAAATGCCTTCTGGAAATCCAAGTACAGCACATCCACAGGTTCCCCTTTATCCACATTGCTTGTTACTTCCTCAAAGAACTCAAATAAATTAGTTAAACCCAAAACATCTAGTACAGTCACTAGGGTGGAGAGTTGTGCTCTATGGAGGCAAGAGTGGGACTCTGAAGAAAGAGATTGAGAGGAAGAGAACAGTGTTTGAAATGTGGGCATGGGGGAGGATGTTCAAAATCAGCTGGTTGGACAGAGAAAAATGAGTGGGTTAGATCAAGAGCAGAAGTTCAGCAGCCAAAAGGGTTGCTAAGTACAGTTAGAGAGAGAAAGAGATAACCAGGTACAGAGAGCAGAAATGAAGACCCAGCAGCCATGTCCTGGTGACAGTCAAATGGGAAATCTATGGTTAAATACAGAAGAGGCAGAATAAAAATTGGATGGAGGGATAACATTGAGCTGTGGACTCAGGGATGCTTAAGGAAAACCAGAAAGAAAGCAAGATGATGTCAGCGGCCCCCCAGAAGCCCCCCCCAAGCAACATGGGTAAAGGGGAACCTGTGGATGTGCTGTACTTGGATTTCCAGTAGACATTTGACAAGGTGCCACATCAAAGGTTACTGTACATAATAAGAGCTCATGGTGAAGGGGGTAACATTAGAACAAGAATAAATCTGGACCCAGCACTGACACTGCGGTTTATCCACTTCTCACTGTCTCGAGTCTGAACATTACCACTTTTCTTTATTACCGGAGTATGCAAGGGTTTGTTACTGCCCTAGAAATGTGGCTCCTCATGATCCTGTTCCATACATTTGTTGAACCAGAGCCACCATTTCCCAATGCTTCGATTGCTCCCCACAGTTATTTACCAGGCTACATTCTCCAGACTAAAACCAAGCTCGAGAAACAGCCAGACCTGTGAAATGAGCAAAGAGGTGTTCCCAATTTCACTCATTGCAATGTCTCTTTTCATTATCCCAGACAAGCTTTTGGAGAGCAAAGCAGCTGATGTTATTGACTAGGCTACAGTGTTAAAGGGGGATCTGTGGGACTGAGCTATACACTTGATCACCTGGGGGTAAAGATTACTGTACAGAGTCTCTTTGTATTCAGGGTAAGAACTACCATGCAATGTCTCTGTGCATCCAGGGTAAGGATTACTGTACAGAGTCTCTATGTATTCAGGTTCCCCATTACTATACAGGGTCTTTGTGTATTCAGGCTAAAAATGACTGTACATAGTCTCTGTGTCTTCAGGGTAAGGATCACTGTACAGAATCACAGAGCAGAAGAGGCCCTTTGGCCCATCAAGTCTGCACCGACAGGTGAGAAACACCTGACCTACCTACCTAATCCCATTGACCAGCACTTGGCCCATAGCCTTGAATGTTCTGATGTGCCAAGTGCTCATCCAGGTACTTTTTAAAGGATGTGAGGCAACCCGCCTCCACCACCCTCCCAGGCAGCGCATTCCAGACCATCACCACCCTCTGGGTAAAAAAGTTTTTTCTCACATCCCCCCTAAACCACCTGCCCCTCACCTTGAACTTATGCCCCCTTGTGACTGACCCTTCAACCAAGGGGAACAGCTGCTCCCTATCCACCCTGTCCATGCCCCTCATAATCTTGTACACCTCGATCAGGTCGCCCCTCAGTCTTCTCTGCTCCAACGAAAACAACCCAAGTCTATCCAACCTCTCTTCATAACTTAAATGTTTCATCCCAGGCAACATCCTGGTGAATCTCCTCTGCACCCCCTCCAGTGCAATCACCTCCTTCCTATAATGTGGTGACCAGAACTGCACACAGTACTCCAGCTGTGGCCTCACCAAGGCTCTATACAACTCCAACAGCACCTCCCTACTTTTGTAATCTATGCCTCGATTGATAAAGGCAAGTGTCCTATATGCCTTTTTCACCACCCCACTAACATGCTCCTCTGCCTTCAGAGATCTATGGACACACACCAAGGTCCCTTTGTTCCTCAGAACTTCCTGTTGTCATGCCGTTCATTGAATACGTCCTTGTCAAATTACTGCTTCCAAAGTGTATCACCTCACAGTTTTCACCTCACACTGGCTTCCAGTCACTAAAGCATCCTTCTGTCATCACCCTCTGTCTCCTACAACTAAGCCAATTTTGTATCCAGCTTATCAAATTACCCTGTATCCCATGTGCATTTGCCTTCTTTATAATTCTCCCATGTGGGACCTTGTCAAAGGCTTTGCTGAAATCCATATAAACTACATCAACTGCGCTCCCCTCATCTACACACCTGGTCACCTCCTCAAAAAATTCAATCAAATTTGTTAGACATGACCTCCCTCTGACAAAGCCATGCTGACTATCCCTGATCAAACCTTGCCTCTCCAAGTGGAGATAGATTCTCTCCTTCAGAATTTTCTCCAATAGTTCTCCTACCACTGTCGTGAGACTCAGTGGCCTGTAGTTCCCTGGCTTATCTCTACAACCCTTCTTAAATAGCGGAACCACATGAGCTGTTCCCCAGTCCCCTGTCACCTCCCCCTTGGCCAGAAAGGAATTAAAAATTTGGGTCAGAGCCCCTGCGATCTCCTCCCTTGCTTCCCTCAGCAGTCTGGGACACAAATCATCCTGACCTGGAGATTTGTCCACTTTTAAGCCTGCCAACACTTCCAATACCTTGTCACTCTCTATATCAATTTGCTTAAGAACCTCGCAGTCTCGCTCCCCGAGTTCAATATCTTCATCCTCATTCTCTTGGGTGAAGACGGATCTGAAGTATTCGTTCAACACTCCAGCGATGTCCTCCGGCTCTACCCATAGATTGCCCCATTGGTCCCTAATGGGCCCTACTCTTTCCCTGGATATCCTCTTCCCATTGATATACTTATAGAACATCTTGGGATTTTCCCTACTTTTACCAGCCAGAGTTTTCTCATATCCCCTCTTTGCTCTCCTAATTGCTTTCTTAAGCTCCACCCTGCACTTACTGTACTCAACTAATGCCTCTGCTGATTTGCTTCCCTTGTACCTGCTAAAAGCCTCTCTTTTCCTTCTCATCGTATCCTGTGTATTCCTTGTTTATTCAGGGTAGGGCTCAATGTGCTGAGTGTCTGTGTATTGGGGTAAGGATTACTGCACAGAATCGCTGTGTGTCCAGGATCCAGATTACTGTACAGGGTCTCTGTTGTTTTAGGGTAAGAATTACTGTACAGCATTTCCCTGTATTCAGGGTAAGGATTTCTGTACAGGGCCTCTGTGTATTCAGGCTAACAATTACTGAACACAGCCTCTGTGTATTCAGGAAAAGGATTATTGTACAGTCTCTTTGTCTTCAGGGTAAGGATTACTGTACAGGGAAAACTCAGCAGGTCTGGCAGCATCGGCGGAGAAGAAAAGAGTTGACGTTTCGAGTCCTCATGACCCTTCAACAGAACTGCTGAAGGGTCATGAGGACTCGAAACGTCAACTCTTTTCTTCTCCGCCGATGCTGCCAGACCTGCTGAGTTTTTCCAGGTAACTCTGTTTTTGTTTTGGATTTCCGGCATCCACAGTTTTTTGTTTTTATTACTGTACAGGGTCTCTGTACTTAGGGTAAAGACTACTGTGCAGCGTGTCTCTGTATTCAGGGAAAGGATTACTGTAAAGTTTGTCTGTGTATTCAGGGTACGAATTACTGAACAGTGTCTCTGTGTATTCAGAGTAAGGATTACTGTAAAGAACCTCTGCTTAATCAGCATAAGGATTACTGTACAGAGTCTTTGTGTAATTAGGGTAAGGATTAATATACAGAGCCTCTCTGTATTCAGGGTCCAGATTACTGTACAGAGTCTCCCTGTATTCAGGGTAAAGATTACTGCACAGGGTCTCTGGTTATTCAGGGTAAGGATTACTGCACAGGGTCTCTGGGTATTCAGGGTAAGGATTACTGTACAGTGTCTCTGTGTAGCCAAGATAAGGATTACTGTACAGTGTCTCAGTGTATTCAGGGTAAGGATTACTGTACAGAGTCTCAGTGTATTCAGGACATGGATTACAGTACACAGTCTCTGTGTATTCAGGGTAAGGATTGCTGTACAGCGACTCTGTGTATTCAGGGTAAGCATTACTGTCCAGAACCAGTGTTTACTCAGGGTAAGCATTGCTGTACAGAGTCTCTGTGTATTTAGGGTAAGGGTTATTGTACAGATTGGCTGTGTATTCTGGCTAAGTATTACTGTACAGAGTCTCAGTGTGTTCAGGGCATGGGTTACTGTACACAGTTTCGGTATATTCATGGTAAGGATTACTGTACAGAGTCTCAGTGTATTCAGGGTAAGTGTTACCTTACACAGTCTCTGTGTATTCAGGGTACGCATTGCTGTACAGGGACTCTGGGTATGCAGAATGAGGATTGCTGTACAGAGTCTCTGTGTATTCAGGGTAAGGATTAATGCACAGAGTCATTGTGATCTCAGGGTAAGGAGTACTGTACAGAATCACTGTGTATTCAGGGTAAGGTTTATTTAACACAGTCCATGTGTATTTAGGCTAAGGATTACTGTAGACTGTCTCTGTTTATCCAGTGCAAGGATTAGTGTACTGTGTCTCTGTGTATTCAGGATAAGGATTACTGTATAGTGTCTCTGTGTATTCAGGGTAAGGACTATTGTATAGAGACCCTGCGCAGATTCTCTGTTTATTCCTGGTAATGATTACTGTACAGAATCTCTGTGTATTCAGTGTAAGGATTACTGTGCGTAGTCTCTTTGTATTCAGGATAAGGATTGTTGTACAGTGTCTCTGTGTGTTCAAGGTTTGGTTTCCTGTGCATAGTCTCCATGTATTCATGGTAATGATGACTATACAGTATCTCTGTCTATTCAGCACAAAGATTATTGTACAGAGCCTTGTTGCATTCAGTGTAAGGATTACTGTACAGAGTTTCTGTGTATTCAGGGTCAGGAATACTGTACAGAATCTCTGTGTATCCAGGTTAATGATTACTGTACAGAGTTTCTGTTTATCCGGGCTAAGGATTACTGTAGAGTGTTCCTGTGTGTTCTGGGTAAGGTTTACTGTACAGAGTCCCTGTGCATTCAGGGTAAGAATCACTTTACAGAGTCTCTGTGTATTAAAGGTAAGGATTGTGGTCCAGAGCCTCCATTAATTCAGGGTAAGGATTACTGTCCAGAGTCTCTGTGTATTCAGCATAAGGATTACTGTCTAGAGTCCCTATGTATTCAGGGTCCAGATTACTGTACCAAGTCTCTGTGTATTCAGGTTAAGGATTGCTGCACACAGTCTCTGTGTATTCTGGGTAAGGATTACTATACGTTGTCTCTGTGTATTCAGGTTAAGGATTACTGTACAAAGTCTCTGTGTATTAATGATAAGGATTACTGTGCAGTCTGTCTGTGTACTCAGGGTAAGGATTATTGTACACAGTCTCTTTGTATTCAGGGTAAGGATTACTCTACATTGTCTCTATGTATTCAAGATAAGGATGAATATATAGTGTCTATACGTTCAGAGTAAGGATTGCTGTAAGAGTCTGTGTGTTGATGGTAAGGATTACTGTGCAGTGTGTTTGTGTATTCAGGTTAAGGATTACTGCGCAGTCTGTGCATTCAGGGTAAGGATTACTGCACAGTGTGTCTGTGCTCAGGGTAAGGATTACTGCACAGTGTGTCTGTGCTCATGGTAAGGATTACTGTACAGTGTATCTGTGTGCTCAGGGTAAGGATTACTGTACAGTGTGTCTGTGCTCATGGTAAGGATTACTGTACAGTGTGTCTGTGTGCTCAATGTAAGTATTACTGTACAGTGTGTCTGTGCTCATGGTAAGGATTACTGTACAGTGTGTCTGTGTGCTCAGGGTAAGGATTACTGCACAGTCTGTCTGTCTCATGGTAAGGATTACTGTTCAGAGTCTCTGTGTATTCAGGTTAAGGATTACTGTACAGTGTGTCTGTGTGCTCAGGGTAAGGATTACTGTTCAGAGTCTGTGTATTCAGGTTAAGGATTACTGTACAGTGTGTCTGTGTTTTCAGGGTAAGGATTACTGTACAGTGTGTCTGTGTGCTCATGGTAAGGATTACTGTACAGTGTGTCTGTGTGTTCAGGGTAAGGATTACTGCACAGTGTGTCTGTGCTCATGGTAAGGATTACTGTTCAGAGTCTCTGTGTATTCAGGTTAAGGATTACTGTACAGTGTGTCTGTGTGCTCAGGGTAAGGATTACTGTTCAGAGTCTGTGTATTCAGGTTAAGGATTACTGCACAGTGTGTCTGTGCTCATGGTAAGGATTACTGTTCAGAGTCTCTGTGTACTCAGGTTAAGGATTACTGTACAGTGTGTCTGTGTGCTCAGGGTAAGGATTACTGTTCAGAGTCTCTGTGTATTCAGGTTAAGGATTACTGTACAGTGTGTCTGTGCTCAGGGTAAGGATTACTGTTCAGAGTCTCTGTGCATTCAGGGTAAGGATTACTGTACAGTGTGTCTGTGTGCTCAGGGTAAGGATTACTGTACAGTGTGTCTGTGTGCTCATGGTAAGGATTACTGTACAGTGTGTCTGTGTGCTCAAGGTAAGGATTACTGTTCAGAGTCTGTGTATTCAGGTTAAGGATTACTGTACAGTGTGTCTGTGCGCTCAGGGTAAGGATTACTGTACAGTGTGTCTGTGTGCTCATGGTAAGGATTACTGTACAGTGTGTCTGTGTGTTCAGGGTAAGGATTACTGCACAGTGTGTCTGTGCTCATGGTAAGGATTACTGTTCAGAGTCTCTGTGTATTCAGGTTAAGGATTACTGTACAGTGTGTCTGTGTGCTCAGGGTAAGGATTACTGTGCAGTGTGTCTGTGTGCTCATGGTAAGGATTACTGTACAGTGTGTCTGTGTGCTCAGGGTAAGGATTACTGTTCAGAGTCTGTGTATTCAGGGTAAGGATTGCTGTACAGAGTGTCTGTGTTTTCAGGGTAAGGATTGCTGTACAGAGTGTGTTTTCAGGGTAAGGATTGCTGTACAGAGTGTCTGTGTTTTTCAGGGTAAGGATTACTGTACAGAGTGTCTGTGTTTTCAGGGTAAGGATTGCTGTACAGGAGCTCTTTGTATTGCCTGTGAGGATTATTGTACCGAGTCTCTGTGTATTCAGTGAAATGATTGTTTTACAATGTCTTCGTGTGTTCAGCATAAGGATTACTGTACAGAATCTCTGTGTATCCAAGGTAATGATTACCGTATAGGCTCTCCATGTATTCAGTGTAAGGATACTGTACAGTGCCTCTGTGTATCCAGGGTAATGATTACTGTACAGTGTCCCTTTGTATTCAGGTTTCAGATTACTGTACAGGCTCTCCATGTATTCAGTATAAGGATTACTGTACAGATCCTCTGTGTATTCAGGGTAAGAGTTACTCTACAGAGTCTCTGTGTATTTGGATAAGGAATACTGTACAGAATCTCTGTGTAGTCATGTTGAGGATTACTGTACAGTGTCACTGTGTATTCAGTCAAAGGATTACTGTTCAGAGTTTCTATGTATTCAATGTAAGGATTACTGTACAGAGTCTCTGTGCATTCAGGGTAAGGGTTACTGTGCAAAGCCTGTATATTCAGGGTAAGGGTTACTTTATAGTGTGTCTGTGCATTCAGGGTAAGGATTACTAAAACCCTTGAGTCCTTCAAGAAGAGTAAGACTCCCGGAAGCGACAGCTTGCCGGTGGAGTTGTATTCGGCTCTGTGGGACTGGATGGGCCCAGACCTGCTAGAAGTGTACGACAGTATGCTGCTGGCCGGCAGCTTGTCAGAATCCATGAGGAAAGGCATTATCACCCTCATCTACAAGCACAAGGGGGAAAGGGAGGAAATTAGAAATTGGCGACCCATTTCACTGTTGAACGTGGACTATAAGATTCTGTCCAAAGTCATCGCCAATCGGGTCAAATCCGCTCTGGAATTGGTGATCCACCCTGACCAGACCTGCACTGTGCCGGGCAGGAAGATCTCTGACAGCCTCGTGCTGCTCAGGGATACGATTGCCTATGTACAGGACAGGGTTGTGGATACCTGCCTCATCAGCCTGGATTAGGAGAAGGCCTTTAACAGAATATCGCACACCTACATGGTGGATGTGCTCTCCAAAATGGGGTTTGGGGAGGGAATTCGCAATTGGATCCAACTGCTTTTCACTAACATCAGTAGCGCAGTCTCAATCAATGGGTGGGAATCAGATAGCTTTCCGATTAATCTGGAGTCAGGCAGGGCTGCCCTCTCTCCCCTGTCCTGTTTGTGTGTTGCATAGAACCCTTTGCTGAGTCCATCAGGAAGGATCCGGGCATAAGAGGAGTGACAATCCCAGGCAGTGGAGACACTCAGATCAAAGCCTCCTTGTACATGGACGATGTCACCGTCTTCTGCTCGGATCCGCTGTCGGTGCACAGACCACGTCTGCGACCAGTTCGAACTGGCCTCGGGAGCCAAGGTAAATCATGGGAAGAGCGAGGCCATGTTCTTTGGGAACTGGGCTGACTGATCCTTTGTCCCCTTCACTGTCAGGGCTGACAGCCTGAAGGTGCTGGGGGTATGGTTCGGAGGGACCAGGGCACGCGTTAGAAACTGGAAGGAGCGAGTGTCTATGGTGAAAAGGAAACTGGACATGTGGGAGCGACAATCCCTCTCCATCGCGGGTAAGAACCTGGTCATCAGGTATAAGGCACTCTCGCTGTTGCTGTATGTGGCGCAGGTCTGGCCCATTCCAGACTCCTGCGCGATGGCGATCACCCGAGTCATCTTTCGCTTTATCTGGAGGTCAAAATGGATCATGTCCGCAGGGACGCGATGTACAAGCCTTTAGATACAGTGGGAAAAAACATGCCCAACATCTCCCTCATACTGATGGCCACCTTTGTGTGCGGCTGCATCAAGCTGTGCATAGACCCTCGGTACGCAAACACCAAGTGTCACTACGTTCTGAGGTGTTGTAAGGGTTGGGTCTGGTCACGCTGCTGCGGAACGCTCCAATAAGTTGGACCATGCTGTACCACCTGTCCCTGGTGGGAAAATTTATGCAGAGAAACACCTTTGACCACAAGTCCATCAGGCAGTGGTCGGCAGATAATGTCTTAGAGGCCCTGCGGGAAAAGGAGAGGGTTGATCCTGTGGGATGGTTCCCCGAGCAGACTGTCAAAGTCACTTGGCAGAATGCCTCATCGCCAGGACTTTTCAACAAGCACCAAGACGTAGCTTGGCTGGTGGTGAGAAAGACCCTCCCCGTCAGATCCTTCCTACACGCCAGGAGTCTCACCCCCTCTGCACATTGCTCTCGAGGTGGCTGTGGTGGGGACGAGACCATTGTTCACCTTCTTGTGGATTGTACCTTTGCAAAGAAGGTCTGGAGAGAGATGCAGTGGTTTCTGTCAAGGTTCATCCTGATCAGTTCTGTGACACAGGACTCTGTGCTCTACGGGCTGTTCCCAGGGACACACACCAAGACAAACCTCAACTGCAGCTGGAGGATCATCACCTCGGTGAAAGATGCTCTTTGGTCTGCCCGAAACTTGTTGGGCTTCCAGCGCAAAGCGTTGTCCCCGACCGAGTGTTGCAAACTGGCACATTCCAAAGTCCAGGACTACGTGCTGAGGGACGCACTAAAGCTTGGGGCAGCCTCTGCAAAGGCCCAATGGGGAAAGGTTTATGGTTTAAGACCTTTCTGCCACAGTGCACTGAGGGGCTGGGTACTGTATAGACCCCTCGGGCTGTATGACTGATACTGAATGTGTGTAGTGAATACTAATTGTATTATAATTGTATTGAAGCACCTCAGAGTGTAACATGATGTATGTCGATAACTCCAAACCCATTGCACCGTTTGACTGCCTGATTGAAATGACTGTAATATTCTTGATTGTGTTGAAACACCTCATGATCTATGCAGAAAAGTTGAATATATTAGCACATTTTGTGATGGCCATTCTGAAATATTTTGTAATGTTCTTTCAGATAATTTATGAATAAAGTATATTTTTCCAAAAAAAAAGTATTCAGGGTAAGGACCAGTGTACAATGTGCCTGTATGTTCAAGGTAAGGATTACTGTACAGAGTCACTGTGTATTCAGAGTAAGGAGTAATGTACAGTGTGTGTGTATTCAGGGTAAGGAGTAATGTACAGTGTGCGTGTATTCAGGGTAAGGATGACTATAATCAATCCCTGATCTTTCCAGTTGTTCAATGGTTAAACGTTGATAAAAAGAATGAATGAGGCTGTGAAAATGTCTCAGGACCTGCGGGGCTATTCAATAGCTTGCCTAAGCCCAGGGGACTGGTCGCTCGGGCTGCTCTGGGAGCTACTGCTCTGGTTGATAGATGGGGATGGAACTTGTGCTGAGGGGCTGCTGCCAGGCTCTGCAGAAAGGCCTTTACCCTCTCCTCTGTCTCGAAGCTGAGGAGCACACTGGCGCCCTGCTGCTAGAACTCCTCACAGAGCTGAGGAGCACACTGGTGCCCTGCTGCTGGAACTCCTCACAGTGCTGAGGAGCTGCGGGGCCGTGCTGCTTGAACTCCTCACAGTGCTGAGGAGCTGCGGGGCCGTGCTGCTGGAACTCCTCACAGAGCTGAGGAGCACACTGGCGCCCTGCTGCTGGAACTCCTCACAGAGCTGAGGAGCACACTGGCGCCCTGCTGCTGGAACTCCTCACAGAGCTGAGGAGCTGTGGGGCCGTGCTGCTGGGAGCTGGAATGCCTCTGCACCACACGCTCCATCGCTGCTCCTCGCAGCGGGAGGGGGAGTGTGTTGGGGAGGTGTTGGGGTGCTGGGGGGTGGTGGTGAGACCTGTGGGCATCACAATCCTCTTGTACTTGCCCTCCTCTTTCCTGTTCCAGTGACCCCTCGCCACCCCTCACACTGCTGGGGAAGAAATCCCTCCCTGCAGAGCTCCTTGTTAAACAATGACCCTGCTGCTGCCTCACCCCTTTAACTGAGGGACAGGGCCAATGCCTGGAATGAGAATTACAAGTGTCCTGCTTTAATTACTGCGATCTTGAGTGGCCTGTCAGAGACGCAGTGATTATTTAAATGATGCAAGGCTGGGCCCAGTGAATTACTGGGACGTCTGCCGCCTATAAGTAATTTCAGCACCAGTGCCCCATGTCTTTGAATAATTAATAATTCACTGACCATCTTTAAATAATGTAGTTGGGGCTTCCTCCTTTAAATAATGACTGTGCCCGTGATCTGTGGGTTAATGCTACAGTAATAATTTAAAAGCATGCACATCGTCTTGTCACTCTCTAATTAAAGAGGTGCTGAGTCCCTAAGGAGCCAGCGAGCAGTGTGCTGCTTTAAGTGCAGGAATGGCAGGGTTTCTTTTAAAATCAATATTTTGCTCGCAGTTCGGTGAGGATTGGGAGTCACACGGGTACCCGCTGGCGATGACGAGGGAGGGAGACCACTGAAAGGGGAAGTTCCGGCACCCAGGAGGTGGTAGCCAGCCACGCAGATGGAACTGCTTCGCCTGGGTTGTGGGAGCGAGCCCCCAGAAAAGGCTGTCATTTAAGGGGAGCTGCCTGGACTCGCTGGGGAAGGCTGGAGGGGAGGAAGGCCTAAAGGGATAGGCTGAGGGGGGCTGAGGTAACAGGAATCGGGACAGGATCGTGCAGGGCTGGCAAGGAGATGTTAGGTTCAATGGCCTATTTCCCTGCTGTCTGTCCACTGGGAGAGGCATCGCAGCTCTGTGAACAAGGGCCTCAGTGTGTTGAATATCAAATAAACGCTTTGCAGAGTAATTGGTGTAGAAATATAAATGCAGGGTGTGGTTCCAGCTCCCCCGCCTGTCCTCACCCTGAACTGGCTGTGGACGTGGGGCGGCTGAGTTTACCCAGCTGAGCTGCAGTTCAGGTCCTGGGGGTGGGGCTGCTTTCAGCCCCAGACCCAGCTGATCAGATTGCCCTGGGAGCTCTCGCTGAGGCGGGATTTCCTCCCCCCCCCGCAGAAGTTCCGTATGCGGGAACCGAAAGCTGCCCGGAGCGTGAAATCACGGTGGGCCTGGCAGCGTCGATGGACATGTGCTCCCCAGAGAGCCCAGCATCCTGGGCCCTGGGGCTGCATGTGGACAAACCCCTGGGAGACAGAGAATGCAGGAAGCTGGGCTGCATGGACAGAAGCTGGGGAAGGTTTACAAAAACCAGGGGGCACGGCACAGAGCCAGCACAAACAAGCACTGTACTCC